>NC_091195.1:12721482-13028982 GCF_040958095.1 Procambarus clarkii | reverse complement strand
TTCAGAAGGAAGACTGGTGCTAGTTCAGAAGGAAGACTGTTGCTAGTTCAGAAGGAAGACTGGTGCTAGTTCAGAAGGAAGACTGTTGCTAGTTCAGAAGGAAGACTGGTGCTAGTTCAGAAAGAAGACTGTTGCTAGTTCAGAAGGAAGACTGTTGCTAGTTCAGAAGGAAGACTGGTGCTAGTTCAGAAGGAAGACTGGTGCTAGTTCAGAAGGAAGACTGTTGCTAGTTCAGAAGGAAGACTGTTGCTAGTTCAGAAGGAAGACTGGTGCTAGTTCAGAAGGAAGACTGTTGCTAGTTCAGAAGGAAGACTGGTGCTAGTTCAGAAGGAAGACTGTTGCTAGTTCAGAAGGAAGACTGGTGCTAGTTCAGAAGGAAGACTGTTGCTAGTTCACAAGGAAGACTGGTGCTAGTTCAGAAGGAAGACTGTTGCTATTTCAGAAGGAAGACTGTTGCTAGTTCAGAAGGAAGACTGTTGCTAGTTCAGAAGGAAGACTGGTGCTAGTTCAGAAGGAAGACTGTTGCTAGTTCAGAAGGAAGACTGTTGCTAGTTCATAAGGAACACTGTTGCTAGTTCAGAAGGAAGACTGTTGCTAGTTCAGAAGGAAGACTGTTGCTAGTTCAGAAGGAAGACTGTTGCTGGTTCAGAAGGAAGACTGTTGCTAGTTCAGAAGGAAGACTGTTGCTAGTTCAGAAGGAAGACTGGTGCTAGTTCAGGAGGAAGACTTTTGCTAGTTCAGAAGGAAGACTGTTGCTAGTTCAGAAGGAAGACTGTTGCTAGTTCAGAAGGAAGACTGGTGCTAGTTCAGAAGGAAGACTGTTGCTAGTTCAGAAGGAAGACTGTTGCTAGTTCATAAGGAACACTGTTGCTAGTTCAGAAGGAAGACTGTTGCTAGTTCAGAAGGAAGACTGTTGCTAGTTCAGAAGGAAGACTGTTGCTGGTTCAGAAGGAAGACTGTTGCTAGTTCAGAAGGAAGACTGTTGCTAGTTCAGAAGGAAGACTGGTGCTAGTTCAGGAGGAAGACTTTTGCTAGTTCAGAAGGAAGACTGTTGCTAGTTCAGAAGGAAGACTGTTGCTAGTTCAGAAGGAAGACTGGTGCTAGTTCAGAAGGAAGACTGTTGCTAGTTCAGAAGGAAGACTGGTGCTAGTTCAGAAGGAAGACTGTTGCTAGTTCAGAAGGAAGACTGTTGCTAGTTCAGGAGGAAGAATGTTGCTAGTTCAGAAGGAAGACTGTTGCTAGTTCAGAAGGAAGACTGTTGCTAGTTCAGAAGGAAGACTGTTGCTGGTTCAGAAGGAAGACTGTTGCTAGTTCACAAGGAAGACTGGTGCTAGTTCAGAAGGAAGACTGTTGCTAGTTCAGAAGGAAGACTGTTGCTAGTTCAGAAGGAAGACTGGTGCTAGTTCAGAAGGAAGACTGTTGCTAGTTCAGAAGGAAGACTGGTGCTAGTTCAGAAGGAAGACTGTTGCTAGTTCAGAAGGAAGACTGGTGCTAGTTCAGAAGGAAGACTGTTGCTAGTTCAGAAGGAAGACTTGTGCTAGTTCAGAAGGAAGACTGTTGCTAGTTCAGAAGGAAGACTGTTGCTAGTTCAGAAGGAAGACTGTTGCTAGTTCACACGGAAGACTGGTGCTAGTTCAGAAGGAAGACTGTTGCTAGTTCAGCAGGAAGACTGTTGCTAGTTCAGCAGGAAGACTGTTGCTAGTTCGGAAGGAAGACTGTTGCTAGTTCATAAGGAAGACTGTTGCTAGTTCAGAAGGAAGACTGGTGCTAGTTCAGAAGGAAGACTGTTGCTAGTTCAGAAGAAAGACTGTTGCTAGTTCAGATGGAAGACTGGTGCTAGTTCAGAAGGAAGACTGTTGCTAGTTCAGGAGGAAGACTGGTGCTAGTTCAGAAGGAAGACTGTTGCTAGTTCAGAAGGAAGACTGTTGCTAGTTCAGAAGGAAGACTGTTGCTAGTTAAGAAGGAAGACTGTTGCTAGTTCAGAAGGAAGACAGGTTATTCAAGTTACTTGAAAGACTGGAAGTTTCAGTTTAGTACATAAATATATTGAATAAAGGTAAGAGTATTCTGGGATATATTTCTAGATGTTGTAGCACCAATATATCTAATAGAATTGTTCACCTTGCTCCTGCCCTTGTTGAGCCTCAGTTGGATTATACTGTTCATTGTTGGTCTCTGTATTACAGAATGAACATAAGTTCACTTGATCTTGTTCAGAGAATAATAACAATCAATAACAGGAATTAGAAACCTCCTTTATGAAGAGAGATTAAGAAAAACTAAATTCACATTGTCTTATTCGTCCTTTATGTACCTCTAGGCGGCCCTTTATGTGCCTCTAGGCGGTCCTTTATGTGCCTCTAGGCGGCCCTTTATGTGCCTCTTGGCGGCGCCTTTATATGCCTCTAGGCGGCCCTTTATGTGCCTCTAGGCGGCCCTTTATGTACCTCTAGGCGGCCCTTTATGTGCCTCTAGGCGGCTCTTTATGTGCCTCTAGGCGGCCCTTTATGTGCCTCTAGGCGGTCCTTTATGTGCCTCTAGGCGGCCCTTTATGTGCCTCTAGGCGGCGCCTATATGTGCCTCTAGGCGGCCCTTTATGTGCCTCTAGGCGGCCCTTTATGTGCCTCCAGGCGCCCCTTTATGTGCCTCCAGGCGCCCCTTTATGTGCCTCCAGGCGGCCCTTAATGTGCCTCTAGGCGGCCCCTTTATGTGCCTCTAGGATGCCCCTTTATGTGCCTCTAGGCGCCCCTTTATGTGCCTCTAGGCTGCCCTTTATGTGCCTCCAGGCGCCCCTTTATGTGCCTCTAGGCGGCCCTTTATGTACCTCTAGGCGCCTCTTTATGTGCCTCTAGGCGACCCTTTATGTGCCTCTAGGCGGCCCTTTATGTGCCTCTAGGCGCCCCTTTATGTGCCTCTAGGCGCTCCTTTATGTGCCTCTAGGCGGCCCCTTTATGTGCCTCTAGGCTGCCCTTTATGTGCCTCTAGGCGCCCCTTTATGTGCCTCTAGGATGCCCTTTATGTGCCTCTAGGCGGCCCTTTATGTGCCTCTAGGCTGCCCTTTATGTGCCTCCAGGCGACACCTTTATGTGCCTCTAGGCGACCCTTTATGTACCTCTAGGCGGCCCTTTATGTACCTCTAGGCGGCTCTTTATGCGCCTCTAGACGGCCCCTTTATGTACCTCTAGGCGGCACTTTTTGTGCCTCTAGGTGGCCTTTTATGTACCTCTAGGCGGCTCTTTAGGCGCCTCTAGACGGCCCCTTTATGTACCTCTAGGCGGCCCTTTATGTACCTCTAGGCGGCTCTTTATGTGCCTCTAGGCGGCCCCTTTATGTGCCTCTAGGCGACCTCTTTATGTGCCTCTAGGCGGCCCCTTTATGTACCTCTAGGCGGCCCTTTATGTGCCTCTAGGCGGCCCTTTATGTGCCTCTAGGTGGCCCTTTATGTGCCTCCAGGCGGCCCTTTATGTGCCTCTAGGTGGCCCTTTATGTGCCTCTAGGCAGCCCTTTATATGCCTCTAGGCGACCCTTTATGTGCCTTTAGGCGCCTCTTTATGTGCCTCTAGGCTGCCCTTTATGTGCCTCTAGGCGACCTCTTTATGTGCCTCTAGGCGGCCCCTTTATGTGCCTCTAGGCTGCCCTTTATGTGCCTCTAGGCGCCCCTTTATGTGCCTCTAGGCGGCCCCTTTATGTGCCTCTAGGCGGCCCCTTTATGTGCCTCTAGGATGCCCCTTTATGTGCCTCTAGGCGGCCCCTTTATGTGCCTCTAGGCGGCCCTTTATGTGCCTCTAGGCGGCCCTTTATGTACCTCTAGGCGGCCCCTTTATGTGCCTCTAGGCTGCCCTTTATGTGCCTCTAGGCGCCCCTTTATGTGCCTCTAGGATGCCCCTTTATGTGCCTCTAGGATGCCCCTTTATGTGCCTCTAGGCGGCCCCTTTATGTGCCTCTAGTCGGCCCTTTATGCGCCTCTAGGCGGCCCTTTATGTGCCTCTAGGCTGCCCTTTATGTGCCTCTAGGCGCCCCTGTATGTGCCTCTAGGATGCCCTTTATGTGCCTCTAGGCGCCCCTTTATGTGCCTCTAGGCGACCCTTTATGTACCTCTAGGCGGCCCTTTATGTGCCTCTCGGCGGCCCTTTATGTGCCTCTAGGCGGCCCTTTATGTCCCTCTAGGCGGCCCTTTATGTGCCTCTATGCGGCCCTTTATGTACCTCTAGGCGGCCCTTTATGTGCCTTTATGCGGCCCTTTATGTGCCTCTAGGCGGCCCATTATGTGCCTCTAGGCGGCCCTTTATGTGCCTCTAGGCGGCGCCTTTATGTGCCTCTAGGCGGCCCTTTATGTGCCTCTAGGCGGCCCTTTATGTGCCTCTAGGCGGTCTTTTATGTGCCTCTAGACGGCCCTTTGTGTGCCTGTAGGCGGCCCTTTATGTACCTCAAGGCCGCCCTTTATGTGCCTCTAGGCGGCCCCTTTATGTGCCTCTAGGCGGCCCTTTATGTGCCTCTAGGCGGCCCCTTTATGTACCTCTAGGCGGCCCTTAATGAGCCATTAGGCGACCCTTTATGTGCCTCTTGGCGGCCCCTTTATGTACCTATAGGCGGCCCTTTATGTGCCTCTAGGCGGCCCTTTATGTGACTCTAGGCGGCCCTTTATGTGACTCTAGGCGGCCCTTTATGTGCCTCTAGGCGGTCCTTTATGTACCTCTAGGCGGCCCTTTATGTGCCTCTAGACGGCTCCTTTATGTGCCTCAAGGCGGCCCTTTATGTGCTTCTAGGCGGCCCCCTTTATGATCCTCTAGGAGGCCCTTTATGTGCCTCTAGGCGGCCCGTTTATGTGCCTCTAGGCGGCCCCTTTATGTGCCTCTAGGCGGCCCTTTATGTGCCTCTAGGCGGCCCCTTTATGTGCCTCTAGGCGGCCCTTTATGTACCTCTAAGCGAACCTTTTATGTACCTCTAGGTGGACCCTTTATGTACCTCTAGGCGGCCCTTTATGCACCTCTAGGCGGACCTTTATGTGCCTCTAGGCGGCCCTTTATGTCCCTCTAGGCGGCCCTTTATGTGCCTCTAGGCGGCGCCTTTATGTGCCTCTAGGCGGCCCATTATGTGCTTCTAGGCGCCCCTTTATGTGCCTCTAGGCGGCCCTTTATGTACCTCTAAGCGAACCTTTTATGTACCTTTAGGTGGCCCTTAATGTGCCTCTAGGCGGCCCTTTATGCACCTCTAGGCGGTCCTTTATGTACCTCTAGGCGGTCCTTTATGTTCCTCTAGGCTGCGCCTTTATGTGCCTCTAGGCGGCCCCTTTTGTGCCTCTAGGCGGCCTCTTTATGCACCTCTAGGCGGCCTTTTATGTACCTCTAGGCGGCCCTTTATGTGCCTTCAGGCGGCCCTTTATGTACCTCTAGAATGCCCCCTTTATATGCCTCTAGGCGACCCTTTATGTGCCTTTAGGCGCCCCTTTATGTTCCTCTAGGCTGCCCTTTATGTGCCTCTAGGCGCCCCTTTATGTGCCTCTAGGCGCCCCTTTATGTGCCTCTAGGCGGCCCTTTATGTGCCTCTAGGTGGCCCTTTATGTGCCTCCAGGCGGCCCTTTATGTGCCTCTAGGTGGCCCTTTATGTGCCTCTAGGCAGCCCTTTATATGCCTCTAGGCGACCCTTTATGTGCCTTTAGGCGCCTCTTTATGTGCCTCTAGGCTGCCCTTTATGTGCCTCTAGGCGACCTCTTTATGTGCCTCTAGGCGGCCCCTTTATGTGCCTCTAGGCTGCCCTTTATGTGCCTCTAGGCGCCCCTTTATGTGCCTCTAGGCGGCCCCTTTATGTGCCTCTAGGCGGCCCCTTTATGTGCCTCTAGGATGCCCCTTTATGTGCCTCTAGGCGGCCCCTTTATGTGCCTCTAGGCGGCCCTTTATGTGCCTCTAGGCGGCCCTTTATGTACCTCTAGGCGGCCCCTTTATGTGCCTCTAGGCTGCCCTTTATGTGCCTCTAGGCGCCCCTTTATGTGCCTCTAGGATGCCCCTTTATGTGCCTCTAGGATGCCCCTTTATGTGCCTCTAGGCGGCCCCTTTATGTGCCTCTAGTCGGCCCTTTATGCGCCTCTAGGCGGCCCTTTATGTGCCTCTAGGCTGCCCTTTATGTGCCTCTAGGCGCCCCTGTATGTGCCTCTAGGATGCCCTTTATGTGCCTCTAGGCGCCCCTTTATGTGCCTCTAGGCGACCCTTTATGTACCTCTAGGCGGCCCTTTATGTGCCTCTCGGCGGCCCTTTATGTGCCTCTAGGCGGCCCTTTATGTCCCTCTAGGCGGCCCTTTATGTGCCTCTATGCGGCCCTTTATGTACCTCTAGGCGGCCCTTTATGTGCCTTTATGCGGCCCTTTATGTGCCTCTAGGCGGCCCATTATGTGCCTCTAGGCGGCCCTTTATGTGCCTCTAGGCGGCGCCTTTATGTGCCTCTAGGCGGCCCTTTATGTGCCTCTAGGCGGCCCTTTATGTGCCTCTAGGCGGTCTTTTATGTGCCTCTAGACGGCCCTTTGTGTGCCTGTAGGCGGCCCTTTATGTACCTCAAGGCCGCCCTTTATGTGCCTCTAGGCGGCCCCTTTATGTGCCTCTAGGCGGCCCTTTATGTGCCTCTAGGCGGCCCCTTTATGTACCTCTAGGCGGACCTTAATGAGCCATTAGGCGACCCTTTATGTGCCTCTTGGCGGCCCCTTTATGTACCTATAGGCGGCCCTTTATGTGCCTCTAGGCGGCCCTTTATGTGACTCTAGGCGGCCCTTTATGTGACTCTAGGCGGCCCTTTATGTGCCTCTAGGCGGCCCTTTATGTACCTCTAGGCGGCCCTTTATGTGCCTCTAGACGGCTCCTTTATGTGCCTCAAGGCGGCCCTTTATGTGCTTCTAGGCGGCCCCCTTTATGATCCTCTAGGAGGCCCTTTATGTGCCTCTAGGCGGCCCGTTTATGTGCCTCTAGGCGGCCCCTTTATGTGCCTCTAGGCGGCCCTTTATGTGCCTCTAGGCGGCCCCTTTATGTGCCTCTAGGCGGCCCTTTATGTACCTCTAAGCGAACCTTTTATGTACCTCTAGGTGGACCCTTTATGTACCTCTAGGCGGCCCTTTATGCACCTCTAGGCGGCCCTTTATGTGCCTCTAGGCGGCCCTTTATGTCCCTCTAGGCGGCCCTTTATGTGCCTCTATGCGGCCCTTTATGTACCTCTAGGCGGCCCTTTATGTGCCTTTATGCGGCCCTTTATGTGCCTCTAGGCGGCCCTTTAGGTGCCTCTAGGCGGCCCTTTATGTGCCTCTAGGCGGCGCCTTTATGTGCCTCTAGGCGGCCCATTATGTGCTTCTAGGCGCCCCTTTATGTGCCTCTAGGCGGCCCTTTATGTACCTCTAAGCGAACCTTTTATGTACCTTTAGGTGGCCCTTTATGTGCCTCTAGGCGGCCCTTTATGCACCTCTAGGCGGTCCTTTATGTACCTCTAGGCGGTCCTTTATGTTCCTCTAGGCTGCGCCTTTATGTGCCTCTAGGCGGCCCTTTTTGTGCCTCTAGGCGGCCTCTTTATGCACCTCTAGGCGGCCTTTTATGTACCTCTAGGCGGCCCTTTATGTGCCTTCAGGCGGCCCTTTATGTACCTCTAGGATGCCCCCTTTATATGCCTCTAGGCGACCCTTTATGTGCCTTTAGGCGCCCCTTTATGTTCCTCTAGGCTGCCCTTTATGTGCCTCTAGGCGCCCCTTTATGTGCCTCTAGGCTGCCCTTTATGTGCCTCTAGGGTGCCCTTTATGTGCCTCTAGGCGCCCCTTTATGTGCCTATAGGATGCCCCTTTATGTGCCTCTAGGCGGCCCCTTTATGTGCCTCTAGGCTGCCCTTTGTGTGCCTAGAGGCGCCCCTTTATGTGCCTCTAGGCGACCCTTTATGTACCTCCAGGTGGCCTTTTATGTGCCTCTAGGCGGCCCTTTATGTACCTCTAGGCGGCTCTTTATGTGCCTCTCGGCGGCCCTTTATGTGCCTCTAGGCGGCTCTTTATGCGCCTCTAGGCGGCCATTTATGTGCTTCTAGGCGGCACTATATGTACTTCTAGTCAGCCCCTTTATTTGCCTCTGAGCGGCCCTTTATATACCTCTAAGCGGCCCCTTTATGTGCCTCTAGGCGGCCCTTTATGTGCCTTTAGGCGGACCTTTATGTGCCTCGAGGCGGCCCTTTATGTACCTCAAGGCGGCCCTTTATGTGCCTCTAGGCGGCCCTTTATGTGCCTCTAGGCGGCCCTTTATGAGCCTCTAGGCGGCCCTTTATGGGCCTCTAGGCGGCCCTTTATGAGCCTCTAGGCGGCCCTTTATGTGCCTCGACGCGGCCCTTTATGTGCCTCTAGGCGGCCCTTTATGCGCCTCTAGGCGGCCCTTTATGTGCCTCTAGGCGGCCCTTTATGTGCCTCCAGGCGGCCCCTTTATGTGCTTCTAGGCGGCCCATTATGAGCCTCTAGGCGGCCCTTTATGCGCCTCTAGGCTGCCCCTTTGTGTGCCTCTAGGCGGCCCATTATGAGCCTCTAGGCGGCCCTTTGTTTGCCTCTTGGTGGCCCCTTTATGTGCCTCTAGGCGGCCCCTTTATGTGCCTCTAGGCGGCCCTTTATATACCTCTAGGCGGCTCCTTTATGCGCCTCTAGGCGGCCCTTTATGTACCTCTAGGTGGCCCTTTATGTACCTCTAGGCGGCTCCTTTATGTGCCTCTAGGTGGCACCTTTATGTGCCTCGAGGCGGCTCCTTTATGTGCCTCTACGCGGCTCCTTTATGTGCCTCTACGCGGCACCTTTATGTGCCTCTAGGCGGCCCTTTATGTGCCTCTAGGCGGCCCCTTTATGCGCCTCTAGGCGGCCATTTTATGTGCCTCTAGGCGGCCATTTTATGTGCCTCTAGTCGGCCATTTTATATGATGAGCCTCTACGCGGCCCTCCATCGTTGCTCCTATAAGAGACTCTCAGAGGACGGAAGTTTACTTGTAGTAAACTCCATGTAAGTTGTTAACATTATACTGTGAATATTGTCCACAAGAGATCGGAGGGGGAGAGGGCGATCTACACAGAAGCTCAGCTGGGAACCCTTGCAAGAAAATAAATAATTAATTCAAAGCCTAATTAATATGATATAGCAATGTTCGTGGTAGGGGGGTAGCTTTGGTACTCTTTAGAGTTGTACTCCCTACATATATGCCATTCCCTGTTGGGCACATACCCAGCAGGAATTACTGTTAGAAATTAGGTGAGGCTAGCTCCCTGAGTAGGGTCTTCTAGCTCGCATAGGCAGAGAAGCAGACATTATTTTTTATTGATACAGATTCGTCATTTCTTGTTCTACTTTGTGTTGATGCAGTTAACAACTTATTATTACTACCTTCGATATAACTTTTCATCCTTTTGACAACATCAATAATATCAAATATACTTTCCGAAGAATGTGTAAACATAGCTTCCTTAATCTCTCTTAATAAGGGAGATTTCCAATTCCTGAGATCAACTTTGTCATTCTTCTCTTTACGGGTTCAAGTTAAATTATGTCCAGTATATTGTATGTTGACCAAACTGAACTGCATAATCTAAATAAGTCCTTACAAGAGCAAGATAAAGGCAGAGAATAACATTACTAAATGCTACACCGTATATTTCTGTGTGAGAAAATGAGCACCATTACTCTACCTAAACCAGAAGCCAACACCACAATGATCACAGGAGTTAGGTCAAAATATTGACAAGTTTTAAGTTATAAAATATAACAAAATGCAGGAGGCAGACTTTGGAATTTTATTTGTTTTAGTGATCTCAAAAATGTATTTCTGGCCCAATGTTTAACACTAACATCTTGTTTTAATAACGTTAAATTGTTCTTCCAGATGACAGAAATCTGAAGAGAATAAAGACTGAAGAAATTAACTAGTTAAAGAACAAATTGAAAATAACAAATAAAGCTGGAATCGAATATTGCATTAACATGTGAACACATTTTGTAAAATTTGGTTTATTTAAAAATCACTTATATTTTTGGTCAATTAAGTGACTGTATTATGGGTAATGCAGTCGGATCATCACCGATTAGATCCGAGTTTGATTCCCTGGCAGTGTGAGATGGTCAGCCTCCTGATACCTCTGTTCACCTAGCAGTGAACATTAACCTGGAAATTAGTCAACTGTTGAGGGATGCATCCTGAGGAAGGTCTGTCGTTGGCTTAGGAAGGCCTACACAAGCCTAACAAGCTGCCCGTCTCCGACAGTGGGAAACAATGTTATGTTTTTAAACATAATATAATAACAAAACCAGCGTGGGACATTTACTGCTTGTGTGAAACTTGACAACAGTTGTGTGAGGTGAGAATCATACGGCCCAATATGGCGGCCTCGAGTCCTGTTATCCAACCGGAAGATGTGAACAGACTGCGGTATGGACTGGCTGTGACTAAGGCAGGACGAGACGCGCTAGCATGTGTGTTTATGTGGTCGTACCGAGGCACCTTCCCAGTAGTGACTTACCTCACTCAGGACTTGGGGTACACCAATGCTCAGTACAGGCGTGTCTTCGATGCTCAACAGAGGGATAAACTCGAAGCTTCCTCTGACGCGGCAACTTTTGACATCACCCTGTTGTATAAACTCCTGCAACGTGTGTGTGGTCTGGCTGAGATGAATGACCCCACGTGGACCACTCCAGGGCCTCAGGGACCATCACTTGAACACCTCATTTACAGCCTGAAGCAACACCGAAACACGTTGGCCCATGATAATGTGGGAATGTCAGAGCAAGATCTTACGTCAACACTGACGGAGCTCAGTGACTTATTGGCTGGCTGAGGCCGGCGTCCGGTGTAGGACAAACAGCCAGGATGTGGACCACGTGACCAGAGATGTCACCAAGTATATTGGTGGTCTGCTAGCGAAGGTCAGAGAGCAGCTGGATCCCTCAGATGTGGCGTACTTGCCACAGCTCCGCCAGGAGATTAAGGTGTTTAGAAGCCACATCACAGAAGAGGTTAAGCAGATGAGCAAGCAGGAGCTAACTGACGGGTATACACTGCTGTACCAGATTGTTCCCGCACCCTGGCTCCTCCTCAACATTAACTACAACCCAAGTCTTGCTTTTACACGACTACGACTCCTTGAAGATCCCGTCATAGGGGCAAGACCCTCCCACGCTGCCAAGGGTCAGGATATAAACTATGAAGACATCTTGAGTATGAGACGAGAGGACGGAAGAGTCCCTCAATGTGTCCTCCTGACGGGGGAAGGTGGTATGGGCAAGACAACTTTACTCAAGCTCATCCTCGAGAAGTGGGTAGAGGACCCTGCTGCCATACGTCACCTGGGCACTGTGGACCTCGTTTTCTATGTACAGTGCAGGGACTCACATCTTAATACCTTCGATGATCTCCTCCGCCAGTTGCTGCCTCAAACACTTAGTGATTCTGGTGCCGACTTCCAGCTGTTTAAAGAGATAATCCTGAGCTTAAATATATTAGTCCTGATTGACGGCTACGACGAGGTCAGGAAGGCTGGTGAAGGAGCTGTTGCACCTGCCTGGCAAGGATGTGAGGTTGGTGATAACCACACGGCCGGGGTGGGACCAACAACTGTCACAGCTCGTCCCACACACCAGACCTCGCTGCAACATCCTCGTCTTGGGCATCACTCCAGAACGTCGCGTGGAGTTCGCCGAGAGAACCATCAAGGTGCTGGTGGAGGAAGAGTGCCAACGGAGTGTCATCACAGGGAGGTTTACCCAGCGGCTGGATCAGATGAGTCAGTTCCTGGGTGAGTACCTCAACACTCCACTCACCTTGACCTTGTTGGCGCTGCTGTGTGTCGAGGCTCCAGAAGAATTTAACAATCTCACCACAAACACTCAAGTCTACGAGAAGATTCATGACTTCATAACCAACAAACTGGTGTCCAGACTCACAGACAAACACGTGACCGAACCCAAAGGAAAATGTGACAAAAATGTGAAAAAGTTTTTGAGGTTCTTAGAAGAGATTAGTTTAAGAGGGATCCAGAGGCAGGAGTACGACCTTTGGCCGGAGACGGAATCTGAGATTAGGGAGAAGTGTGACACTCTGGGACTGCCGCAGGAGGAGGTCTTGTCCAACTATTTCACAAGAACCAGCTACCGTCGGGGCCTCAATGTGGTGTGGGTGTTTAGCTATTTTCACGCCAGGTACCAGGAGTATTGTGCCAGCAGAAGGCTGGTCGCTCTCTTGTTGAAGGCTGAGCAAGACCGAGGTGATCAAGCATCACACCGTGTGTCAGGGGAAAGCTCTATTATCATTGACCTCTTGGTGGATGTTGTGGTGTGGGTGATTGGCTATTTTCACGCCAGGTACCAGGAGTATTGTGCCAGCAGGAGGCAGGTCGATCTCTTGTTGAAGGCTGAGCAAGACCGAAGTGATCCAGCATCACACCGTGTGTCAGGGAAAAGCTCTATAATCATTGACCTCTTGGTGGATGTTGTACGTAAGGAAAAACGCTCCTTGGGAGATCACCTGAGAGGGTCAAAGTTTGATATTAGCGACGTGCAACAAGAGTTTAGTGAGCGTCCCAGATGGCAGAACATTTTAGTCAGCACTACCGGGGTGCTGTGTGCCCGGGGAGTAGAGCACAGGTTCATTACTCACATAATTGACCTGTGCAAGATGGTTACGTATAAGACTGACGAGCTGTTGAAGCATGTAGCAGAGTCCCGCGGGAGTGAGCACGTCATCCAAGCCGTGTGTGAGAAGCTGCGTACAGAACACAGGTGGAGAATAAACAGTGTTGACTCGTGGGTTGTCCTGCCGCTTGTTCTTAAGAAGGTGACACCTAAGAACATTTCCCTAAACATAAACGATACACCCCAACTAAAGCAGTGTCTGTCTACACTGTCAGTGCTGGCAAAAATGAAGGTAACCATATCCTTAGATCTGCACTATTATTTATACAGCGAAGAGAGTAGTGTTATAACAAAACAATGTTTGGAGAGGCTGACAGCCCCCGGCAGTAAGTGTACCTTAGAGGAGTTTGTTGGTGTCTTGTCTGAGGCAGCCATACCCCTCCTGCCTCACACCCTCAAGAGACTCCGCCTGTACCTCACACCACACCAACAGCCCGTCCTCATCCGTCACCTGCCTCGCCTTCCTCACCTGCAGCGTCTTGGTAAATATTCAGATTTTCCACCATAATTTTTAGGGTTATTTATTAATACCAAAATTACGCAAAGGGCTTCATTCGTCATGTTTAATATAGTAATTCAGATTTACATTGTTTACATATATGTTTACAACCTTATGGACGAAAGACTCCATATATTGTTTACAAACATAATCACCTTAAGGGAGACAAACACCTTATATTGTTTACAAATATATTCATCTTATGGACGACAAACACCTGATATTGTTTACAAATATAGTCACCTTAAGAGCAACAAACACCTTATATTGTTTACAAATATAGTCACCTTAAGGGTGACAAACACCTTATATTGTTTACAAATATAGTCACCTTAAGGGTGACAAACACCTTATATTGTTTACAAATATAGTCACCTTAAGGGAGACAAACACCTTATATTGTTTACAAATATATTCATCTTATGGACGACAAACACCTGATATTGTTTACAAATATAGTCACCTTAAGAGCAACAAACACCTTATATTGTTTACAAATATAGTCACCTTAAGGGTGACAAACACCTTATATTGTTTACAAATATAGTCACCTTAAGGGAGACAAACACCTTATATTGTTTACAAATATAGTCACCTTAAGGGAGACAAACACCTTATATTGTTTACAAATATAGTCACCTTAAGGGGTGACAAACCTTCTACTTTGATTACAAATATAGACTTATTAAGGGCGACTACTCCATGAATAATAAATTTTCGAAACATTCCGCTGCTGTATATATTCTTGTGCATAAATAATTTCATGAAGTATTTAGCGACGCCAAACTTTTGGTTCAGATGACTTACCACTTTGACTTTGACTCGTGTTACAGATCTCCTTTCACTGTGACCTAATTCTTGTTCAAGATGACCTTTCATTGTGACCTAATTCCTGTTCAAGATGACCTTTCACTGTGACCTAATTCTTGTTCAAGATGACCTTTCATTGTGACCTAATTCCTGTTCAAGATGACCTTTTACTGTGACCTAATTCCTGTTCAAGATGACCTTTCACTGTGACCTAATTCCTGTTCAAGATGACCTTTTACTGTGACCTAATTCCTGTTCAGGATGACCTTTCACTGTGACCTAATTCCTGTTCAAGATGACCTTTCAATGTGACCTAATTCCTGTTCAAGATGACCTTTCATTGTGACCTAATTCCTGTTCAAGATGACCTTTTACTGTGACCTAATTCCTGTTCAAGATGAACTTTCACTGTGACCTAATTCCTGTTCAAGATGACCTTTTACTGTGACCTAATTCCGGTTCAGGATGACCTTTCACTGTGACCTAATTCCTGTTCAAGATGACCTTTCTCTGTGACCTAATTCCTGTTCAAGATGACCTTTCACTGTGACCTAATTCCTGTTCAAAATGACCATTTACTGTGACCTAATTTCTGTTCAAGATGACCTTTAATTGTGACCTAATTCCTGTTCAAGATGACCTTTCATTGTGACCTAATTCCTGTTTAAGATGACCTTTTACTGCGACCTAATTCCTGTTCAAGAAGACCTTTCACATTGAACTAATTCCTGCTTAAAATGACCTTTCAGTGAGACCTAATTCCTGTCCAAGATGACCTTTTACTGTGACCTTGATCCCTTGGTTAATTAGACCTTCCGTAACCTTGATCCTTAATTCAGGTGACCCATCTATCCCTGTGACCTTGATACTTGGTCCAGATGACCTTTCACTGTGACCTTGACTTAGTTTATATGACCTTCTAATGCGGCCTTGACCATTGATAAAGATGACCATGACTGTGACCTTGACCATGATACAGATGACCTTGACCATTGATACAGATGACCTTGACTGTGACCTTGACCATTGATAGAGATGACCTTGACCATTGACACAGATGACCTTGACTGTGACCTTGACCATTGATACAGATGACCTTGACCATTGATACAGATAACCTTGGCAATTGATACAGATAACCTTGACAATTGATACAGATGACCTTGACTGTGACCTTGACCATTGATACAGATAACATTGACCATTGATACAGATAAACTTGACAATTGATACAGATGACCTTGACCATTGATACAGATGACCTTGACTGTGACCTTGACCATTGATACAGATGACCTTGACCATTGATACAGATAACCTTGACAATTGATAGAGATAACTTTGACTGTGACCTTGACAATTGATACAGATGACCTTGACTGTGACCTTGACCATTGATACAGATAACTTTGACAATTAATACAGATAACCTTGACTGTGACCTTGACAATTGATACTGATAACCTTGACTGTGACCTTGACAATTGACACAGATGACCTTGACCATTGATACAGATGACCTTGACCGTGGCTTTTAAAAGCTATTAATACATAGTTTAGATGCTATTAATACTGTCCAAAATACGGACTTGTCATCAGGTAATAAACCCAGCAGTAAGGTGAGTGGATGGCTCAGTATGTCTTCTTGTTATATCTTAGAACATACCAGTAACGACCGTGACTGTATCTCAGTGTATGTCTTCAGACATTGACCTGGACGCCCCGGGCTACATGGACCCGGACACCCTGGACGCCACGGGCTACGTGGTCCCGGACACCCTGGACGCCACGGGCTACGTTGTCCCGGACACCCTGGACGCCACGGGCTACGTAGACCCGGACACCCTGGACGCCACGGGCTACGTGGACCCGGACACCC
Organism: Procambarus clarkii; assembly: GCF_040958095.1. Lineage (NCBI taxonomy): Eukaryota > Metazoa > Arthropoda > Malacostraca > Decapoda > Cambaridae > Procambarus > Procambarus clarkii. The sequence goes on along the minus strand of NC_091195.1, from coordinate 13,013,126 downwards.
TGGACGCCACGGGCTACGTGGACCCGTACACCCTGGACGCCACGGGCTACGTGGTCCCGGACACCCTGGACGCCACGGGCTACGTGGACCCGGACACCCTGGACGCCACGGGCTACGTGGACCCGGACACCCTGGACGCCACGGGCTACGTGGACCCGGACACCCTGGACGCCACGGGCTACGTGGACCCGGACACCCTGGACGCCACGGGCTACGTTGTCCCGGACACCCTGGACGCCACGGGCTACGTGGACCCGGACACCCTGGACGCCACGGGCTACGTGGACCCGTACACCCTGGACGCCACGGGCTACGTGGTCCCGGACACCCTGGACGCCACGGGCTACGTGGACCCGGACACCCTGGACGCCAAGGGCAACGTGGACCCGGACACCATGGACGCCACGGTCTACGTGGACCCGGACACCCTGGACGCCACGGGCTACGTGGACCCGGACACCCTGGACGCCACGGGCTACGTGGACCCGGACACACTGGGCAGTCTGTCGTACCAGGGAAGGGAGCTCCACCTGACCATCAGGCGGCGCCTCACTGATGACGACCCCGCCATAGACTGGTGCTGCCACCTGGCGGCTCAGCTGTGTCCTCCCTCATGAGAAGGGTATAGTCTCCTGTACTTCCCTGACACGCGTCTCACCAGTACGTATTGACTACATTTTAACACGTGAATATCTGTAACTCAGTTGTTTAATTCACAGTGCTTCCAGTGGTTTCAAAAATATTTTTACATTAAAAGTCATGAATTAGAGAACTTATAAGGCTTCTTGAGTAACTTTGAGCACCGTTTAGCGACCAAGAATATTCATTAAGCAAGCTTCACTGCTTATAAGATAACACTGATCAATATTTAGCCCAACATTGTCTTGCTTAATACAAGCTAGATTTACTTGATATAAGTTTTCTTTGGCATGAGTGTGTGACATAGACAGGTGTGGGTGGGGAGAGTAGCCAGGTGTGGACTTTAGTGTTCCCTCTCATGTGCAGGTGTGGGTCGGGAAAGTAGCCAGGTGTGGGCTTCCGTGTTCCATCTTATGTGCAGGTGTGGGTCGGAAGAGTAGCCAGGTGTGGGCTTCCGTGTTCCCTCTCATCTACAGGTGTGGGTCGGGAGAGTAGCCAGGTGTGACAACGTTTGTTTTCATGTATTAGGTACGGTATTGTGTGGTTGTAAATAAGTTGCCACAACTTACTGCACAACTTTGGCTAAACAATTTTGAGACCGTGTCGCAACCTTAAATGTTGCATAAAAATCGTTTTCCTGATTGATGGAATATATTTAAAAAATGTAGAAATATTTTAAAAATATATTTCTACATATACTAGAAATAAAACTGAAGCATAATAAAAGGTAGGTTAAAAATATTTTATTCATTACTTTCACTTAATGGAGAATCCATGGTAGTCGTGGTTGATGGTTGCGGTGGATGATGGTAGTGTTTGTTGGTAGTTGTGGTGGTTGATTGTTGTGGTGGTTGATTGTTGTGGTGGTTGATGGTTGCGGTGGATGATGGTAGTGTTTGTTGGTAGTTGTGGTGGTTGATTGTTGTGGTGGTTGATGGTTGTGGTGGTTGATTGTTGTGGTGGTTGATGGTTGTGGTGGTTAATGGTTGTGGTGGTTGATAGTTGTGGTGGTTGATGGTTGTGGTGGTTGATTGTTGTGGTGGTTGATGGTTGTGGTGGTTGATGGTTGTGGTGGTTGATTGTTGTGATGGATGATGGTTTTGGTGGTTGATTATTGTGGTGGTTGATTGTTGTGGTGGGTGATTGTTGTGGTGGTTGATTATTGTGGTGGTTGATGGTTGTGGTGGTTGATTATTATGGTAGTTGATGGTTGTGGTGGTTGATTGTTGTGGTGGTTGATGGTTGTGGTGGTTGATGGTTGTTGTGGTTGATTGTTGTGGTGGTTAATGGTTGTGGTGGTTGATTGTTGTTGTGGTTAATTATTGTGGGGGTTGATTGTTGTTGTGGTTAATGGTTGTGGGGGTTAATTATTGTGGTGGTTGATGGTTGTGGTGGTTGATTGTTGTGGTGGTTAATGGTTGTGGTGGTTGATTGTTGTGGTGGTTAATGGTTGTGGGGGTTGATTGTTGTGGTGGTTGATGGTTGTGGTGGTTAATTATTGTGGTGGTTGATGGTTGTGGTGGTTGATTGTTGTGGTGGTTGATTGTTGTGGTGGTTGATGGGTGTGGTTGGGGGGTTAATTGCAGTGGTGGTTGTTGTGGTTCGTGATGGTAGTGGTTGATTGTTGTACTTTATGTAGTGGCGATTGTTGGTTATAGTTCGCGTGGGTGGTGGTTTATTGTGTTGTTTGGTGGTAGTGGTGGTTGATTGTTGGTGGTAGTGGTGGTTGATTGTTGAGGTTGTTGGTGGTGGTTTATGGTTGTTGGTGGTTGATAGTTGTGGTTAATGGTAGTGGTTGTTGATAGTAGTGGTTGAGGGCAGTGGTAGATGGTGGTTGTGGTCGTTTGTGGTTGACTGTACTGGTAGTTGTTGAGGTTCGTGATATTGGTGGTTGATTGTTGTATTTTGTGGTAGTGGTGGTTGATTATATTTGGCAGTAGTGGTGGTTGATTGTTGTTGGTGGTAGGGGTGGTTGATTGTTGTGGTTGGTGTTGGTTTATGGTTGTTGTTGATAGTAGTGGTGATTGATTGTTGTGGTTGTTGATGATTGTTTAGGTTGATGGTTATTGATAGTAGTTAAAATTGAAATTGAAATAAGTTTATTGAGGTAAAATACTCACAAAGGGATGAGGTAGCTCAAGCTATTCTCACCCCGTTCAGTACAACGTGTTCATACATATATAGACACACATCACAAACAATAAACATATTACCGAACATTCTGAGAGATAAACATATACATTTCCTCCTTTACACAAGTAGTATGGTATCAGACGTACACACAAATACTTTTATGACTTAGGTATACTGTATAGACAATTTGCAAGAGACATGCAGATAATTCAACAAAAGATTACAGTCTTGGTGCAAAATTCTTATATCTCTCCAGAATATTATCAACCTTTCCGTTGTGACACATCCAGGCTATTTGTTCAGGAACAGTCCTTATCCCAATGTTTCTATATACATTAATCAACGGACAATCAAGAACATAATGGGCAAGGGTGTGAGACCTTAACATACCACATAGTTGACACTTCCTGTCATTATCATGAACATCTATCCCATATTCCCAGTAATATTTGTACCCAAGCCTGAGCCGCATGTACACAGTCACTCCAAGCATTTCTCCTTTTACCATAAGTGAAATGGGTGTTTTGACTAACACACACATGTAGTGTTGCATGGTTTGACTTCCCTCATACATTATACCTCTCCTCGCCACTTCTGCCTGTGCCTGAATATTTCTGATTTTGCTTCTTATTTGTCTCATTGTGAATTCACATTCGATGTCAACTTGTTGTTTTAATGTGGCACGTTTGGCCAAGTCATCCGCCACCTCGTTGAGCACTATTCCAACATGAGATGGAATCCACATGAATTTCACATTGTGACCTTTCAGCTGTATCTCAATTATTCTTTTCTTACACTCCTCAACTATGGACATGAAGACTGGATTTCGACTGTTTAAGGACTCAAGTGCTCCTCGGCTATCGACAAATACAAAAACATCTTTGTCGTCATGACGTACTTCCTCCAAACACGCCAGAATGGCCTGCAGTTGAGCACTGATAGTAATGGTGGTTGGTTGTTGTAGTTAGAGGAGGAGGTCGAGGAGGAAGGAGGAGGAGTAAGGAGGAGAAAGAGGAGGAAGGAGAAGGTCGAGGAGGAAGGAGAAGGTCGAGGAGGAAGGAGAAGGTCGAGGAGGAAGGAGAAGGTCGAGGAGGAAGGAGAAGGTCAAGGAAGAAAGAGGAGAAGGTCGAGGAGGAAGAATGAGAAGATCGAGGAGGAAGTAGAAGGTCAAGGAAGAAAGAGGAGAAGGTCGAGGAGGAAGAATGAGAAGGTCGAGGAGGAGAAGGTGTTGGTGGTGGCTGTTGGTTGTTGTTAGTGGATATTGATAGTTGAAGAACATAGAAGGATTAGGAAAAATAAGGAAGGCAGGAACGAGAAGGAAGTTTAAGGTAGGAGTAGGAAGATTACGGAAGGTGGAGTGGTGTGTGGCAGTGGTGGAGAGTGGTGTGTGGCAGTGGTGGAGAGTGGTGTGTGACAGTGGTGGAGAGTGGTGTGTGGCAGTGGTGGAAAGTGGTGTGTGACAGTGGTGGAGAGTGGTGTGTGACAGTGGTGGAGAGTGGTGTGTGACAGTGGTGGAGAGTGGTGTGTGGCAGTGGTGGAGAGTGGTGTGTGACAGTGGTAGAGAGTGGTGTGTGACAGTGGTGGAGAGTGGTGTGTGGCAGTGGTGGAAAGTGGTGTGTGACAGTGGTGGAGAGTGGTGTGTGACAGTGGTGTGTGACAGTGGTGGAGAGTGGTGTGTGACAGTGGTGGAGAGTGGTGTGTGACAGTGGTGGAGAGTGGTGTGTGACAGTGGTGGAGAGTGGTGTGTGACAGTGGTGGAGAGTGGTGTGTGACAGTGGTGGAGAGTGGTGTGTGACAGTGGTGGAGAGTGGTGTGTGACAGTGGTGGAGAGTGGTGTGTGGCAGTGGTGGAGAGTGGTGTTGGACAGTGGTGGAGAGTGGTGTGTGGTAGTGATGGAGAGTGGTGAGGGACAGTGGTGGAGAGTGGTGTGTGACAATGGTGGAGAGTGGTGTGTGACAGTGGTGGAGAGTGGTGTGTGACAGTGGTGGAGAGTGGTGTGTGACAGTGGTGGAGAGTGGTGTGTGACAGTGGTGGAGAGTGGTGTGTGACAGTGGTGGAGAGTGGTGTGTGGCAGTGGTGGACAGAGGTGTGTGGCAGTGGTGGAGAGTAGGGTGTGACAGTGGTGGAAAGTGGTGTGTGGCAGTGGTGGAGAGTGGTGTGTGACAGTGGTGAAGAGTGGTGTGTGGCAGTGGTGGAGAGTGGTGTGTGACAGTGGTGGAGAGTGGTGTGTGACAGTGGTGGAGAGTGGTGTGTGGCAGTGGTGGAGAGTGGTGTGTGGCAGTGGTGGAGAGTGGTGTGTGACAGTGGTGGAGAGTGGTGTGTGACAGTGGTGGAGAGTGGTGTGTGGCAGTGGTGGAGAGTGGTGTGTGGCAGTGGTGGAGAGTGGTGTGTGACAGTGGTGGAGAGTGGTGTGTGACAGTGGTGGAGAGTGGTGTGTGACAGTGGTGGAGAGTGTTTTTTTATTATTATTATTTTCTACCACAGACGTGGCCACACATTTACAATGCTAACCAGCATATATACGTTTTCTTCTGTCCTCCATGGACAGGGTTAGAGAACAGTTAAACATATAATTCTGGGATTTATTGAACAATTAACCACATAAGGTGATTCGGTTCTTTTAAAATGCTAAGCTAGCCTACGTACGTAAATACATAGATATACAGATTTACGTATGCCCTACATAAAGTGTTCGAAGTGTCATTAATGTGCATTTACAAAGGCGAAGTGCAATTCTGATCAGCTTCCATATGTACTTTATTCACATACATATACATACACACACATATATACGTACAAATACATATATACATGTATATATACACACACTTGCATTCACATACATTTGTCTCTTTTACACTGACAGGGAGTGATAGCTGACAGAGAAACTAGTGTGCAATTAAGCACTTAATCACTGAAGGTGATTAAGGTGCTTTTCCAAGCTCAGGTTATATAGTTATATCACATACATACATCGTATATATGATACATTACATGGTCAATCTTGGAAACAAGTCCAAAATATCATCAAGTGTTCCAGTACTCATATAGTAATTACACAGTTCAGCATACCTCAGCCCACGAGGGCGAAAGTCAGACAATATGGGACATTCTACAATATAATGTTCATGTGTGTGCATGTTTTCTCTTTCACAAAGTTGACACATTGTGTACTCGACATTTGGGTTTTGAGAAAGCTGACAGATACGTCTATATCCCAGGCGAATTCTGGCCACTATGACATCACATTACCGGGTTCTTGTTCTATTAGTCCCATATATGAATGTCTCTTCACGATATCTATCATAATATTTAATGCTACAACTTTCAGGTCTTTGTGAATTTGTGTGGAGAGTGGTGTGTGGGAGTGGTGGACAGAGGTGTGTGACAGTGGTGGAGAGTGGTGTGTGGCAGTGGTGGACAGAGGTGTGTGGCAGTGGTGGAGAGTAGGGTGTGACAGTGGTGGAGAGTGGTGTGTGGCAGTGGTGGAGAGTGGTGTGTGGCAGTGGTGGAGAGTGGTGTGTGGCAGTGGTGGAGAGTAGGGTGTGACAGTGGTGGAGAGTGGTGTGTGGCAGTGGTGGAGAGTGGTGTGTGACAGTGGTGGAGAGTGGTGTGTGGCAGTGGTGGACAGAGGTGTGTGGCAGTGGTGGAGAGTGGTGTGTGGCAGTGGTGGACAGAGGTGTGTGGCAGTGGTGGAGAGTGGTGTGTGGCAGTGGTGGAGAGTGGTGTGTGGCAGTGGTGGAGAGTGGTGTGTGGCAGTGGTGGACAGAGGTGTGTGACAGTGGTGGACAGAGGTGTGTGGCAGTGGTGGAGAGTGGTGTGTGGCAGTGGTGGAGAGTGGTGTGTGGCAGTGGTGGAGAGTGGTGTGTGGCAGTGGTGGACAGAGGTGTGTGACAGTGGTGGAGAGTAGGGTGTGACAGTGGTGGAGAGTGGTGTGTGACAGTGGTGGAGAGTGGTGTGTGGCAGTGGTGGACAGAGGTGTGTGACAGTGGTGGAGAGTGGTGTGTGGTAGTGGTGGACAGAGGTGTGTAGCAGTGGTGGAGAGTGGTGTGTGGCAGTGGTGGAGAGTGGTGTGTGGCAGTGGTGGAGAGTGGTGTGTGACAGTGGTGGAGAGTGGTGTGTGACAGTGGTGGAGAGTGGTGTGTGGCAGTGGTGGAGAGTGGTGTGTGGCAGTGGTGGAGAGTGGTGTGTGACAGTGGTGGAGAGTGGTGTGTGACAGTGGTGGAGAGTGGTGTGTGACAGTGGTGGAGAGTGTTTTTTTATTATTATTATTTTCTACCACAGACGTGGCCACACATTTACAATGCTAACCAGCATATATACGTTTTCTTCTGTCCTCCATGGACAGGGTTAGAGAACAGTTAAACATATAATTCTGGGATTTATTGAACAATTAACCACATAAGGTGATTCGGTTCTTTTAAAATGCTAAGCTAGCCTACGTACGTAAATACATAGATATACAGATTTACGTATGCCCTACATAAAGTGTTCGAAGTGTCATTAATGTGCATTTACAAAGGCGAAGTGCAATTCTGATCAGCTTCCATATGTACTTTATTCACATACATATACATACACACACATATATACGTACAAATACATATATACATGTATATATACACACACTTGCATTCACATACATTTGTCTCTTTTACACTGACAGGGAGTGATAGCTGACAGAGAAACTAGTGTGCAATTAAGCACTTAATCACTGAAGGTGATTAAGGTGCTTTTCCAAGCTCAGGTTATATAGTTATATCACATACATACATCGTATATATGATACATTACATGGTCAATCTTGGAAACAAGTCCAAAATATCATCAAGTGTTCCAGTACTCATATAGTAATTACACAGTTCAGCATACCTCAGCCCACGAGGGCGAAAGTCAGACAATATGGGACATTCTACAATATAATGTTCATGTGTGTGCATGTTTTCTCTTTCACAAAGTTGACACATTGTGTACTCGACATTTGGGTTTTGAGAAAGCTGACAGATACGTCTATATCCCAGGCGAATTCTGGCCACTATGACATCACATTACCGGGTTCTTGTTCTATTAGTCCCATATATGAATGTCTCTTCACGATATCTATCATAATATTTAATGCTACAACTTTCAGGTCTTTGTGAATTTGTGTGGAGAGTGGTGTGTGGGAGTGGTGGACAGAGGTGTGTGACAGTGGTGGAGAGTGGTGTGTGGCAGTGGTGGACAGAGGTGTGTGGCAGTGGTGGAGAGTAGGGTGTGACAGTGGTGGAGAGTGGTGTGTGGCAGTGGTGGAGAGTGGTGTGTGGCAGTGGTGGAGAGTGGTGTGTGGCAGTGGTGGAGAGTAGGGTGTGACAGTGGTGGAGAGTGGTGTGTGGCAGTGGTGGAGAGTGGTGTGTGACAGTGGTGGAGAGTGGTGTGTGGCAGTGGTGGACAGAGGTGTGTGGCAGTGGTGGAGAGTAGGGTGTGACAGTGGTGGAAAGTGGTGTGTGGCAGTGGTGGAGAGTGGTGTGTGGCAGTGGTGGAGAGTGGTGTGTGACAGTGGTGGAGAGTGGTGTGTGACAGTGGTGGAGAGTGGTGTGTGACAGTGGTGGAGAGTGGTGTGTGGCAGTGGTGGACAGAGGTGTGTGACAGTGGTGGAGAGTGGTGTGTGGCAGTGGTGGAGAGTGGTGTGTGGCAGTGGTGGAGAGTAGTGTGTGACAGTGGTGGAGAGTGGTGTGTGGCAGTGGTGGACAGAGGTGTGTGGCAGTGGTGGAGAGTGGTGTGTGGCAGTGGTGGACAGAGGTGTGTGGCAGTGGTGGAGAGTGGTGTGTGGCAGTGGTGGAGAGTGGTGTGTGGCAGTGGTGGAGAGTGGTGTGTGGCAGTGGTGGACAGAGGTGTGTGACAGTGGTGGACAGAGGTGTGTGGCAGTGGTGGAGAGTGGTGTGTGGCAGTGGTGGAGAGTGGTGTGTGGCAGTGGTGGAGAGTGGTGTGTGGCAGTGGTGGACAGAGGTGTGTGACAGTGGTGGAGAGTAGGGTGTGACAGTGGTGGAGAGTGGTGTGTGACAGTGGTGGAGAGTGGTGTGTGGCAGTGGTGGACAGAGGTGTGTGACAGTGGTGGAGAGTGGTGTGTGGTAGTGGTGGACAGAGGTGTGTAGCAGTGGTGGAGAGTGGTGTGTGGCAGTGGTGGACAGTGGTGTGTGACAGTGGTGGAGAGTGGTGTGTGGCAGTGGTGGACAGAGGTGTGTGACAGTGGTGGAGAGTAGGGTGTGACAGTAGTGGAGAGTGGAGTGTGACAGTGGTGGAGAGGTGGAGAGTGGTGCGTGACAGTAGTGGAGAGTGGTGTGTAGCAGTGGTGGACAGAGGTGTGTGACAGTGGTGGAGAGTAGGGCGTGACAGTAGTGGAGAGTGGAGTGTGACAGTGGTGGAGAGGTGGAGAGTGGTGCGTGACAGTGGTGGAGAGTGGTGTGTGGCAGAGGTGGAGAGTGGTGTGTGGCAGTGGTGGAGAGTGGTGTGTGGCAGTGGTGGAGAGTAGTGAGGGGAAGTAGTGGAGAGTGGTGACACTACCCTCTACTTCTCTGCACCACCTCCTTCTCCTCTGCACCACTACCCTCCTCCTCCTCTGCACCACTACCCTCCTCCTCCTCTGCACCACTACCCTCCTCCTCCTCTGCACCACTACCCTCCTCCTCCTCTGCACCACTACTCACTCTCTCTGCACCACTACCCTCCTCCTCTGCACCACTACCCTCCTCCTCCTCTGCACCACTACCCACTCTCTCTGCACCACTACCCTCCTCCTCTGCACCACTACCCTCCTCCTCCTCTGCATCACTACCATCCTCTTCCTCTGCTACACTACCCTCCTCCTCCTCTGCACCACTAACCTCCTCTTTCTCTGCACCACTACCCTCCTACTCATCTGCATCATTACCCTCCTCCTCAGCACCACTACCCTCCTCCTCCTCCTCTGCACCACTACCTTCCTCCTTCTCTGCACCACTACCCTTCTCCTCCTCTGCATCACTACCCTCCTCCTCTTCTGCATCACTACCCTCCTCCTTTGCATCACTACCCTCCTACTCCTCTGCACTACTATCCTCTTCTTCCTCTGCACCACTACCCTCCTCCTCCTCCTCTACACTAATACCCTCATCCTCCTCTGCACCACTACCCTCCTCCTACTCGGCACCACTACCCTCCTCCTCCTCTGCACCACTACCCTCCTCCTCCTCTGCACCACTACCCTCCTCCTTCTCTGCAGCACTACCCTCCTCCTCATCTGCATCATTACCCTCCTCCTCCTCAGCACCACTACCCTCCTCCTCCTCCTCCTCTGCACCACTACCTTCCTCCTTCTCTGCACCACTACCCTTCTCCTCTGCATCACTACCCTCCTCCTCTTCTGCATCACTACCCTCCTCTTTTGCATCACTACCCTCCTACTCCTCTGCACTACTATCCTCTTCTTCCTCTGCACCACTACCCTCCTCCTCCTCCTCTGCACTAATACCCTCATCCTCCTCTGCACCACTACCCTCCTCCTACTCGGCACCACTACCCTCCTCCTCCTCTGCACCACTACCCTCATCCTCTCTGCACCACTACCATCCTCCTCCTCTGAACCACTACCCTCCTCCTCTGCACCACTACCCTCTTCCTCCACTGCACCACTACCCTCCTCCTACTCGGCACCACTATCCACCTCCTCCTCTGCTCCACTACCTTCCTCTTCCTCTGCATAACTACCCTCCTCCTCCAGTATACCACTACCCTCCTCCTCCTCTGCACTACTACCCTCCTACTACTCTGCACCACTACCCTCCTCCTCTGCACCACAAACCTCCTTCTCTGCATCACTACCTTCCTCCACCTCTGCATCACTACCCTCCTCCTCCTCTGCACCACTAACCTCCTCCTCCTCTGCACGACTACCCTTTTCCTCCTCCTCCTCTGCACCACTACCCTCCTCCTCCTTTGCACCACTACCCTCCTCCTCCTCTGCACCACAACCCTCCTCCTCTGCATCACTACCCTCCTCCTCCTCTGCACCACTACCCTCCTCCTCCTCTGCAGCACTACCCTCCTCATCCTCCTCTGCACCACTACCCTCCTCTTCCTCCTCTGCACCACTACCCTCCTCCTCCTCCTCTGCACCACTACCCTCCTCCTCCTCCTCCTCTGCGCCACTACCCCCACCCTCCTCCTCTGCACCACTACCGTCCTCCTCCTCTGCATCACTACCCTCCTCCTCCGCTGCACCACTACCCTGCTCCTCTGCACCACTACCCTTCTCCTCCTCTGAACCACTACCCTTCTCCTCTGCACCACTACCCTCCTCCTCCTCTGCACCACTACCCTCCTCCTCCTCCTCCTTTGCACCACTACCCTCCTCCTCTGCACCACTACCCTCCTCCTCCTCTGCACCACTACCCTCCTCCTCCTCCTCCTCTGCACCACTACCCCCCATCATCCTCCTCTGCATCACTACCCTCCACCTCCACATCTGCACCACTTCCCCCCTCCTCTGCACCACTACCCTACTCCTCTGTATCACTACCCTCCACCTCCACATCTGCACCACTTCCCTCCTCCTCTGCACCACTACCCTCCTCCTCTGCACCACTACCCTCCTCCTCTGCATCACTAACCTCCTCCTCTGCACCACTACCCTCCTCCTCCTCTGCACCACTATCCTCCTCCTCCTGTGCACCACTACCCTCCTCCTCTGCACCACTACTCTCCTCCTCCTCTGCATCACTACCCTCCTCCTCCTCTGCACCACTACCCTCCTCCACCTCTGCACAACTACCCTCCTCCTCTGCACCACTACTCTCCTGCTCTTCTGCATTACTACCTTCCTCCTCTGCACCACTACCCTCTTCTTCTGCACCACTACCCTCCTCCTCTGCACCACTACCCTCCTCCTCTGCATCACTACCCTCCTCCTCCTCTGTACCACTACCCTCCTTCTCCTCTGCACCACTACCCTCCTCCACCTCTGCACAACTACCCTCCTCCTCTGCACCACTACTCTCCTCCTCTTCTGCATCACTACCCTCCTCCTCCTCTGCATCACTTCCCTTCTCCTACTCTGCACCACTACCCTCCTGCTATTCTGTACAACTACCCTCCTCCTCCTCTGCACCACAACCCTCCTCCTTTGCATCACTACCCTCCTCCTCCTCTGCACCACTACCCTCCTCCTCCTCTGCACCACTATCCTCTTCCTCAGCCGCACTACCCTCCTCATCCTCCTCTGCACCACTACCCTTCTCCTCCTCAGCACCACTACCCTCCTCCTCCTCCTCCTCTGCATCACTACCCTCCTCCTCTTCAGCACCACAACCCTCCTCCTCTACCCCACTACTTTCCTCACCCTCTGCACCACTACCCTCCTCCTCCTCCTCGTCTGCACCACTTCCCCCATCCTCCTCCTCTGCATCACTACCGTCCTCCTCCTCTGCATCACTACCCTCCACTTTCTCCTCTGCACCACTACCCTCCTCCTCTGCATCACTACCCTCCTCCTCTGCACCACTACCCTCCTCCTCCTCTGCATCACTACCCTCCTCCTCTTCATCACTACCTTCCTCCTCCTCTGCACAACTATTCTCCTCCTCCTGTGCACCACAACCCTCCTCCTCTGCACCACTACTCTCCTGCTCTTCTGCATCACTACCTTCCTCCTCTGCACCACTACCCTCTTCCTCTGCACCACTACCTTCCTCCTCTGCACCACTACCCTCCTCCTCCTCTGCACCACTATCCTCCTCCTCCTGTGCACCACTACCCTCCTCCTCTGCACCACTACTCTCCTCCTCCTCTGCATCACTACCCTCCTCCTCCTCTGCACCACTACCCTCCTCCACCTCTGCACAACTACCCTCTTCCTCAGCCGCACTACCTCCTCAACCTCCTCTGCACCACTACCCTTCTCCTCCTCAGCACCACTACCCTCCTCCTCCTCTTCAGCACCACAACCCTCCTCCTCTACCCCACTACTTTCCTCACCCTCTGCACCACTACCCTCCTCCTCTGCACCACTACTCTCCTCCTCCTCTGCATCACTACCCTCCTCCTCCTCTGCACCACTACCCTCCTCCACCTCTGCACAACTACCCTCTTCCTCAGCCGCACTACCCTCCTCAACCTCCTCTGCACCACTACCCTTCTCTTCCTCAGCACCACTACCCTCCTCCTCCTCCTCCTCTGCATCACTACCCTCCTCCTCTTCAGCACCACAACCCTCCTCCTCTACCCCACTACTTTCCTCACCCTCTGCACCACTACCCTCTTCCTCCTCCTCCTCTGCACCACTACCCCCATCCTCCTCCTCTGCATCACTACCCTCCACCTCCTCCTCTGCACCACTACCCTCCTCCTCTGCATCACTACCCTCCTCCTCTGCACCACTACCCTCCTCCTCCTCTGCATCACTACCCTCCTCCTCTTCACCACTACCTTCCTCCTCCTCTGCACAACTATTCTCCTCCTCCTGTGCACCACAACCCTCCTCCTCTGCACCACTACTCTCCTGCTCTTCTGCATCACTACCCTCCTCCTCTGCACCACTACCCTCTTCCTCTGCACCACTACCCTCCTCCTCTGCACCACTACCCTCCTCCTTCTCTGCACCACTATCCTCCTCCTCCTGTGCACCACTACCCTCCTCCTCTGCACCACTACTCTCCTCCTCCTCTGCATCACTACCCTCCTCCTCCTCTGCACCACTACCCTCCTCCACCTCTGCACAACTACCCTCCTCCTCTGCACCACTACTCTCCTGCTCTTCTGCATCACTACCCTCCTCCTCTGCACCACTACCCTCCTCCTCTGCACCACTACCCTCTTCATCTGCACCACTACCCTCCTCCTCTGCATCACTACCCTCCTCCTCCTCTGCACCACTACCCTCCTCCTTTGCACCACTACCCTCCTCTTCTGCATCACTTCCCTCCTCCTCTTCTGCACCACTACCTTCCTCTTCCTTTGCCCCACTACTCTCCTCCTCCTCTGCACCACTACCCTCCTTTTCTGCATCACTACCCTCCTCCTCTGCCCCACTACTCTCCTTCTCTGCACCACTACCCTCCTCCTCTGCACCACTACCCTCCTCCTCTGCACCAATACCCTCCTCCACCTCCTCTGCATCACTACCCTCCTCCTCTCCACCACTACCCTCCTCCTCTGCACCACTACCCTCCTCCTCTGTACCACTACCCTTCTCCTCCTCTGTACCACTACCCGCCTCCTCCTCTGCACCACTACCCTCCTCCTCTGCATCACTACCCTACTCCTCCTCTGCAGCACTAGCCTCCTCCTCCTCTGCACCACTACCCTCCTCCTTCTCTGCAGCACTACTCTCCTCCTCTTCTGCACCACTACCCTCCTCCTCTGCATCACTACCCTCCTCCTCCTCTGCATCACTACCCTCCTCCTCTGCACCACTACCCTCCTCCTCCTCTGCACAACTATCCTCCTCCTCTGTCCCACTACTCTCCTCCTCCTCTGCACCACAACCCTCCTCCTCTGTCCCACTACTCTCCTCCTCCTCTGCACCACTACCCCCATCCTCCTTCTCTGCACCACTACCACCATCCACCTCCTCTGCACCACTACCCTCCTCCTCTGCACCACTACCCCCATCCACCTCCTCTGCACCACTACCCTCCTCCTCTGCACCACTACCCTCCTCCTCTTCAGCACCACAACCCTCCTCCTCTACCCCACTACTTTCCTCACCCTCTGCACCACTACCCTCCTCCTCTGCACCACTACCCCCATCCTCCTCCTCTGCATCACTACCGTCCTCCTCCTCTGCATCACTACCCTCCACCTCCTCCTCTGCACCACTACCCTCCTCCTCTGCATCACTACCCTCCTCCTCTGCACCACTACCCTCCTCCTCCTCTGCATCACTACCCTCCTCCTCTTCACCACTACCTTCTTGAGGTTATCTTGTTATCTTGAGATGATTTCGGGGCTTTAGTGTCCCCGCGGCCCGGTCCTCGACCAGGCCTCCACCCCCAGGAAGCAGCCCGTGACAGCTGACTTAACTCCCGGGTACCTATTTACTGCTAGGTAACAGGGGCATAGGGTGAAAGAAACTCTGCCCATTGTTTCTGCCTCGTGCGGGAATCGAACCCGCGCCACAGAATTACGAGTCCTGTGCGCTATCCTGAGGGTGAAAGAAACTCTGCCCAATGTGTCTCGCCGGCGCCTGGGATCGAACCCAGGACCACAGGATCACACGCCCAGCGTGCTGTCCGCTCGGCTCCCTCCCACACATTTTTTACATTACAAATCAGCAAATTTCTATTAAAGTTATAACCTGAGAATAATCTTTACGACAAGGTTCACTTGCCAGTTTACCTATAGACTATTAAAGAAACCGTAATATGCTTTCAGGCCATCACAGATATCTGGCCAACTATCCAAGTGGTTTGAATAGGGGGGGGGGGGGTAAAGTATTTGCCGAGGACGGGTTGGATATGTATATACAGCATTGTTGTATTTTATTATGTATACACAGCATTGTTCTATTATATATACATGACATTGATCTGTTATATTGTGTATACATATATTCATAATAGAACAATGATATGACATTAATATTCGATTAAATCAAACAATTTTACATTATTGGTGTGTATTATATCGTTATATAATATATAACCTATATCATATAAGTCACTGGTGCACAATATGTTGATTGAGCAATATTCAAGAATTGTCCCGAGTTAGCATCGTCATATTCTTTGAAATCCTTCAATACTTGTACATATCGCCTCTTATCCCCCCCCCGTCCACTCCCCAATCCTTATCCTGACTCCTTCCCAGTGCTATATAGTCGTGATGGCTTGGCGCTTTCTCCTGATAGTTCTCTTCCCTCCTAGTCTTTAAAGACTAGATATATAGATATACTAGATATATATAGATATACTAGATACCTTCCTCCTCCACTGCACAACTATTCTCCTCCTCCTGTGCACCACAACCCTCCTCCTCTGCACCACTACTCTCCTGCTCTTCTGCATCACTACCCTCCTCCTCTGCACCACTACCCTCTTCCTCTGCACCACTACCCTCTTCCTCTGCACCACTACCCTCCTCCTCTGCACCACTACCCTCCTCCTCCTCTGCACCACTATCCTCCTCCTCCTGTGCACTACTACCCTCCTCCTCTGCACCACTACTCTCCTCCTCCTCTGCATCACTACCCTCCTCCTCCTCTGCACCACTACCCTCCTCCACCTCTGCACAACTACCCTCCTCCTCTGCACCACTACTCTCCTGCTCTTCTGCATCACTACCCTCCTCCTCTGCACCACTACCCTCTTCATCTGCACCACTACCCTCCTCCTCTGCACCACTACCCTCCTCCTCCTCTGCACCACTACCCTCCTCTTCTGCATCACTTCCCTCCTCCTCTTCTGCATCACTTCCCTCCTCCTCTTCTGCACCACTACTCTCCTCCTCCTCTGCACCACAACCCTCCTCCTCTGTCCCACTACTCTCCTCCTCCTCTGCATCACTACCCTCCTCCTCTGCACCACTACCCTCCTCCTCCTCTGCACAACTATCCTCCTCCTCTGTCCCACTACTCTCCTCCTCCTCTGCACCACAACCCTCCTCCTCTGTCCCACTACTCTCCTCCTCCTCTGCACCACTACCCCCATCCTCCTTCTCTGCACCACTACCACCATCCACCTCCTCTGCACCACTACCCTCCTCCTCTGCACCACTACCCCCATCCACCTCCTCTGCACCACTACCCTCCTCCTCTGCACCACTACCCTCCTCCTCTTCAGCACCACAACCCTCCTCCTCTACCCCACTACTTTCCTCACCCTCTGCACCACTACCCTCCTCCTCTGCACCACTACCCCCATCCTCCTCCTCTGCATCACTACCGTCCTCCTCCTCTGCATCACTACCCTCCACCTCCTCCTCTGCACCACTACCCTCCTCCTCTGCATCACTACCCTCCTCCTCTGCACCACTACCCTCCTCCTCCTCTGCATCACTACCCTCCTCCTCTTCACCACTACCTTCTTGAGGTTATCTTGTTATCTTGAGATGATTTCGGGGCTTTAGTGTCCCCGCGGCCCGGTCCTCGACCAGGCCTCCACCCCCAGGAAGCAGCCCGTGACAGCTGACTTAACTCCCGGGTACCTATTTACTGCTAGGTAACAGGGGCATAGGGTGAAAGAAACTCTGCCCATTGTTTCTGCCTCGTGCGGGAATCGAACCCGCGCCACAGAATTACGAGTCCTGTGCGCTATCCTGAGGGTGAAAGAAACTCTGCCCAATGTGTCTCGCCGGCGCCTGGGATCGAACCCAGGACCACAGGATCACACGCCCAGCGTGCTGTCCGCTCGGCTCCCTCCCACACATTTTTACATTACAAATCAGCAAATTTCTATTAAAGTTATAACCTGAGAATAATCTTTACGACAAGGTTCACTTGCCAGTTTACCTATAGACTATTAAAGAAACCGTAATATGCTTTCAGGCCATCACAGATATCTGGCCAACTATCCAAGTGGTTTGAATAGGGGGGGGGGGGGGGTAAAGTATTTGCCGAGGACGGGTTGGATATGTATATACAGCATTGTTGTATTTTATTATGTATACACAGCATTGTTCTATTATATATACATGACATTGATCTGTTATATTGTGTATACATATATTCATAATAGAACAATGATATGACATTAATATTCGATTAAATCAAACAATTTTACATTATTGGTGTGTATTATATCGTTATATAATATATAACCTATATCATATAAGTCACTGGTGCACAATATGTTGATTGAGCAATATTCAAGAATTGTCCCGAGTTAGCATCGTCATATTCTTTGAAATCCTTCAATACTTGTACATATCGCCTCTTATCCCCCCCCCGTCCACTCCCCAATCCTTATCCTGACTCCTTCCCAGTGCTATATAGTCGTGATGGCTTGGCGCTTTCTCCTGATAGTTCTCTTCCCTCCTAGTCTTTAAAGACTAGATATATAGATATACTAGATATATATAGATATACTAGATACCTTCCTCCTCCACTGCACAACTATTCTCCTCCTCCTGTGCACCACAACCCTCCTCCTCTGCACCACTACTCTCCTGCTCTTCTGCATCACTACCCTCCTCCTCTGCACCACTACCCTCTTCCTCTGCACCACTACCCTCTTCCTCTGCACCACTACCCTCCTCCTCTGCACCACTACCCTCCTCCTCCTCTGCACCACTATCCTCCTCCTCCTGTGCACTACTACCCTCCTCCTCTGCACCACTACTCTCCTCCTCCTCTGCATCACTACCCTCCTCCTCCTCTGCACCACTACCCTCCTCCACCTCTGCACAACTACCCTCCTCCTCTGCACCACTACTCTCCTGCTCTTCTGCATCACTACCCTCCTCCTCTGCACCACTACCCTCTTCATCTGCACCACTACCCTCCTCCTCTGCACCACTACCCTCCTCCTCCTCTGCACCACTACCCTCCTCTTCTGCATCACTTCCCTCCTCCTCTTCTGCATCACTTCCCTCCTCCTCTTCTGCACCACTACTCTCCTCCTCCTCTGCACCACAACCCTCCTCCTCTGTCCCACTACTCTCCTCCTCCTCTGCACCACTACCCCCATCCTCCTTCTCTGCACCACTACCCCCATCCACCTCCTCTGCACCACTACCCTCCTCCTCTGCACCACTACCCCCATCCACCTCCTCTGCACCACTACCCCCATCCACCTCCTCTGCACCACTACCCTCCTCCTCTGCACCACTACCCTCCTCCTCTGCACCACTGCCCTCCTCCTCTGCACCACTACCCTCCTCCTTTGCTTCAATACCCTCCTCCTCTTCTGCATCACTTCCCTCCTCCTCCTCTGCACCACTACCCTCCTCCTCCTCTGCACCACTACCCTCCTCTTCCTCTGCCCCACTACTCTCCTCCTCCTCTGCACCACTTCCCTCCTACTCTGCATCACTACCCTCCTCCTCCTCTGCACCACTACCCTCCTCCTCTTCTGCATCACTTCCCTCCTCCTCCTCTGCCCCACTACTCTCCTCCTCCTCTGCAACACTACCCTCCTGCTCCTCTGCACAACTATCCTCCTCCTCCTCCTGTGCACCACAACCCTCCTCCTCTGCCCCACTGCTCTCCTCACACTCTGCACCACTACCCTCCTCCTCCTCCTCTGCACCACTACCCCCATCCTCCTCCTCTGCATCACTACCCTCCTTCTCTGCACCACTTCCCTCCTCCTCTGCACCACTACCCTCCTTCTCCTCCTCTGCACCACTACCCTCCTCCTCTACATCACTACCGTCCTCCTACTCTGCAGCACTACCCTCTCCTCCTCTGCACCACTTCCCTCCTCCTCTGCACATCTTCCATCCTCCTCTGCATCACTACCCTCCTCCTCCTCTGCATCACTTCCCTCTTCCTCCTGTGCACCACTACCCTCCTCCTCCTCTGCTCTACTACCCTTATCCTCCTCTGCACCACTACTCTCGTCCTCCTCTGCACCACTTTCCTCCTCCTCCTCCTCTGCACAACTACCCTTATCCTCCTCTGCACCACTACTCTCCTCCTCCTCTGCACCACTACCCTCCTCCTCCTCTGCACCACTACTCTCCTCCTCCTCTGCACCACTTTCCTCCTCCTCCTCCTCTGCACAACTACCCTTATCCTCCTCTGCACCACTACTCTCCTCCTCCTCTGCATCACTTTCCTCCTCCTCCTCCTCCTCTGCACAACTACCCTTATCCTCCTCTGCACCACTACTCTCCTCCTCCTCTGCACCACTACCCTCCTCCTCTGCATCACTTCCCTCCTCCTCTGCACCACTACCCTCCTCCTCTTCTGCATCACCATCCTCCTCCTCCTCTGCACTACTACCCTCCTCAAACCTCTGCACCACTTCTCTCCTCCTCCTCTGCACAACTACCCTCCTCCTCCCCTGCACCACTACCCTCCTCCTTTTCCTCTGCACCACTACCATCCTCCTCCTCTGCACCACTACCCTCCTCCTCCTCTGCACCACTACCATCCTCCTCCTCTGCACTACTTCCCTCCTCCTCTGTACCACTACCCTCCTCCTCCTCCTCTGCACCACTACCATCCTCCTCCTCTGCACCACTACCCTCCTCCTCCTCTGCAACACTACCCTCCTCCTCTGCAACACTACCCTCCTCCTCCTCCTCTGCCCCACTACCCTCCTCCTCTGAACTACTCCCCTCCTCCTCCTCTGCCCCACTACCCTCCTCCTCCTTCTCCTCTGCACCACTACTCTCCTCCTCCTCTGCATCACTACCCTCCTCCTCTGCACTACTACCATCCTCCTCCTCTGCACTACTACCATCCTCCTCCTCTGCACCACTACCATCCTCCTCCTCTGCTCCACTACCCTCCTCCTCTGCATCACTACCCTCCTCCTCTGTATCACTACCCTCCTCCTCCTCTGCATCACTTCCCTCCTCCTCCTCTGCACCGCTACCCTCCTCCTCCTCTGCTCCACTACCCTCCTCCTCCTGTGCACCACTACCCTCCTCCTCTGCACATCTACCCTCCTCCTCTGCATCACTACCCTCCTCCTCCTCTGCACCACTTCCCTTCTTCTCCTCCTCTGCACCACTACCCTCCTCCTCTGCATCACTACCATCCTCCTCCTCTGCACCACTTCCCTCCTTCTCCTCCTCTGCACCACTACCCTCCTCCTCTGCACATCTACCCTCCTCCTCTGCATCACTACCCTCCTCCTCCTCTGCACCACTTCCCTCCTTCTCCTCCTCTTTACCACTACTCTCCTCCTCCTCTGCACCACTACCCTCCTCCTCTGCACCACTACCCTCCTCCTCCTCTGCACCACTACCCTCCTCTTCCTTTGCCCCACTACTCTCCTCCTCATCTGCACCACTACCCTCCTTTTCTGCATCACTACCCTCCTCCTCTGCACCACTACTCTCCT
Organism: Procambarus clarkii; assembly: GCF_040958095.1. Classification (NCBI taxonomy): domain Eukaryota; kingdom Metazoa; phylum Arthropoda; class Malacostraca; order Decapoda; family Cambaridae; genus Procambarus; species Procambarus clarkii. The sequence continues at coordinate 12,992,391 of NC_091195.1, read as the reverse complement.
CCTCCTCTGCACCACTACCCTCCTCCTCTGCATCACTTCCCTCCTCCTCTGCACCACTACCCTCCTCCTCCTCTGCACCACTACTCTCCTCCTCCTCTGCACTACTACCATCCTCCTCCTCTGCACTACTACCATCCTCCTCCTCTGCATCACTACCCTCCTCCTCTGCATCACTACCCTCCTCCTCCTCTGCATCACTTCCCTCCTCCTCCTCTGCACCGCTACCCTCCTCCTCCTCTGCTCCACTACCCTCCTCCTCCTGTGCACAACTACCCTCCTCCTCTGCACATCTACCCTCCTCCTCTGCATCACTATCATCCTCCTCCTCTGCACCACTTCCCTCCTTCTACTCCTCTGCACCACTACCCTCCTCCTCTGCATCACTACCCTCCTCCTCCTTTGCAGCACTACCCTCCTCCTCCTCCTCTGCACCACTACCCTCCTCCTCTGCACATCTACCCTCCTCTGCATCACTACCCTCCTCCTCCTCTGCACCACTTCCCTCCTTCTCCTCCTCTGCACCACTACCCTCCTCCTCTGCACATCTACCCTCCTCCTCTGCAGCACTACCCTCCTCCTTCTCTGCACCACTTCCCTCCTCCTCTGCACATCTTCCCTCCTCCTCTGCATCACTACCCTCCGTCTCCTCTGCTCCACTACCCTACTTCTCTGCATTACTTTCCTCTTCCTCCTCTGGACCACTACTCTCCTCCTCCTCTGCATCATATCCCTCCTCCTCTGCGTCACTACCCTCCTTTTCTGCAACACTACTCTCCTCCTTTTCTGCACCACTACCCTCCTCCTCTGCATCACTTCCCTCCTCCTCTGCACCTCTACCCTCCTCCTCTTCTGCATCACTATCCTCCTCCTCCTCTGCAGCACTACCCTCCTCAAACCTCTGCACCACTTCTCTCCTTCTCCTCTGCACCACTACCCTCCTCCTCCTCCACTGCACCACTACCCTCCTCCTCCACTGCACCACTGCCCTCCTCCTCTGCACCACTCCCCTCCTCCTCCTCCACTGCACCACTACCCTTCTCCTCCTCTGCACCACTACCCTCCTCCTCTGCAACACTACCCTCCTCCTCCTCTGCACCACTACCATCCTTCTCCTCTGCACCACTACCCTCCTCCTCTTCACCACTACCCTCCTCCTCCTCCTCTGCACCACTACCATCCTCTTCCTCTGCACCACTACCCTCCTCCTCCTCCTCTGCACCACTATCATCCTCCTCCTCTGCATCACTACCCTCCTCCTCTGCAACACTACCCTCCTCCTCCTCTGCACCACTACCATCCTCCTCCTCGGCAACACTACCCTCCTCCTCCTCTGCAACACTACCCTCCTCCTCTGCAACACTACCCTCCTCCTCTGCATCACTACCCTCCTTCTCCTCTGCATCGCTTCCCTCCTCCTCCTCTGCACCACTACCCTTCTCCTCCTCTGCACCACTACCCTCCTCCTCCTCTGCACCACTACCCTCCTCCTCTGCATCACTACCTTCCTCCTCTGCGCCACTACCCTCCTCCTCTGCATCACTTCCTACCTCCTCTGCACCACTACCCTCCTCCTCCTCCTCTGCACCACTACCCTTATCCTCCTCTGCACCACTACCCTCCTCCTCTGCATCACTACCCTCCTCTGCACCACTACCCTCCTCCTACTCTGCAGCACTACCCTCCTCCTCCTCTGCTCCACTACTCTCCTCCTCCTCTGCACCACTACCCTCCTCCTCCTCTGCACCACTACCATCCTCCTCCTCTTCAACACTACTCTCCTCCTCCTCAGCAACACTACCCTCCTCCTCTGCAGCACTACCCTCCTCCTTTTCACCACTACCCTCCTCCTCCTCTGCACAACTACCCTCCTCCTCTGCAACACTACCCTCCTCCTCCTCTGCACCACTACCATCCTTCTCCTCTGCACCACTACCATCCTCCTCCTCTGCACCACTACCCTCCTCCTCCTCTGCATCACTACCCTCCTCCTCTGCACCACTACCCTCCTCCTACTCTGCACCACTACCATCCTCCTCCTCGGCAACACTACCCTCCTCCTCCTCTGCAACACTACCCTCCTCCTCTGCAGCACTACCCTCCTCCTTTGCACCACTACCCTCCTCCTCCTCTGCACAACTATCCTCCTCCTCTGCAACACTACCCTCCTCCTCCTCTGCACCACTACCATCCTTCTCCTCTGCACCACTACCATCCTCCTCCTCTGCACCACTACCCTCCTCCTCCTCTGCATCACTACGCTCCTCCTCTGCACCACTTCCCTCCTCCTCCTCTGTACCACTACCATCCTCCTCCTCGGCAACACTACCCTCCTCCTCCTCTGCAACACTACCCTCCTCCTTTGCAGCACTACCCTCCTCCTTTGCACCACTACCCTCCTCCTCCTCCTCTGCACAACTACCCTCCTCCTCTGCACCACTACCATCCTTCTCCTCTGCACCACTACCATCCTCCTCCTCTGCACCACTACCCTCCTCCTCCTGTGCACATCTACCCTCCTCCTCTGCACCACTACCCTCCTCCTCCTCTGCACCACTACCCTCCTCCTCCTCTGCACCACTACCCTCCTCCTCCTCTGCACCACTACCCTCCTCCTCTGCATCACTACCTTCCTCCTCTGCGCCACTACCCTCCTCCTCTGCATCACTTCCTACCTCCTCTGCACCACTACCCTCCTCCTCCTCCTCCTCTGCACCACTACCCTTATCCTCCTCTGCACCACTGCTCTCCTCCTTTTCTGCACCACTACCCTCCTGCTCTGCAACACTACCCTCCTCCTCTGCACCACTACCCTCCTCCTCTGCATCACTACCTTCCTCCTCTGCATCACTACCCTCCTCCTCTGCACCACTACCCTCCCCCTCTGCATCACTACCCTCCTTCCCTGCACCACTATCCTCCTCCTCTGCACCACTACCCTCCTCCTCCTCTGCAGCACTACCCTCCTCCTCCTCTGCTCCACTACTCTCCTCCTCCTCTGCACCACTACTCTCCTCCTCCTCTGCACCACTATCCTCCTCCTCTGCATCACTGCCCTCATCCTCCTCTGCAGCACTACCCTCCTCCTCCTCTGCTCCACTACTCTCCTCCTCCTCTGCACCACTACTCTCCTCCTCCTCTGCACCACTACCCTCTTCCTGCTCTGCACCACTACCTTCCTCCTCCTCTGCAGCACTACCCTCCTCCTACTCCTCCTTGAGAGATGGGTGTGAGTAGTAACCAGGTGTGGGCTTCAGTGTTCCCTTTCATCTGCAGGTGTAGGTGGGGAGAGTTTCCAGGTGTGGGCTTCAGTGTTCTCTTTCATCTGCAGGTGTTGGTGTGGAGAGTTGCCAGGTGTGGGCTTCAATGTTCTCTCTCATCTACAGGTGTGGGAGGGGAGAGTTTCCCGGTGTGGGCTTCAGTGTTCCCTCTCATCTTCAGGTGTTGGTGTGGAGAGTTGCCAGGTGGTGGCTTCAATGTTCCACATCATTTGCAGGTGTGGGTGGGGAGAGTAGCCAGGTGTGGGCTTCAATGTACCCTCTCATCTACAGGTGTGGGAGGGGAGAGACTCCTGCGAGGACTTCACCGGAGGGGCGTCACTGGTGATTACCTTGCGATTACGATCCGGGACAGTGAGGAGAACAAGAAGTACCTCCGGGAGCTCGCTGCGTCGCTTAACAATTTTAATAATTTTCATATATGATAGATTGTTGAGACCAGCCTCACGAGACCAATAATGTACAAGGACACATCTACGAGGAGCTGGTTGTTGAGACCTGCCTCACGAGACCAATAATGTACAAGGACACATCTACGAGGAGCTGGTTGTTGAGACCAGCCTCACGAGACCAATAATGTACAAGGACACATCTACGAGGTGCTGGTTGTTGAGACCAGCCTCACGACACCAATGTAGATGTACATTATATAACAATGATTATGATGTACATCTCTCAATGAGATGATTACGTCTCATCAAGTATTAGATGAACATGTGTAGATGTACAGTAATCTACAGATGTACATGTGTAGATGTACAGTAATTTACTGATGTACTTGTGTAGATGTACAGTAATCTACAGATGTATATGTGTAGATGTACAGTATTCTACTGCTGTACATGTGTAGATGTACAGTAATCTACAGATGTACATGTTTAGATGTACAGTAATCTACAGATGTACATGTGTAGATGTACAGTAATCTACAGATGTACATGTGTAGATGTACAGTAATCTACAGATGTACATGTGTAGATGTACAGTAAACTACAGATGTACATGTGTAGATGTACAATAATCTACAGATGTACATGTGTAGATGTACAGTAATCTACAGATGTACATGTGTAGATGTACAGTAATCTACAGATATATATGTGTAGATGTATAGTAATCTACAGATGTACATGTACAGTAATCTACAGATGTACATGTGTAGATGTACAGTAATCTACAGATATATATGTGTAGATGTACAGTAATCTACAGATGTACATGTGTAGATGTACAGTAATCTACAGATGTACAGTAATCTACAGATGTACATGTGTAGATGTACAGTAATCTACAGATGTACACGTGCAGGTATGCTGGTGGTATGAATGCATTTTGGTATGCTGGAGGTATGAATGAGATTTGGTATGCTGGTGGTATGAATGAGTTTTGGTATGCTGGTGGTAAGAATGAGTTCAGGTATGGTGATCGTATGAATGAGTTTTGGTATGCTAGTGGTATGAATGAGTTTTCCTATGCTGGTGGAATGTAGGAGTTTTGGTATGCTGGTGGTATGAATGAGTTTTTGTATGTTGGTGAAATGAATGAGTTTCGGTATGCTGTAGGTATGAATGAGTTTAGGTATGCTGGAGGCATGAATGAGTTTAGGTATGCTGGAGGTATGAATGAGTTTTGGTATGCTGGTGGTAAGAATGAGTTTTGGTATGCTTGTGGTATAAATGAGTTTTGGTATGCTGGTGAAGTGAATGAATTTTGGTATGCTGGTGGAATGAATGAGTTTAGGTATGCTGGTGGTATGAATGCATTTTGCTATGCTTGTGGAATGAATGAATTTTGGAATGCTGGTGGTATGAATAAGCTTTGGTATGCTGGTGGAATAAACGAGTTTTGGTATGCTGGAGGTATGAATGAGTTTTGGAATGCTGGTGGTATGAATGAGTTTTGGTATGCTGAGGAAATGAATGAATTTTGGTATGTTGGTGGAATGAATGAGTTTCTGTATGCTGGTGGTATGAATGAGTTTTGGTATGCTGGTGGTATGAATGAATTTTGGTATGCTGAGGAAATGAATGAATTTTGGTATGTTGGTGGAATGAATGAGTTTCTGTATGCTGGTGGTATGAATGAGTTGTGGTATGCTGAGGAAATGAATGAATTTTGGTATGTTGGTGGAATGAATGAGTTTCTGTATGCTGGTGGTATGAATGAGTTTTGGTATGCTGAGGAAATGAATGAATTTTGGTATGTTGGTGGAATGAATGAGTTTCTGTATGCTGGTGGTATGAATGAGTTGTGGTATGCTGAGGAAATGAATGAATTTTGGTATGCTGGAGGCATTAAAGAGTTTCGGTATGCTGGCGGTATGAATGAGTTTTGGTATGATGGTGGTATGAATGAATTTTGGTATGTTGGTGGCATCTATGCGTTTAGGTATGCTAGTGTTATGAGTGAGTTTTGGTATGCTGGTGGTATGAATGAGTTTTGGTATGCTGGTGGAATGAATGAGTTTCGGTATGCTGGTGGTATGAATGAGTTTCCGTGTGCTGGTGGTATGAATGAGTTGTGGTGCGTCGGTGGTATAAATGATTTTTGTATAATGATAGTTTGAATGAGTTTTTATATTATGGTAGTATGAAGGATTTTTAGTATACATTGTTTGAATGAGTTTTGGTATGTTAGAGGTATGAAAGTATTTTAGTATGCTGAAGGTACCTTCCTTGAGGTTACCTTGAGATGGTTTCGGGGCTTTGCGTCCCCGCGGCCCGGTTCTCGACCAGGCCTCCTCGTGGCTGGACTGGTCAAGCAGGTTGTTGGACGCGGCTACTCGCAACCTGACACCTGAATCACAGCCTGGTTGATCAGGTATCCTTTGGAGGTGCTTATCAAGTTCCTTTGAACTCTTTGAGAGGTCGGCCAGTTATACCTCTTATGTGTAGTCGAATAGTATAAATGAAGTGGAAGGTATAGATAAGCAGCCTTCCAGTCTGTAGTGGAAGGTATAGATAAGCAGCCTTCCAGTCTGTAGTGGAAGGTATAGATAAGCAGCCTTCCAGTCTGTAGTGGAAGGTATAGATAAGCAGCCTTCCAGTCTGTAGTGGAAGGTATAGATAAACAGCCTTCCAGTCTGTAGTGGAAGGTATAGATAAGCAGCCTTCCAGTCTGTAGTGGAAGGTATAGATAAGCAGCCTTCCAGTCTGTAGTGGAAGGTATAGATAAGCAGCCTTCCAGTCTGTAGTGGAAGGTATAGATAAGCAGCCTTCCAGTCTGTAGTGGATGGTATAGATAAGCAGCCTTCCAGTCTGTAGTGGAAGGTATAGATAAGCATTTGTCTCCTGATTTTATGAATGTTTTGGTATGTAATTGATTTATTAGCGTTTTCTACACTTTATTATTATTAATATGACTTTCTTTACTATTGTTTGGGATCACTATTATTAGTTTTGGGTCTTTATTTGTTACGAGATCTTAGTTATTGTAACATTTTAGGGATTTTAGGCATTGGGAATTTTTGTCTGACTTTAGTCTGTCTTAACCTTGTTATCCTCAAGATCAAGCAAAAGCATATATACACTTGTGTTATTGTAAGTTGCTTAATGTACAACTAAATACAGTAAGTTGCCGACTGTAACTTACAATTATGCATTAAGCAGCGTACCGTATATGTACTTTCATATTATCAGTATCCTATTGTAAACTTGCTCTAATACAGTAGCTAGTCTTTTGGGCACTTACTTTATTACAGTAAGTAACGTACTGTACAAGATCTTTTGTACAGTAAGCAGCTTACTGTTCAAGTAGTTTAATACAGTAAGTGTCCTTCTGCACACTTAAATGAACAATTTCTTTAGTAAAGAAACTACCATATGTACGCCTGCTTTGATACTGTAAGTAGTACTGTACTATATTTTATATAGTAAAGTACTACAACTATTAAAGTTAATACATGCATTATCTGAAATTAAGTAACATACAACTTTTAACAATTTGAACACTTATTTTCACTCATTCTCTGAGGCCTATTGTTTGGAGGTATTAACTTGCTAGTGGCTATGATATGACTTTTTCAACAGAAACAGTAAGACAAATCCGAGTGGTAAACGTTGTCAATGGTCCTTAGGACTCTAGCCTGAGACCTGTCTTGTTTACCGTATATATAAACCATGTTGATACAACACTCAAGTGCAACATTTCCATAGTTGCCAATGGTCCTCAGGACTCTGACCTGAGACCTGTCTTGTTTACCGTATATATAAACCATGTAGATAAAAAAAAAATTCTTAATAAATTAAGAAAAACTTAAAATCGTTACAAGAAGATTTAGCCTTTTAAAATTTAACAAAACATTTGCATATGCTGGTCAATACTGTCAATGCTCAGTTTAATATTACTTTGGCTTACTTTAAATGACTGGAGAGGACAGTCTCATTTTGAAAATTTTCCGATTGATGGTGACCTAACTGGTCACATCTCAGGGTATAAGACTCAGTGATTGTGACAACCTATCCTGACATTTTCCTGTCATTCACACCTTCACTATACCTCACTATCAAACTGTTGCTGCTGACAGTGAGAACAGTAACCAGCCTTAAAACATTTAAACTGGGAGAAAGTCACTATTGCTGACCTGGAAAAGCTTTGAGCGTCTGTTTAACAGAAAAATTTATACTATTCATACATCAAATATTGTAACTGTCAACACAAAACTTAAGTGTAATGTCTATCAAAACAGTTTCAATTACTCTTTTTTTCCATCTGTCATGTCAGTGTTAGTTAAGGAAGGGGAGAGAGAATCCTTCTTAAAAACAAATATAAGAAGTTATGCCTGGTTGTAATTGTCACGTTAAAGCATTCCAAATTACATCTGTCATTGGGATACTCTGTGGCAAGATGCTGGGTGTCCCAGAGATGGCTGGGATACTCTGTGGCAAGATGCTGGGTGTCCCAGAGATGGCTGGGATACCCTGTGGCAAGATGCTGGGTGTCCCAGAGATGGCTGGGATACTCTGTGGCAAGATGCTGGGTGTCCCAGAGATGGCTGGGATACTCTGTGGCAAGAGGCTGGGTACCCCAGAGATGGCTGGGATACTCTGTGGCAAGATGCTGGGTGCCCCAAAGATGGCTGGGATTCCCTGTGGCAAGATGCTGGGTGCCCCAGAGATGGCTGGGATACCCTGTGGCAAGATGCTGGGTCCCCCAGAGATGGCTGGAATACTCTGTGGCAAGATGCTGGATGTCCCAGAGATGGCTGGGATACTCTGTGGTAAGATGCTGGGTGCCCTAGAGATGGCTGGGATACTCTGAGGCAAGATGCTGGTTGTCCCAGAGATGGCTGGGATACCCTGTGGCAAGATGCTGGGTGCCCCAGAGATGGCTGGGATACTCTGTGGCAAGATGCTAGGTGCCCCAGAGATGGCTGGGATACCCTGTGGCAAGATGCTGGGTGTCCCAGAGACGGCTGGGATACCCTGTGGCAAGATGCTGGGTGTCCCAGAGATGGCTGGGATGCCCTGTGGCAAGATGCTGGGTGTCCCAGAGATGGCTGGGATACTCTGTGGCAAGATGCTGGGTGCCCCAGAGATGGCTGGGATACCCTGTGGCAAGATGCTGGGTGTCCCAGAGATGGCTGGGATACTCTGTGGCAAGATGCTGGGTGCCCCACAGATGGCTGGGATACCCTGTGGCAAGATGCTGGGTGTCCCAGAGACGGCTGGGATACCCCGTGGCAAGATGCTGGGTGTCCCAGAGATGGCTGGGATGCCCTGTGGCAAGATGCTGGGTGTCCCAGAGATGGCTGGGATACTCTGTGGCAAGATGCTGGGTGCCCCAGAGATGGCTGGGATACCCTGTGGCAAGATGCTGGGTGTCCCAGAGATGGCTGGGATACTCTGTGGCAAGATGCTGGGTGCCCCAGAGATGGCTGGGATACCCTGTGGCAAGATGCTGGGTGCCCCAGAGATGGCTGGGATACTCTGTGGCAAGATGCTGGGTGTCCCAGAGATGGCTGCCTGTCCCAGACCAGACCAAGAACTAGTGCTCTCACCATCATATTATCAACAGGATTTAAGACAAAACAAATATTTTACAATCAAAGGATTTCTGATTGCCTTAAAAGAAAAACGGTTTATGAATTTCGTGATGAAATTATAAAATTATGAGAGAGAAAGGAAGGTCGGTAAAGATTCCTCTGGGCCTGTGTTACATGTAATACTCTCAGAGATAATTATTCTACACTGTACCGCAGCAGTGTTGTATACAGGACACGAGACGGAACCTGACCTTACTACAGTTCTCTGTTAGATCTGTTTATATTTGGCTACTAATGTTTTAATATTGAAATAAATTTATTTCAAAATGTATTTCTTGTTTTGAAATTAAAATAAATTTATTGAGATATGATTTACACACGTAGAGTTGAAGCAGCTCAAGCTATTCTCACACCGTCAAGTCCAACGTCTTCATATTTACCTGAATTTGCCTTAGGGCCACTACTTCAAACCAATCAGCATCGTTGCAAGAGTAGCATCGTCTCGCTCGCAGTGTGACTTAGGCGGCCCTCTGCTTGAGCGCTACGCACGCCCACTCTACCAACGTCTGATACCTCTTAGAGTGCGTGAGTGGATGGATCGATCAGCTCGCCAGCCATAAAGCAAGCCAGCATCGTCTCGCTGTCCTACAGCAGCTGTTATCTCCAGCCTCGACGAGCACTTCAGTGCAGCCAAAAACCAGTTCCAGCCAGCAGCAGTGTATTGGAGCAGAACCAGGCGCTTCCCAGCCACCATCTAGTCCTAAGCAGTGACATCTTCCTCGTGGCATCTTCTGTGTGTTGTCCAATGTGCTTGTGTCCAGGTCGGACTGCATTTAGGTGAACAGCCCCACTTCGAGCCAGAACAGGCCCAGGTGAGAAGACGGAAGTTCACCTTTTGCAGCTGCGTCATGGCATAGGTGCATTCTTTTTCTCCTCTCCTAAAATTCTTCCGTTTCTGACACTGCCGAGCCAGTTGTGGAATCTCGTGATCGTGCGAGCCCACCATAACTGGGGGTTGCAACCTTCCGGAACACGGTGTTTGTTCGTGGTGAGACCCTTAGGCCAGGTCTTAGACCTGGCCTACACACTGACCCCCACTGAGCTTATGGAATCACAGTGATTGGCACAAAACACGGGACTGTCAGTAGATAGTGAGTCACAATGGCTCACTGTCTACGGATGACCTACACTGGGAATACACCCATAGACACTATTGACTGCATCACTACCTTTTACAATGCCACTGGCACACTTGCCACTAACCATATCAAACACGCCAACACAATCACCATCAAATTTCTCATTGTCTCAGAAGACGGCCTTTTTGCCTGTTTCAAGGAACCTACTTTCAGTAAACTCACACAAGCTTCACTGACTCCTGTCCTCACTATTGAACAAAAAACTAAATGCTCTGTCCTTGTAAGAAATGTCGACAGCTCTGTCCTATCAGCATCTAATACTATCAATCTCTCTCAAGACATCTCACACAGAAATGCTATTACTGTAATGGAGATATACCCAGTGCCCAATACAAAACACCTCAAGATCCAATGTTCCTCCCCTACAGAAGCTCAAAAACTCTTGCACCATGGAATTAAAATCCTCAACACCATCACTCCTCCCTATCTCATTAGTCCAGTTGACTATCTTCCTTTGCTACAATGTTTCAAATGTTACAATTATAATCACGAAACACGAAAATGTAAAAGCCCACAAATTTGCTCCAAATGCTCTGCTGAAGGTCATTTGTATACTCAGTGCTCTGCCCCTATCCTAAAATGCACCAATTGCCAAGGTGCTCACTCAGCAGTTGACAAATCTTGCCCTTTGAGAAAGCAAACCCTAAAATCTCTTCGCAATAACCAACCTCGCACTCAAGCACACCCTCATTCTTCTTCTTCAACCTCCCATAACTTATCTCATCACCAAACAGCATCAGCCACCTCAATGTCCTATGCCAGTGTCCTTAATGCTTCACTTCACCAGCAACATCATCTCCATAATACTGCACAACAAACTCAGTCCTCTCCACCTCTCTTCCCTCACCCACCACCTCCACCTTATTCTCCTCTTCAGAACCTTTCATATGAACGAGTCACTGCCTGTGTACAAGCTGCTTACTTGAAGGCCAAGGACGATGGCCGTGACTTTGCTGACTATCTTCCTATTTTTCTCACTCATAACGGCCTTCCTAGTATCTCTGTTCCTCCTACTCAGTTAATGCGCTCTGATCCATTCTCGCCTACAGTCCTCACTCCACAAAACACCACGACTTCAACTGAGGAAAATACTACAGTTCCCCCACAATGTCCTCCCAGCCCACGCCTGACTGCTACAGAAAACGGTGCCACTGACCAAACAGCACATCCTGGACTATCCCAAACTGAATCATCCATGTCAAAAGCACCTTCACCCTCTTCTCCCAACATTGTCCCCTCCACTTCTAATCTGACTTCAAACACTACAACCTCTGATACCTCTCACCCGGTTCCTGCCAACAAGCCTTCTGTCTTCCTCCATCCCCCAACAACTCCAGTCATTTCTTCTGTAACTCATCTCATCTCGTCCCGAGCCCGCTCAGCAACCCGTTGTCTTACTCCCACCTCCCGCTGTCAATTTCCCACAATTCCTACCACCCTCCTCCAAGATGCACCCTCCTCAGTAACTGCCCAAGTCATTGAATCACGCAAGCCTCATGCTCCTGTACATGCACAAAACCCCACCAGCACCCCATCAAAACCTAAAAATTCATAAAGATCATACAATTTAATGTGCGGGCATATTTCTCCATTAGACACATGGTGTCAGATTTTATTGAGATCGAGAGACCTGATGTGCTATTATTAAATAGCACATACATTACGAACTCATATAAAATCAAACATTATGGCTACTCCTCTTACCAGTCACCAGATGAAGCACATGAAGGAGTTGCAATACTCATCCGTTCTTCATACAAACACGAACTCCTACATACTCATTGGCTTCACAAACATTTCCTAGCCATTAAAGTTCACACACAAATGGGGTCTCTCATCATCTGCACAACCTACACCCGTCCTAACACTGACATTCCCATGCAAGATTTCACAACTCTCTTCAACCACACTCACTTGCCTGTTTTTCTGCTTGCAGACCTCATTGCACAACATCCTACATTCCACCACAATACCACAAATCAGCATGGCAGACAGCTTCACCAAATATACACCCAAAAACATCTATTCTTTCTTGGCCCTGATTTCCCCACTTGTTTCACACATACAGGTTCTGGCAGACCTGATCTCATATTCACCAACAGACATGGCAGCAACTTGCAACACTTCATTTCACCAGGGCCCATTACGGGCTCTGATCATATTCCCTTAATTCTCACAGTCTCCACAAATCCTATTCTCATCCCCAGCACTCCTCAATTCTCAAACCTTAGGGCAAACTGGGACATGTTCAAAAGACGCATTGATGACACTGATCTCACTTATGAATACAATGACAAACATCACACTGACATCGACACACAAGCACGCAACATACAAGACACCATCATTCATGCAGCAAACATCTCCATTCCTAAAACAACACACAAACCACATTTCACTTTCACCCCCTCCATTCGCTCAAAACGCCTCTTAGCTTGCTATCACACTAGATTCTTACAAAACATACATCGTCATGGACAAATACTATGGGACCTAACAGCATTAAAAAACCACATTCTTAACAGCCTAGATGAAGATCACACAAAACATTGGAAACACCTCATAGAACAAGCAGAACAATACAGAAAATTGACACCTCAAGAATTCTGGAAACAAATCAAACAATTACAAGGATCAACTCACACACCGTTTAAATACCTTCTACATAATAACAACAAAATCACTGATCCTAAAGCAGTACTCAACATTTTTAAACACCACTGGGAACAAATCTTTCACCCACATCCTCCTGAACCATTTGCACGCCCCAACATTGAAGCAGTCGAAGACTGGATACACCAAAATAGACATGCAACTACACCAGACGACCTCATCCACCTTGACAATCTCAATTCAAACACTGAACTACAGACTCCCCTAACTCTAGCTGATGTCAAGACAGCTCTCATGGGCACTCGTCGTAGAGCCCCTGGTGCGTCTGGCATTGGACATATCCTTCTTAGACAACTCCCTGCTTCTATCATTACTGCTATCACTAACCTATTCAACGCCTCCCTTGCCTCTGGATACTTTCCACTCAACTTTAAGTCTGTCACAGCCGTTCTTATTCCAAAACCTGGGAAACCCCACACTGACCCAAAGAACTATAGACCCATCAGTCTTCTAGAGACACTTGGCAAAGTCTTTGAAAGGCTGATCAACCAGAGACTTAGAACCCACCTAGAACACAATGACTTACTCACTAACAGTTTGGATTTCGGCCTCACCCGTCCACTCACGACGCCTTAAACATCATGACTAACTACCTCAGTATCAATCAGCACCAAAGACTTAAGACTGCACTCATCACTAAGGACGTTGAGAAGGCCTTTGACACTGTTTGGCAACAGTGAACAGTGTCAAAGTAACTTAAAATCTTCCTCTTATCACCACCAAACTTCTTTCTAACTACTTAGACAATAGGACAATGAGAATTAAGTTCCTCCGACAACACTCTGACTACTTCAACTTACATGCCGGTGTTCCCCAAGGTTCTGTTCTTGCCCCAACACTCTACATCCTATACATAAACAACATTCCTGACCCTGTTCATCACACTTCATTAACCATATGTTATGCCGATGATGTCTCTCACCTTGTCACCAGCAACACCATTGATACACTAACAAACAGAGCACAAACAGAACTTGATGTTGTCACTGAATGGGAGTACAAATGGCGTATAAAAACTAACTCCAGCAAATCTAAAATCACCTACTTTTTCTGCAAAAGAACTATTCGCCCAATTCCTCTCAAACTCTAATCATACACTTAAAATCCTACTTATATCTCTGTATCTCCCTCCTCCACAGTCCTTGGACTCACATTTGATCGACAACTACTCTTTCACACACATTACACAGAAACATGCAATAGCTCTTCAAGCCATGAAAAAACTGTACAGACTTAGATTTGCAAAACCTGACACAAAAATGCACCTTTACAAAGCACTTATTAGACCTCTCCTAACATATGCTCCACTAGCTCTTTCTCTATCTGCACGTACTAACAAAATAAAGCTTCAAAGAATACAGAATAGAGCACTAAGATGGGTACTCAACACCCGATGGCAAGAGTTAAATACCAGTCAAAGTCTCCATGAAAGTACGAACATTCCTGCCCTATATACCTACTGGAAAACTTTATCAGACAAACAAATTGATAGACTACTCACTTATCATGAACAACACATTGATTTTCTCCTACACACTCTCAGACTACCACGAAACAATCATGACCTCTTCTCTACCATCCATGATCCTCCTCCTAACTCTGTATTTCGTTAAACTTTAGCTCTCAACACCCAGCATCCACCATCAATACATATTCAGCTCTCAACAACCAGCACAAACCATCCGTAAAAAGTTCAGCCCTGACGCTCTTGAGTCAATCACTGTGATGTTGTGAGTTTGTGATGTCCCGATGTTGTCACTGAAAACACCCGACTGAGTCCCTGCCTCGAATGCCGCAACCAAACGACACGCAGCTGGGTTTAGCCCTGACACTTTTTCTCTTACAAATCTTCTTCCTCTCACCCCCCCCTTATCTTCTTCTGTCCCCACTTCCAAGCTCGCCCCAATGGGCATCTTCTCCTGTATTATTCTGATTCTGATTCTGGCCACTATCTCTCGAGTAGCCTCGACGAGGACAGAACGCTCAACAAATTCTTCAACAGTTTAAGTCTCGATGAGTTCAGCCGTGTCATGTCTGGTTTGCAGTGTTGTTAACCCTGTAAACTCTCAACTATTCCTCGTATGGGAGCCCACTTAGAGCATAAAGGCATAAACACACAACGGCATAAAGCCCAGGAGCTCCCGCCATCTACAGGGACGTCCGCGCCTTGGCCCCGCCCACCTCTCTCAGGATTGGTGCGCCAGCCAGCCAATCACAGCCGGCCGGCCGCTCAGCAGCCAGACTTGCTCTCAGTCAGCTACAAGTTCTCTCGTCGCCAAGTCGCGCCGTTGAGGTCTTGGCAATTGAACATTGACCCAACCCAGCTCTACAGACGCTTACAGCAGAATGATGTCCAAATAAACCCATCCCCATCCTCATCCTTCATCCCCCCCCCCCCAACTCCACCCCTCATCCTCCTCATTCTCTTCCTGCCTGTACAACAACACTCCACACACACACTCACACAATGCACAACCTACTAATCATAGAATTAAAATGTGCATAAGGCTGTCTTTCTAAACTGTTTCTACCTCTTGTTTTTCGCCATTCCAAACGATCATTCCCGAGCGGTAGCCAAAACTGGGTTCTTGAAATTCTCTCGAAGGTTTGATGGGGAACTAGCAGGCTTAGGCTATCGATAGGTTCAATTACCAACTGTTCAAGTAGCTCTAGTTGCCTAACAATTAGAAGTTAGCAGCCTCGGCCGAACTAACACCCATCAGTCATTTAGTCTACCAAGACACAACACAAACATCCATCTTAGTACAGATTAGATTAGGCTTCCTGGCCCCACAAGGTCATGGCGGCCAAAGTCAGCTTCACTGACGAATCTGGCCAGATTCGTTCTCCAGCCCAACTACTTGAAGTAATTCATGAGATCACCCAGATTACCTACAAAAAATGTGTTCAAAATAACAACTGGAGCCATCTTGTTGGTACACAATACAGACCTTCCAGAACTCCTTTCGACCGACAGTCAAAACAAACAATTGGAGAAGGTGGATCACAGTCTACCTCCCGGCCGAATTCCAAGCCAAACGCACTATCTTTGTACATAGGATCCATGACATCATCATGGATCACTCAGTTGATGAGATATCTGCAGAAATCTGGAGATAAAACAGTGATATTAAAATAATTCAGGCCCACAGGTTCACAACTCAGTCCCACAACAACTAAGTACTGAAGCTATTTCTGGCTTTACCGGAGCAAGCAGCACAAGTCTGCAACCTTGGCTTTTCTGCATTTGGCATCAAGTCTGGCCCTGACAAAATCACCCTACAGAGGTTTCACAAGCTCAAACAATGCTTCCAGTATGACCACTATTCCAGTGCATGCAACATTGAAATCCCCAAGTGCAGCAGATGTGCAGGGGAACACAACTACAGGGAATGCACAAGCTCAACACCCAAATGTGCACTATGCAATGGTGCACACATTGTAATCTCTCATTTGTGTCCCCATAGAGAGGATGCAATCAAGCAAGCACAAGAAACGGTGACAACAGCCCGTCAACAAGCAGCAATCACCATTCCTGCCCCTCCTCCACCAGTAAACGCCTGGGGTAACCCCAACCAACAAGAGGCACAATGGCCAGTCCCCTGTCCACATGTCCAAGGACTCGTTGGCCTACCTGTCTCCTAACAACACAACAGCCGCCGGCCAGGACCAAAAACCCAACAACCCCAACCCAAATACTTTCCACTCCCAGGCCTCATCCAACGCTCAAGAGACACCAAACTCCCAGAATCACCCCGGCCCCTCCACCCCGACAAACTAGCAAACACCCAGGTTCGGCCTTCCTACAGTAGTCCCAGACAGGATTATACTCAAAGCCCTCACAATCACCCTTGCCATAAGAAACCCTAGATGCAATCAGCGCCTCACACACCACAGTTCCACACCCATCACCTCTACACACCACTGTTCTAAGAGGCTCAGGGCCAACACTAGCAGCCGAAGCTCATCCCCTGAGGACAGGATAAGGGCAAGCAACCCCCCATAATACTCCATCTGTGAGTGACTCTAGCACTACAGACGTGGACATCGAGAACAGTAGCGTCAACAAAGACCCCTCAATTGTACAGCAACGTGTGGAAAACCTCATCCATCCCCCTGCCGGAACCAAGAACATGATCCCTGGTCCAAAATACCTATCCTCCACCTACACACACATCAGAAGCCAAACCGAAGTTAACAACACTGACACTCGAGCCAAACAAACACATACGACTCACAACCAACAATGGGGATCACCATTCTTCAAGTGAATGTCAGACACTACTTCAACAACAGATACCTCCTCACCCTGGAGGTAGCCAGACTTAACCCAGATATTATCTTACTCAATGAAGCAGCGGTTAGACAGGACCAGCACACCTCACTTTGGGGATATTCCACTAGGGAGGTCAACTGGGGGGGGGGGGATGCACAGCGGGGTGGCAATCCTAATAAGGAGAAGGCTTTCCTACAGCCCCATCCTCATAGAAGATGACCACTTCCTTGCAATAGAATTCACCACCTCACACGGCCCCTAATCGTCTGCACCGCATACCTACCCCCAGGACTCGCTTACCTCCCCTCTATCCCACTCAACAGGCTGCTCGACAGGGCACTCCCAACTATAATTGCAGGAGACCTGAATGCCCACCACCACCAGGCCCTATTCAACGCTCCTACCAGAGCAGACCTAAAGGGCAGACAGCTCTTCAGTTTAATGCAAAACAGAGACCTCTCCTTCGAAGGCCCCCACTTCAAGACATTCTTTGCTGGCACTGTGAGTGGCTCCCCTGACATATTACTGACCAACAGAGACTGTGACCTGTTCCACTGCAGAGTGACCCCAGGCAAGAACGTGGGGTCGGATCACATACATGTGGTCACCATCCTCTAAGCTACCCCCTTCCAGTTTGTGACACCTCCCAGGCCCAGACTGGAAACCATGCGAGCCAGGGACTATGACACCTTCCTCACTGACGACCCCATCATTGAGTTTGACAACCTACCCACCCAAACAATAGACCAAGCAGTAAACACCATCCACAACCACATCCAGCTTGCAACTGAAGCCACCTGTGAAAGATCCACCACAAGGGCCCACCACCTATATAAACCGACCCAAGAAATCAGAGGTATAATGAATGAGTACCAACGAGCCTGTCAAAGCCACTACCAAACTGGCCAGCCACCAGTGTTGTTCCTACAAACACTCAGAAGGGAAACCATAGACCTAATGCTAACTCATAAGAGCCACATATGGGGAACCCTTGTGAGACAGGCCAACCAGTACGAAAAGGAGCCAGGAGCCTTCTGGCGTAAGATCAGACAGCTCCTGGGATCGGCTAACCCCAGCCTCACCCGCCTCATACACACATTCCTGGATGAAGATGACGGGAAACAACAGGAAAAATTAGAAGACCCACAAGAACAGGCTGACCTCATCGGTGCAGTATGGAAAAAAAGACTCTCACAGTTTTAAACAGCAAAGCCTTCAACAACATTCACTTCATCCGTGTCAACCAATGGACAACAGAAAACGCCGCCTTCCTTCTCAGCACCCCCTTGATAGACCTGACAACCCTCCAAGACGACCACCCACTAACAAGACCCATAACTATGGTAGAGATGAGAGGAGTCATTAAAAACATCCAAGATAAGGCCAGGACCATCGGGGATCAAAGCAAAGCAGATCAAATTCCTACCAGGCAATTTTCTGCAATCCCTACTCAACCTATTCAATGCCATGTTGGCTTCTGGTCACATTCCCTTAGCTTTCAAATCGGCCAAGATGATATTCATTCCCAAACCCAAGAAAGACCCCCATCAGCCTGGCAACTACCGTCCAATCTCCCTCTTAGACACAATAGGCAAGTGCTTTGAAAAAATCATGTCCAACCGTTTCAATTTCTACATGGAGTACAGCAACCTCTTCACAAAAAAAACAGTTTGGCTTTCGAGCACAAAGGTCAACCTTGCACACAATAAACATCATCTAAGATGCTGTGAGATCAATTCGCCAGCAAAAACAGGTAGCCCTGATTGCGACGAGGGACGTCCACAAGGTCAAGGACAGCCTATGGCACGATGGTCTGGTGTACAAATTAGCAGAATTACCAGCCCAAAACTGGACCCTCCTCAGGCTGATCAGAAACATCATAAAGAACAAACAAGTTACTCCCAGCTTCAAGGCGAAAGCTGCAGCAGTTTTCACCCCAACAGCTGGAGTCCACCAAGGGTCGTGCCTGAGCCCTGTCCTCTTCAACGTTTTTGTAAATGACCTGCCCCAATCGGAGCACAGGGACACCATTATTGTCCAATTTGCAGACGACGAAACACACGAAATAACATCTAACCCAAGTAGCCAAGCAGCCAAACATGCAACTGTAACCCGTAAGGTAAACATAGAACTAGCCAGGACTGCTAACTGGGAAAGAAAATGGAGGATCACCACTAACCCAGAAAAGATCCAAATAAGCACTGTCAGATGTATGGCCTTCTCAATAGAAAACGAGGGGGGGGGGGGGGGAGGGATAAGGATCAGGGGTGAACCCATAGCCATCTTAAACTCCAACACAGTGCTCGGATACAACTTCAACAAGCTACTCAACTCCACCCAGTACGCCTCCCAGAAGACAGCGATGGCTAGGGGTTCCCTGTTGAGGCTCTTCCGCTTTGGGCAAGCCCCATCCCACATCAAGCTCCACCTGTACTGAATGATAATAAGGCCTAGCCTGGAGTACCCTTACGTCCACCTGAACCTTACCAACAAAACCAACTTGCTGAAGATCCAACGGGTACAAAATAAAGCACTTCGGTTTGCAGAGGGCCTGTCACTGATGAATATGGTAAGACCAGACCAACTCCATGAGACACTCAACATGATGCCAATGAACATCAGACTCAGCTACCTGGCCAGAAGGCAGCTGTACCGCATGAAGCACATGTATGTCCCAAACCCCGAAGATCCCTACGAAGCAGTAAACACCACCAGTGACTAAGAGATCCATGAACCACCACACAGGACCAGAAGAATAACTCTCTAACAAAAAGTGAGACACGTCCATGATCAGGCCTTCCCTAGACCTCAAATACTAAGTGGCCTTCCAGACGACCCAGATGAGTGGCCCATCCCGGACCCGATCTATACCTTATCAAGAATTAAAAATAAATAAATAAAAATTTAAAAAAATAAAAACAACAAAAACCTTTTTTGTGCTACCAGAAGAGTAACTACCCAGATGTTGCTAAGATTAAACTCTTGCAGCCAACTCCACCTAGGGCTTCCAGACACCAGCTAGGACACAAACACTAGCCACCCAGCCAAAGTACTGGCAACCCAACACACCACAAACCCAAACAAACGACACACACATGTCAACCCATGGTGGACAGGCCACCGAACTTTCTAACCTCCTCTCTCTCAACACCCGCATCCTCTTCCAGCACTTCACCTCCCCATACCCTCTACCTTCCCCAACCTTTCCAAACCCTTTGGACATCAAAGAAAAGAAAGAAAAGAGCCCACTTAGTTCAGGAATGATTATCTTGCCCGGTGTTGAACTTTTCCTTAAGCAGATGTACCTTTCTAAAGCTGAGGTCTCCATGCTTCGATACAATAATACAAGCACCAGAGATTTATACAGTTGAAAAAAAAATAGTTACTCTATTTTCAATTAAATCAAAGTTACGTCTGACTATTCCTCGGATATGGTTGGTTTCTTTTACTGCAGCTTCCACTTGTTGAGCAACTTTTGATTTGATTTGTGGATCCTGACTCCAAGGTCCTTCTTCATCAACCTCCTGCAAGGTAATACTTTTTATTTGATAGTTGTGATGTGCAATGTTATGCCCCACATGCAAGTTCTTTGTATTTTTCGTAGTTAAAGAGCATCTGCAAATCGTCCGACACTTGTGGAGTTCATGTAGATCGTTTTGTAAGGCCTCAGTATTATGTTCACTCCCTACTTTACCATTAATCTTAGCGTCATCTTCAATTTTGATGATATGGTTTGTGATATTCTATTCTGTCATTGATGTATATGACAAAAAGGGTTAGCCCCAAAATGGAACCTTGCGGCACTCCACTCACCACATTTCTCCAGTCAGAGATATTTCCGTTTAGGACGACACTTTTCTTTCTTTGTTTCAATCACTGTTTGATCCATTCTAGTATTCTACTATATATTCCATGTGTTTGTACTTTCTATGTCAGTCTTTCATGTGGTACATTAGCAAAAGCTTTAGCAAAGTTTAAGTATATTAGATGTACTGGAAGTCCTTGTCTGAATACTTGGTTGCCATTTCCAAAACCTGGAGCAGTTTGTAAGGCATGATTTATTTTTAAAAAGGCCATTGTTGTGACCCAAAGTGAAGGAGTGAATAAATTCGAAAATCTCTCTCAGAGTATGGGGCAAGGGAAGTGTGTATGAATGGGTGTGTGTGTGTGTGTGTGTGTGTGTGTGCAAGCAAGCTAGTGGAGACATCTGGGACGCCAGAATGTCGGTACCGGCTAAGAATCATCCGCCAGTTATGGCTGCTATAAGGAAGGCGTTACTTCAAGGACACAGGGTGGCCGGAAACACACAAGGGCTGGTTGTGTGGAGGACCAGAGGACATAGGTGACAGATGTGGATTTGGGAGTTGACATTTGGCTGGAGCAAGTGACGGAAGGTGGTTCTATCCTGGACGGCGATCCAGTGGAAGCCGATGGTACATCAACAGAGTAACTGAGGACATCAGTTGGTCGGCATGTCCCAGTCTGGTTGCCTCCACACCTTAGTGTAGCAGTTTGGTTTACGTGAGTATGCATCTTAAGTAGCATATTATGATGCTACTAATGTTAGCATCATACTGACGAGATGATGTTAGGGGGTGGGTGCTAGAGCTCCTAGTTAGAGGTCCGATTTCCCGGGTGTTAAGGGCGCAACACAAGTGTGGCAGACTAAAGCATAACTAACGAACCTGCAATAAAATATTATCCGAAGTCAACCTGCTCTCGCACAAGACAGCACATATATGACTTATTGCTTATAGTCACTATTTCGCTTGTAAATAAATACATATGTGATATATTCCAAGCCATATATTTTTTCAGAGCACTAACTTTTTCTCAGTTTTATTAAACAATAGATATTTTATAAAAAAAAAATGGCAATATCCTACGTTACTTTACAATTTATTTAAATATTTTAGTTTTGTTTTATTATTTTTATAAAACTGTAATATCAATATAGGTACAGGTTCAGTACTAATTGTATATCTTAACATACTAAGAAGGTTAGGTTAGGTTGTGGTTTTATATTCAGCTTTTCAAGGTAAACTTAAATATTCACAATAAATTAGTATGTCGCATATGCACTTATTCAAAAGAAATATATTGACTATAAGCAAGTGCGAGAACGGGTTGCAGAAGTGATATACGAGTGGTAGAAAGAGGCCTACGTTTTGGAATTCAAGTGTGGTGCTAACCATAGCTGGCGGCTATCTTGATGTTATCTTGAGATGGTTTCAGGGCTTAGCGTCATCACGGGCCGGTCCTCGACCAGGCCTCCTTTATGTTATACTCCCCTAGGAAGCAACCCATAGCAGCTGTCTAACTCCCAGACACGTATTTACTGCTAGGTAACAGGGGCATCAGGGTGTAAGAAACTCTGCCCATTTGTTTCCACCTCCACCGGGGATCGAACCCGAACCTTAAGACTACATATCCGAAGCACTGTCCACCCAGCTGTTAGGCCCTATTTAGGGGGGGGGTTAAGGGGGGGGGGGACGAATGACGGGCAAGGGGAGGGGAGAAAGGGAGAAGGAAGAAGGGGAGAGGGGAGAACCAATGATCTGAGCACCAGATCATTACAACTCCTCCTCCTCGGAAATTAAGAAATTTGTGTGTAAAGAAATTTAAAGCACACTTTTCTTATCTGGAAAATCCTGCCCTACCATAACCATTAATTCCACAAACAACATTTTTAACCCAGCCATATATTAACCCATTGCCTCAAAAACAAAATAAATTATCTAATCCTAAATAATTCCATACAATACTCCAACAACAATAATGGCACACCCAAAAGGTGTGTCCCAGCATGTATTTATACCTATCAACACAACAGTAATAATACATAAAACATAAGGACAGAGACCGTCCTTATACTCCTGGCTGTCCACTTGGATGCAGCCTCGTACCCTTCCAACTACCTGGAAGACAAAATATCCTATACCTGTCTTGATATAGTAACAAATAACTGGAGAAATCCCAACCTAACAACTGCCAACTAGCTAAAATCAGCCGATAGCCTTCAGCTATCCCAGTATTCCTCCTGGAATAAAGATCAAACACATCACATCACGTCACACAGAAACATTAAAAAAAAATTAACAGTGTCATTAAAAATTAAACCAAAAATCATATAGAGAACACTATCCTTCAGGGTCCTCGTGTTCCACTCCACACCTGTGGCAACTACCCACCATAGCATATCCAAAAATCCTTAAAATATTTTTATTTTAATAATTTTAAAAATAATCCTTAAAATCTAAAGAAAATACACAAAAATATTTTTATTAAAAAAAGTTCAATGTCCACAGACATGTCTCTTAACCAACATCAACACACTGGATATGAGTTCCTCAAACTCCTAATATCCCAGAGTTCATACTCAAGTCCACAACAACAGCGGGTGGACACATTTTTCAGACTGTGTACCACACCCTTATTGTTCAGTAACCCACAAAAAAAAGTAAAAAAAAATGTATATTTAACTATCAGTATCTAGGATCTAGAAAAATTTAGATAAAGTTCCCTACTGATCCACGTTTTGTACCGCCGGGAGAGTACACCCATGACTCACCATGGAAACATCCTGGTAAGATCAGCCTGTACCTCAGATTCAGCTAGAGTTAATTGAAATATTAATGATACATTTTGATATTTTTTTTTGTACGTCATGGGCAGCTGACGCCCTGATGTGCTGACCAAGTTGGCTGAATCAGCTGGGAACAGGTCCACACCAGACGTTCCCACAACAGTGTAAAACGCACCCCCCCCCCTTCTGATTCAGTTGTATATATACCCCTGTATGATAGTTAGAAGGGAGAGAGACAGTGCTGGAGTGTGTGAGGCTGCAGGTCCGTGAGGAGGCAGGTCATCAGGCAAGCCTCAGGAGACAGAGTGACTCCACCCAACTGAGAGGCAGAGAGTGGTCTGAAGGTAATGTGTGTGATCTTTGATACGTTTCCATGTCTGGATCCCGTAACAATTGCCAGTGTTAAAGTAGGATTTTATAAGTAGTGAATTACATAATTTGTTCTCAATAAACTCATGTTAAACTTCCCATCTGTATCAATTGTTGAATCCCTGTAACTTCTAATATAATTGGCTAACAACCATCCCATAAATATTAACAGTTAAAGAAAAAGTACTCTCTCTAAGTCAAGCAATGTTTCTTGCCTCGTTGCTTGATACAGTCGCAATGTTCAAGGCAGATGGTGGCAGCGTCATTTAATCCTGTGTAGCATCTCCTTGTTGGAAGGGTACCTTTTGGTTCCGGTGCTATATGGTGGTGTTACAATGGTGCTAGTGGTGGTCCAATAAATTGTGGGTGTGTTTACAGCTTATTGGAGTCTTGGGCGCCTGGCCGTTCGGTTGGCCACGTCGTTGCTTATTTGTTTAAGCGGGCTCGCGTTTTCGTTGCTCGGAGCCACAAGTATTTTAAGTGTATTAGTTAAGGCGCGTCATACGGAAAACAAGGAGTGTTTAGGGTATGCACTTCCCCTCTGGAGCTATGGACAGAAATTAGTTCTCGTTTCTCTGCATAGTTCCAGGGGTGTACAACCCAGTTATAGGTTGTACAGCAATCTGCTTGGCAGGTTGTCTGGGAAATTATCAGTGAAGGACGCTTACTGATACATTTCTTAGGTATTTGGAATTGCCTCGAGTTCTAGATTTAGACGTGAAGGTAGTGGACGGTGCATCAAGTCTCCTAGAGAATTACTGAGTCTTCATCATAGAGGGGGTAAGCTTTAGCAACGGAGCTTTTCTCAAATTATAGTCGTGAATTGTAGATTCGGTCGGGCGGCTATCGATGTTGGATGTCTGACTACAAGGGCTGGTCAGACGTAGTTGATAGTCGTGGATTACCGAGGAACAATCGTTGTCTTAATCATCACAAGAGTAGTTTTATAATTAGTTAAGGGACTTAGTAGTTAAGTACATTATATTTTTTATTTCATTATTTAACGCATTATTTTAATAAGTATAAGGAATTTCTGTGTCGATAAAGTTGTATGTGCACCTGAGCGCCTCTGGTCTGCACATGTGTGTACATGTGTATCTCGGGTGGCGATCTGCGTGATTGCTTATACTAAGCTATCAACACCTGTTTCATATCGGGCGGCGCTGTCATAACTCTATTCTACTCAGGAAGGGTAAGGGCCAGATGTCGATGCATCTCTACACGGACGCTCCGCGCGGTGTACATTGTGTTTACAGCGAGTGTGGGTTTCTCGTGATTTAATTTTTAATATTCATTCGATAAATAGAACAGTGTCAAACTTTCAGGTTAATATGACGCTTGGTGGCAAAGTTACAGAAATTGTATTGTTTTGTGGAATTCTTTTTTTTTTTTGACGATTTTGTATATTTTATATGTCCAGTCAGATATTATCAGAATGGAGGGGGTTTCTCAATAGGGTTGCAATCCCCCTCTATTCTCTCTCAGTTCCTGCCTCAAGGTCCCTACACCTACCCCACCCAGTTCCTCCTTCCCCTCAGTTTCCACCCCTCCCGCCCTGCAACCACCCGCCACACCCCGAGTCGGGGTCGCTCATCCACACGCCCTCCACTCTCCCTCCACTTCTATCCTCCACGCCCTGCGCCCAGTCCCTCAACCCCCCACCAGCTCTCCCCGTCTCCCTCATACCTCCTGTCATATCCTCCCCCTCCCACATTCAACACCCCCACCCTGCTTCCCCTCCCCCCTCGCCCATCCCCCCAGTGTGGCTTCCCCGGGGTTAGTTTGTACTTGTGATAAGAAGGTTCAACCGTTGACACTTAGAGAGGGAAGCTTGGTTACGAAGTTAAATGAAAAGGCGCCTGCCAATCAAAATAGGAAGCTAGCACCTAGATGGCGTGGATCATATAGAGTTATTAAGAAGCTTGGACCAGTTAATTTTCTGATCAGGGGAATCTTTGATGACCAGGATGACACAACTATTCATGTCAACAAATTAAAGTGATACGTTACCAGGTAGGAACTGGAACTGCCTTCAGTGATTCCCATTCCTGACCCTTCTGAGTTGACTGACCCAGCTGGGCGTGTCCAGGATGGAGAGGAGGACCTTCTGTCAACTCTCATTGGTACCCAGGGTCAGCCTTGTCACCCTATGTTAACGAGGTCACAGGCGAAGCAGGGAGAGTTTCAGTAAGCTGTCTTGTCTTGCCCCTTAGTTGTTTTTTATCAGAGTTTTTTTTTTTAGACTGGCAATTGTTTTCAAACTTTGTCATGGAATGTATTCAGCGAACATACCTTACCTAATACCTAGGCCTGGTCGACGACCGGGCCGCGGGGACGCTAAGCCCCGGAAGCACCTCAAGGTAACCTCAAGGTAAGGTACCTACCCTTGGGCTGTACCCTATCACCAAAGCCCAGGGGAGAGTCCTTGCTTCCGCCAGTTGGAGTGTATTCTGTCTTCCCCAGGTCTGCTTGTCCACACCGCTCTGTCCCCGGTACCAGCTACTCGTGAACCAACATTGAGGCCAGAGGGGTCACCCCTCTGGTACAGTGGAGAGGGGGTTACGTTACACCCCACTCCCCCCCCCCCCCAACAATCCCAGTAACCCCACCACTCAGTTACTTGGGAGGGTGATAATGACACCATTCACCCAGCCGACACCTCCCACCACACGAGGTTGTCCAGGCCAGAGTTCCTGCCAGCAGAGCACAGCTGTCCAGATGTCAACGTACCATGGTGGGCCCCAGTCTTGCAGTTCATCATTAGAGGCACCCACCTGCCTGCTGCGACACACCGTGCAGGCACACCGGAAGTGGAGGTCAACAAACGGGTATGCCAGCAGCAGTCACCTACCAGTTCCCCTTCGACCTTGGGGATGCCACATCACTGACTCCAACGAGGCGGTCACATTCCAACGGCACCTCGCAACTGAGTGTGCTTGACTCGCCAATAGGGTGCACGTTTCGCACCATCGGCCCAAGGTCAGGCACATTAGGGCATGCGCGATAAGGCGTACCAGCTCAGTAGAATGTGACACAAGCAACGCCTGTGTAGTGATGGGCCCCAGGAGCTGAAGTTGGGATCCACCTGGCCTGCCGCCACGCCACAACACCTGCTTACTTCTGTTGCAAGACATCCTTGACGTCACACTCTCTGCCCTGCTGTCACGACTCCTGCTATGTAGCTGCTGTCACTCATCATCGACCGTCGGCTTCAAGCAGCTGGAAGCGAGATGTGCTTGCTTACATCTCTCCCGACATCGTTCACCTGTGACCGGCCAAGTCCCCGGCCGCTGCTCTTCACACCACCACCCTCCAGCAGTTGGGCAGATTGACGAGGAGTCTGTCACCAGTAGACTCGCTCTGTCACCAGACGTACCCCCAGAGCTGTTGCAAGAAGATCTCAGGGTATATGCAGGCATCATCGACGGGCAGACGCTGGACTTTCATCAGGTCCCCTATTATTATTATTAACATCTTTATTGACAAAATTAATTACAATTTTGCCTAATCTGAGGATTTTGATAGTCTTATTAAATTGAGGTTAATGCTAGTATTCACTGTCACGCAGGACAGAGGGTCATACATAAGACAATAGGCCTAAACTGTAGGCTGAAGCACATATATATCACGGTTACAATCAATGTTTTAATGTGTGGATATGTGAAAACAACTTTCTATTGTGCACTGCCACACAAGTGCAGGGATGGGTTCATAAGTGATACAGCTTAGAATATAAGTAGAAATTGTTCTTCATTCTTTAAAATGGACAAGCAAATTTTGGGTAAATTGTTAGGATGTCGTCCAGAACACCTGAGTCAATAAAATAGTTACACAGTTGGTGGTACAATAGGCCAGGAGGTCTAAAGTCCTTTACGGTTTCACATTCATCAATATAGTGTTCTAGTGAATGCATTAAAGGTTTATCACAGAGTTTACAATCTGAATATTCTGGTAGTGGCTCAGCCTCACTAACCTGCCAGATGTGTCTATAGCCAAGGCGAATTCGCGCAATTACTACATCACATTGCCTGGTCCGGTTACTGTGCTGACCATACAAATACCTATTATTACAGAACTTGTCATAACTTTTAATACTGCAGCTTTCAGGTCTCTGTGCATTTCTTAGTTCTTCTAAATCTGAATTAATTTCTTTAATTTGTATGTTTCTAATAACTGCATTAGATAGTCCAAAATCATAATCAATGTTTTCTTTCCTGCAAGCCTCATTGGCCAATTGATCTACAAAGTCATGTTTTTCAACTCCAACATGGGATGGGATCCACACAAATTTTATACAAGAATTATTATCATTGGCAAAAATTACATTCCATTTAATATTACAAGCTACTTCCGACATACATTGTGATGGGTTATTTAAGGCCTGCAGAGCACTTTTAGAGTCACAGAAAATAACTCCACCACCATTGAGCTTAAGGTATTCAGTGGCTAGATAAATACCCAATAGCTCGGTCTGTGTCGTGCTTGCCCAGTTGTTCAATCTCTGTGTACTAGTCATGATCATTTCATTCCCTTTATACACTGCACATGCACAACCTGTTCTACCAGTACCTAACTGCACAGAGCCATCAGTAAAGGCATAGGATTCAGTCGGTTTGAGAATTTGAAGATGACTGTCAATAGCTTCTAATGTTATACATCTCAAAATGTCAGTGTTATACATTTGTTTTACACTGATGGGAGTATAATGCAGAGAGACCTCCACATCTTTCCAAGGGGGAATATAGTGAACAGTTTTATCAGGGTTAAGAGATACATTCAGTTTCTGAAGATTATAGACACAACAACTGAGCCACACACTGTAGGGAGCTTTTTGCGGCGGATTGAGGGAACAGTCAGAATCCCCAACATCAGGCCACCACGCGAGAGTACAACGGATGCACGATAGAAAACGCGTATATCAACATGAACATTTAGTGACAAGGTTATAAATGCTTGTTAAGAGAAATGACTCTATTATTTAGGTTTTGCATGAATATGTAATCAGTTGAAAATCTTTATCATTTATGAGGATGTAAAATAACTAGACCTAGAAAAATGGTCCTAGACAGTGATCTTAGCTAGATGACTTGGGTCTCTAGCACAAACTTTATCTCGAATTTTATTTGATTTTATTTCATGTGTCTATGTAATAAGTTTGTCCTGGTGATGAGTGTCCAGGATCTCTATTTTGTACCAGTGTATGGGTACATATTTTTTTTTAATAATTGCATGCCTTTATATTTCAATAAAATGTTGTCATGTTATGCAATGTTTATTTTGTGGTAAGAAGTAGTCTTACTATCAGTATGTGCAGGGTGCATGGAGAGTGACCCTGGCATTATTGTCTTGTGCGGTATATGGATTGGCCCACAAGTATTCGGTAAACTTATGGTTCTATTGATGAGTTTTTCATGTCCATTATTTTTATATTTTAATCATGTTTTATAATTGTATAGCTTATTAAATTGGCTGTGGGTCATGAGGTACCCAGCAGATGTTTGGGGTATGTCCCACTTAGGTATAATGTTACCTGTTATTTTTAATTACTTAGAATTAAATGTTAGAGTAGGAATATTATATTTTTTCCATGTTGATCATTTTATTTTGTATGTTTTGTTCTTGAGACCTTCTGAGGAAGACTTGCTAGGCTGCCTAGTGTGCAGGCAGGATATGTCATTGTTTCATAGTATTCTTTAGTGTCATCTATTGTACCTCAGGGTTGTATTATGTAGGATTGCAATATTACTTATGTATTGACATTATATTAATTTTTAATTATTAGTAATTTTTCTGTTCCATTTGGAATTTTTTTTACTTTTTTTATATCATGCTAGTTTTAAGGCGATTTTTTGTTTTGGTCTTCCAGCCTTCGGGGGAAGCCTTGCTGGGCTGCCTCGGGTGCAGTCGGGATTTGTCTTTTATTTTTCATTAATATAATTTATTGTCATATTATATTCGCTGGAATTGTATAGCGTGTAAGGGTATCATTTCTTGTATTTTTACCAATATTTTTTGTTTCTTTCATTGTACATTTATGTGAAGTGTAACTGTATAATGTACTTTGCATCATGTTAATTTAGTTAATTTACTTTTATCAATTTTCGCACTGGCATTTTTTTTTACTTTTAGGGTATAAGGGATGGGTTGGGATAAGACAAAATCAGGCTTAACTTAGATACACCCGATTGTTGTCTTAATTCCGGGGAGAGGGAGTATTGTAACGCCGGGAGAGTACACCCATGACTCACCATGGGAACGCCCTGGTAAGATCAGCCTGTTCCTCAGATTCAGCTAGAGTTAATTGAAATATCATCTGGCCCCAGCCTAGTCAGCTTGTTCCCTGTTTATGAAAATCCTGATAGTCTTAGCACAACAACCTAATGATACATTTTGATTGTTTTTTGTACGTCATGGGCAGCTGACGCCCTTATGTGCTGACCAAGTTGGCTGAATCAGCTGGGAAGAGGTCCACCCCAGACGTTCCCACAACAGTGTAAAACGCCCCCCTTCTGATTCAGTTGTATATATACCCCCTGTATGATAGTTAGTATGGAGAGAGACAGTGCTGGAGTGTCGGAGAGTGTGTGAGGCTGCAGGTCCGTGAGGAGGCAGGTCATTAGGCAAGCCTCAGGAGACAGAGTGAATTCACCCACTGAGAGGCAGAGAGTGGCCGAAAGGTAATGTGTGTGATCTTTGATACGTTTCTATGTCTGGATCCCATAACAATTGCCAGTGTTAAAGTAGGATTTTATAAGTAGTAAATTACATAATTTGTTCTCAATAAACTCATGTTAAACTTCCCATCTGTATCAATTGTTGAATCCCCGTAGCTTCTGGCTATAGTGGCTGACAATCGTCTCATAAATATTGACAGTTATAGAAAGTACTCTCCAAGTCAAGCTATGTTTCTTGCCTCGTTGCTTGTTAGTCTCAATGGTCAAGGCAGATGGTGGCAGCGTCTTGTAATTGATCCTGTGTAGCATCTACTTGTTGGAACGGTACCTTTTGGGTCCGGTGCTATATGGTGGTGTTACAAATGATTATTAATTTTTCATTCTTTTTGTTATGTATATAGTGGTATTACATCAGGGTCAATATGAGCTTGCATTTAGATACACTGGAGTCAAGATACAATGAAGTTTTCAATTGCAGAGCAGGAAAATACTAAATCTGCTGTAAATCTAATTTCTATAATTTTTACAAGTTACAGTAAAATTTTGATATATAAAAAAACAATATTAAAAATTCAAAAGTAAGTAAATGGAATAAAATTAATAGCAAAAAATAATACTGTAATTGACAAATGAAGAAATTTACAATATAAAACGGTGGGATAAACATGATAAAAAATATGTAAAATTAATGTGCTTATGCTGTACTCACATAGTTGTATTCACATAGTTGTGCTTGCTGGGGAGGAGCTCTGGCTCTTTGGTCCCACCTCTCAACTGCCAATCAACTGGTGTACAGGTTCCTAAGCCTATAGGGCTCCATCATATCTACATTTGAAACTGTGTATGGAGTCAGCCTCCATCACACCACTGCCTAATGCATTCCATCTTCTCTTCTCAAGTCAATAGCCTGGATGTGTCACAACGGAAAGGTTGATGATATTCTTGAAAGATACAAGAATTTTGCACCAAGACTGTAATATTTTGTTGAATTATCTGCATGTCTCTTGCAAATTGTCTACCTAAGTAGACACCTTATACGGTACAGTATACCTAAGTCATAAAAGTATTTGTGTGTATGTCTGATACCATACTACTTGTGTAAAGGAGGAAATGTATATGTTTATCTCTCAGAATGTTCGATAATACGTTTATTGTTTGTGATGTGTGTATATGTATGTATTACACGATGTACTGAACGGGGTGAGAATAGCTTGAGCTACCTCATCCCTTTGTGTGTATTTTACCTCAATAAACTTATTTCAATTTCAATTTCAAATGCATTCCATCTGTTAAGTACCCTGATAGGTATGTATTATTAGTATACTTGTAATGTTGTATTATTAGTATACTTGTAATGTTGTATTATTAGTATACTTGTAATGTTGTATTATTAGTATACTTGTAATGTTGTATTACTAGTATACTTGTAATGTTGTATAATTAGTATACTTATAAACGTGCTTATACAAGAACAAAAGACAATTATAGACACATCATGAACAATCGACATACTATGATGACCAAACCACACATGAAAATGGAGAAACGACGACGTTTCGGTTCGTCGTGGACAATTATAAAGTCGAGACACCACATGATAATGGTCCAGGACGGACCGAAACGTTGTCGTTTCTTTATTTTTTTATTGTGTGGTTGGGGCATCACATTGTAGTGACTTCAGTACCCACTACAACACGGCGGAGTTGAGGGAAAACGGCAGAGGAGAAGCAACTTCAACACGCAGGGAACAACGGGACCAGACGCTGGTTCAACCTTGACGACGAGCGGACGTCTGGACACCTCCTCCGCCTGGGAGCTGCCTGATCACGTTTTGTTTTCGGGTTTTGGCTTTGCTACTGGCGTTTGGCATCCCTCTTCAACGGTTCGGTTGTACGACGCCTGGCGCACACATCGCCTTGGGTCACGGGATTGTTGATCGCTTTTTTTTTGGGCCGTGTTCTGGCTGCTTCTCCTGGCGGTGTGACGGTGTTCAGGGGCCGGCTTGGCTAAGAGGTGCCGGGAGTTGGTGGGGTCTTGGTGGGCTCCTGGTGTGCCCTCAGTCGTGGTGGGTGGCCGGCTTTTGCTCTGCCGGAGGGCACTGGATGACTTCCGTTTTAGTTGGGGGCAGTTTTTTTGGTTTTGCTACCCAGTGTTCTCTGTGTGGGGCGGGGCTGGTGCTTGTCACCCTGAGGGACTCCTGGGGCTCCCCAGTGTTCTCTGTGTGGGGCGGGGCTGGTGCTTGTCACCCTGAGGGTCTCCTGGGCCTCCCCAGTGTTCTCTGTGTGGGGCGGGGCTGGTGCTTGTCACCCTGAGGGACTCCTGGGCCTCCCCAGTGTTCTCTGTGTGGGGCGGAGCTGGTGCTTGTCACCCTGAGGGACTCCTGGGGCTCCCCAGTGTTCTCTGTGTGGGGCGGGGCTGGTGCTTGTCACCCTGAGGGACTCCTGGGCCTCCCCAGTGTTCTCTGTGTGGGGCGGGGCCGGTGCTTGTCACCCTGAGGGACTCCTGGGGCTCCCCAGTGTTCTCTGTGTGGGGCGGGGCCGGTGCTTGTCACCCTGAGGGACTCCTGGGGCTCCCCAGTGTTCTCTGTGTGGGGCGGGGCCGGTGCTTGTCACCCTGAGGGACTCCTGTGGCTCCCCAGTGTTCTCTGTGTGGGGCGGGGCCGGTGCTTGTCACCCTGAGGGACTCCTGTGGCTCCCCAGTGTTCTCTGTGTGGGGCGGGGCCGGTGCTTGTCACCCTGAGGGACTCCTGGGCCTCCCCAGTGTTCTCTGTGTGGGGCGGGGCCGGTGCTTGTCACCCTGAGGGACTCCTGGGGCTCCCCAGTGTTCTCTGTGTGGGGCGGGGCTGGTGCTTGTCACCCTGAGGGACTCCTGGGGCTTCCCAGTGTTCTCTGTGTGGGGCGGGGCTGGTGCTTGTCACCCTGAGGGACTCCTGGGCCTCCCCAGTGTTCTCTGTGTGGAACGGGGCCGGTGCTTGTCACCCTGAGGGCCTCCTGGGCCTCCCCAGTGTTCTCTGTGTGGGGCGGGGCCAGTGCTTGTCACCCTGAGGGACTCCTGGGGCTCCCCAGTGTTCTCTGTGTGGGGCGGGGCTGGTGCTTGTCACCCTGAGGGACTCCTGGGCCTCCTCAGTGTTCTCTGTGTGGGGCGGGGCCGGTGCTTGTCACCCTGAGGGACTCCTGGGGCTCCCCAGTGTTCTCTGTGTGGGGCGGGGCTGGTGCTTGTCACCCTGAGGGACTCCTGGGCCTCCCCAGTGTTCTCTGTGTGGGGCGGGTCTGGTGCTTGTCACCCTGAGGGACTCCTGGGGCTCCCCAATCTTCTGCCTGTCTGCGTTTCTTTGCCGCATGGCATATTAGTGTTCCAGTGATTGGCGTCACTTGTTTCGTGATTCAGCTTGGCGTTTCACCTTGCCGGGCTTCGTGATTAACCCTTAACGCCGGGGCGCATCCGATCCCACGATCGTTGTCGCCCCTAAATCTACAACAACAACAACACGGGACCAGACGCTCTCTCACACCCTCCTTAGGTTTGTACAGTTATAGAATATATATATGTGTGGATCAGGGACTTATGTTTACTTTAATCCTTGTCTGGTGGATATTAGGGGACTAAAATGGTGACCCCGGAGACGATTCCACACTAGTGTTTCCCCAGACAGGGTGTAAACAAACCATAGTGCCCACCTTCACGCTACCAGCATATGTTCCGTCTGACCCTGAGGCATGGTTTGCACAGGTAGAGGCCTTCTTTGACGCTTACAAGGTAATAAACGACGCAGAGCAATATGCACTCACTGTGACGGCATTGTCTCCGGATACCATTCTGGAGGCACGAGCTGTGGTTATAACACCGCCAATCACACACAGATTCGCTGCCATGAAGACTGCTCTCCTCATTGTTGTTGTTGTTGTTATAGATTCAGCTACTCGGAACAAGTTCCAAGTAGCACGGGCTATGGTGAGCCCGTAGTAGACTTACCTGGCACAGGAGAGGTGCTGTGACTGCTCTCCTCGCTGCAGCCAAGTTATGTAGAAGCCGCCAGCGTGACCTGCTCCTCACCAATAGTAGCTATTGCAGCCTCGAGGATCGGGCACCATCCTAAATGTTTCAGCAAATCCAGCTCTTGCTACGACCGGCGAGTGGAGCATGTGACAGTGATCTGCTCCGGGTTCTGTTCCTTCTACACTTGCTCTTACACATTCGCATGCTACTCCTGGCCCTGAGCGACGACATGACACCAGAGAGCATGGCGAAAATTGCAGACCGAATCCATAGTGCACTAGGCGACTCACTCTGGTCAGGAAATATCCTTGCCACTGACCACTCAACAGTGACGACCCAAATGAACAGCCAACACCTCAGTGTTTTTCAGAGCCGCCAACATTCCCAGGGCAAGTCCCGCAGCCCGTCCTTGACGGTTGACTACAACCCAGACTACTACTACTACTACCATCACAGGTTTGGGGCTAGAGCCCGGAACTGCCGCCAGCTGTGTGCTTATTCGGGAAAGGGCTCCGGGAGGGTCTGTTAACGGTCAGTAACCCAGCCGCCTTGGCTTTTATATATGGTTGCTGCCAACAGTTCCGTCGTACCTACTTACGGCGATAGTGTGATCACTCTTGATTTTGCTGACCTCGGTCACTCTCTCGCCTAGAGCTGAGGGCGCTCCTACGTAATCCGACGTCACGCCCAGGGCTCCACGCCATTGGTTGACCATTTCATGGCCTCGCCGCTGGCCAATCAGCAAACGGCTGGCGTGGTTCTCACAATGCACCGCATCCTCCTCTCCTTTAGCGGTAAAGCTCTCCTCCCTCCACCATATATATTCTGGCAGAAAAGCCTAAAGCTATTTTCAAAACCAACAAAAATCATAATTGCATTCAGCCAACATCTCAGGCCTCTCCTTAAATGTACAAAATTCCTTCCCCCATTCTTCCAGGTATATACAAATCAGGGTGTTATGACTCTTATAAGCGGGATATAGAGTAAAACGGGACTGCACACTGTAACAACATGCACATACGTTCCACAACAAAATAGATGCTAGGAATGTTTTAACATCCATGATAAACAATATTATTAATGCACAGAGCAAGAGTTTCAGAGTCTCATTTGTATGGATACCCCCTCACATAGGTGTTGTCTAGCATGATAACATGGACATGGCAGCTAAAATTGCACGTGATAAGCCAGAAATTTAATTGGATATGGGCATTCCAATCTCTGCTGTAAGCGCCACAATATTTCAGGAACTCTGGGATGACCGAAGAGTAGTTACTGACACTCAAAGGACAGAAAGCACGAGTATAAAGAGCTAAGATATGTTTAGAACCAAGAATTATATACACGGGCAGCATAAAACATCCACTAGACAGTGTAACATTGTAATTGCCAGAATTAGGCTGGGATATCTATATCTATGGCAGGTGGCTGCAGGTAATGAATCCCCCAATGGTGAACATTCCAACTGTAAACTGTGAACAAGAGCTGAGACATACTCTCCAACACTATATCTGTGATTGTCATGTTATCATTAATTTCAGATCAAATGGTAATAAGTACTTTGAGCTCTGTAACTACTTCATACACTCAGGAATATTGGAAGATATTCATGTGCTCTACCCAGAGTGTACAAGTACAGGCTAATAGATCAGCCTCGTATTTGATGTTGTCTCCTGTTTCCATGTATGACTAACCATCCGGTGAGATGGGGATATTAGAGAATCATATAGTTAGTTTTTGATCTACAGTGTATAATCTTTCATTTAGAATAGGGTAGCAGCACATTGCTGTGCATACCTAACCTTGTTAATGAAACACACATATTATATATACAGGAGATCTTACATTTTTGTAAAACCACTCGCACGCATAACCAGGTGCCACTTAACAACCAGGAGCCACTTAACAACCAGGTGCCACTTAACAACCAGGTGCCACTAAACAACCAGGTGCCACTTAACAACCAGGAGCCACTTAACAACCAGGAGCCACTAAACAACCAGGTGCCACTAAACAACCAGGTGCCACTTAACAACCAGGTGCCACTAAACAACCAGGTGCCACTAAACAACCAGGTGCCACTAAACAACCAGGTGCCACTAAACAACCAGGTGCCACTAAACAACCAGGTGCCACTTAACAACCAGGAGCCACTAAACAACCAGGTGCCACTAAACAACCAGGTGCCACTTAACAACCAGGTGCCACTAAACAACCAGGTGCCACTAAACAACCAGGTGCCACTAAACAACCAGGTGCCACTTAACAACCAGGAGCCACTTAACAACCAGGAGCCACTTAACAACCAGGAGCCACTTAACAACCAGGTGCCACTTAACAACCAGGAGCCACTTAACAACCAGGTGCCGCTTAACAACCAGGTGCCACTAAACAACCAGGTGCCACTTAACAACCAGGTGCCACTTAACAACCAGGTGCCACTTAACAACCAGGAGCCACTTAACAACCAGGTGCCACTAAACAACCAGGTGCCACTTAACAACCAGGTGCCACTTAACAACCAGGTGCCACTTAACAACCAGGAGCCACTTAACAACCAGGTGTCACTTAACAACCAGGTGCCACTTAACAACCAGGTGCCACTTAACAACCAGGTGCCACTTAACAACCAGGTGCCACTTAACAACCAGGAGCCACTTAACAACCAGGTGCCACTTAACAACCAGGTGCCACTAAACAACCAGGTGCCACTTAACAACCAGGAGCCACTTAACAACCAGGAGCCACTAAACAACCAGGTGCCACTAAACAACCAGGTGCCACTTAACAACCAGGTGCCACTAAACAACCAGGTGCCACTAAACAACCAGGTGCCACTAAACAACCAGGTGCCACTAAACAACCAGGTGCCACTTAACAACCAGGTGCCACTTAACAACCAGGAGCCACTAAACAACCAGGTGCCACTAAACAACCAGGTGCCACTTAACAACCAGGTGCCACTAAACAACCAGGTGCCACTAAACAACCAGGTGCCACTAAACAACCAGGTGCCACTTAACAACCAGGAGCCACTTAACAACCAGGAGCCACTTAACAACCAGGAGCCACTTAACAACCAGGTGCCACTTAACAACCAGGAGCCACTTAACAACCAGGTGCCGCTTAACAACTAGGTGCCACTAAACAACCAGGTGCCACTTAACAACCAGGTGCCACTTAACAACCAGGTGCCACTTAACAACCAGGAGCCACTTAACAACCAGGTGCCACTAAACAACCAGGTGCCACTTAACAACCAGGTGCCACTTAACAACCAGGTGCCACTTAACAACCAGGAGCCACTTAACAACCAGGTGCCACTTAACAACCAGGTGCCACTTAACAACCAGGTGCCACTTAACAACCAGGTGCCACTTAACAACCAGGTGCCACTTAACAACCAGGTGCCACTAAACAACCAGGTGTAATGACCGCTTACCCTGCCGTAATAACCGCGGCCTCTATTGTAATAACCCAATGTTCCCCAGTATTAATCCTGTTATCGTGTTATCTCTCGTGATCGTAATATACGCTCTCTGTTGTACATCTCTGTCTCTCTTCACTCAATACCCCAGCTTAACACTGTTA
Organism: Procambarus clarkii; assembly: GCF_040958095.1. Taxonomy (NCBI): domain Eukaryota; kingdom Metazoa; phylum Arthropoda; class Malacostraca; order Decapoda; family Cambaridae; genus Procambarus; species Procambarus clarkii. The sequence goes on along the minus strand of NC_091195.1, from coordinate 12,953,769 downwards.
CAGTCCAGTATGACCCCTCACTGGACGGCCACGTATATAAGAGGAATATTAAATGAGGAAGATACACCAAGGACAAGGGCTATTAGTTAAAAACAATAACAAAACACATTTACACTGCCACCACCTTCCCGACCAACCATACCTGAATGTGTCTATCACCGATCCCCCAGGAAGGCAAGGAATCAGTAACCATGGGACTCCGGGTAATATGAATTTCAGAAATAAAATTTTGGAAAATTAGTTTGTGTAGTGTACGTTACTAATTTGAATCCAAGGGCAACTTTAGTATCTATTAATAGTAGGAGAACATGGGGGCTTCCAATACAACACCTAAAAATGACAAAGTAGCAAAATATATCAAAGGGGAGTTAAGTGAATACCACTGGACAAGCTATACAATTTATTTTATGAAACATGTAAATTAAGACAATTTGAACACATAACCTATTCTATTTCCCTAGAGGCACAATGGATATTTACCGAGGACACAAAACTCAAGTGCTACTCTACCTTAAATACCCGCACTACGGCCACGATGTTGATGGCTGCCCTCAGCCCCGAGGATACGGGCTTGCGGCCCTGTTCCTAATACACTCCCAAGACACACTGATGAAATTTAGTTTTTCCAACTTATTGCTGGGAAGGATTGCTCCTCCCACCATCTAATACAGCCCCAGGGCTCCACCCATTATTTTGGCACTGGCCAACCATGTAACACGTAGGCCTGAGGTCTGGCTCTCTAGGGCCAATAAGGACTTGGCCCTTATCTCAGGCCAATCACCTTCACTGATCTGTCGTGGAAAGCTACATGAATTTCTGAAGATTGAGTCAGCTCTCCCCAGCTATAGAAGGGGGACAAGGCGCGTCTATGGAGCCCAGACACCTGCGAGCAATGTTTACAAAACTGATAATTTATGTTCAATCCTGTCTCCTCTAAGATAGGAGTAGGGACGTTTGACTCTGCCTGGTATGGGGAAGGCCGCTGCTGAGAGGGACAGAGAGGGATGAGAGGGGGTGGAGAGGGAAATATCTGAGTGGGGAAGTTGAGTGGGAGAAGCCAAGGTATCCACGACCACCCTACCCTCAGGTCAACCTCTTGACCCTGACAAATGGGCGACAAGGGGGGGGGAGGAAGAGGAGACGAATGACGGCCAAGGGGAGGGGAGAAGGAAGGAGGGGAGAGGGAGAAGGAAAGGAGGGGAGAAGGGGAGGGAAAAGAGGGGAGAACCAATGATCTGAGCCCCAGATCATTACAACTCCCCCTCCTCGGAAATTAAGAAATTTGTGTGTAAAGCAAGTTACACACACTTTTCTTATCCAGAAATCCTGCCCTACCCTAACCATTAACTCCAAAAACAACATTTTTAACCCAACACTAACCAATGTCTCAAAACAAAAGAAATTATCTAATCCTAACTAATTCCATACAATACTCCAACAACAATAATGGCACACCCAAAAGGTGTGCCCCAGCATGTATTTATACCTATCAACACAACAGTAATAATACATAAAACCTAAGGACAGAGACCGCCCCTATTATCCTGGCTGTCCACTTGGATGCAGCCCCGTACCCTTCCAACTACCTGGAAGACAAAATATCCTATACCTGTCTTGATATAGTAACAAATAACTGGAGAAATCCCAACCTAACAATTACTAACTAGCTAAAATCAGCTGATAGCCTTCAGCTATCCCAGTATTCCACCCGGAATAAAGATCAAGCACATCACACAAAACATTAAATAAAAAAAAAATCAATGTCATTAAAAAAATTAACAAAATTATAAAATTATATCAAAATAGAAGAACACTACCTCTCTGGGACCTAGTGTTCCACTCCACACCTGTGGCAACTGTCCACCACAGCGCATCCCAATCTTAAAATCTAAAGAAAATACACAAAAATATTTTTATTATTAAAAAAATTCAATGTCAACAGACATGTCCCTTAAGCAACAACAACACTCTGGATATAAGTTCCTCCAACTCCTAATATCCCAGAGTTCATATTCAAGTCCACAACAACAGCGGGTGAACACATTTGTCAGACTGTGTACCACACCCTTATTGTTCAGTAAACCACAAAAAAATATATGTATAACTATCAGTATCTAGGATCTAGAGAAATCTAGATAAAGTTCCCCACTGATCAACGTTTCTAGAGACCCTACTAGATGGTTCTCAAACCAGTTTACTCATACAACTTATCTAGAGACAGGGTCATTGTCTAATGTTCACTTTCTAGATTTATTTCTCTATTTCACTAGTTCTAGTTTTCAACATTTAATACTGGTCCAGAGAACTTTCCGAAGGTGTATAGGTGCTTACTATCAGATGGAAAATTAAAAGTTGAACTGTTCCGAGTTACCACAGTTTACTATATGAATAGCCTTCATTTTTATATGAAACTTTTCTATAAATATTTTCTCTCGTTCGTTCCTGTTGACATTTCGTTGCTGTAGATTCCGGCGACTACCTCATGTTGCTTGAAGATCCTGGTCGTCTGGAAGTTCCATTTCCGGCCTCGGCCAACTACGGACAGTACAGGGGGTCTCGTACTACCCGCACCTGACTTGAGTGACAGCTGACAGCTGGCGGCTGTCAGCTCAGGTGGACCCTGCTAACAGGAACCCGGGTTCACCTCTTCTTCTCGCTCCCCAAACAGTCTTGATGGATTGTTGTTAACCATGGCTGCCACAGTAGAGCACAGCTTCGACGTATCACGATGTCTCGCGTTGGTAGTGAGGTTCGAGTGGCGTTGAAGAGGATGGCATGGTGACAGGACAGGTGGGCCCTGCCTCAGCTCCTGGGCGACGTCATCTACCGGCGTTTACTTGTCATCCCGGTACTACTGGGCCGGTACACCTTCCGTGCAACCCCTCGTGTAGCTGAACTTGGGCCGAGGTACAGGATTGTACCTCATCTGGCGATTCCGCGAGCACTCTGTAGGGGTAGTGCTGTTCGTACCTGAGACCACCGAGTTGCATCTTGGTTTCCACAGACGACGCAACCACAGGTTTTGATAAGAGCTGACAAGTCCTTGTAATTAGCGTTCTTCTTCGTAGACTTCTTGTCTTCCACTTCCGGTTTTCTCGCAGTCTTGACTACGCGGCTGGTGGGCTTGGTTGGTGACTTTGAGACAGCTAGCCCACGGTTGTGATAGTGACTGGACTCTGCTCCGTGAAGACAGCATGGCTGGACTGGGACAACCTCGTTAGTGACGTGAGGTGTCGGCCGGGTGACTGTACGCCAGTCACCCCTTCCGGATAACCAATTGACGAGTTACCGTTTACAAGGGGGAGGACTTTATGTAACGTGCCTCAGACCCCGATCTTATCAGCCAGGTGGGTCATCCCCAGACCTGCTGATCTCGATCCTTGGTTCACGTGTGACTGGGAGGCTGGAACTGGTGTACCATCAGACCTGAGAAAGACAGACAACAACAAATGGCAGAAGCATGGATATTACTCTGAGGTATAGGAAGTTGGAAACCCCAGAGCAAGGCAAGTATGCTACCTGAGCCATGCACCTCAGTAAATACACACCAGTGCCTCTACAGGATAATTATTATGAAATTACTAAACCTGACTAGGGGAGATCATTACCAATTTACTGTACAGCTCGCGACCTTGTTACCATAGGGTGACAAGATTGAACTTGACTACTGATGAGATCTGACAGAAGGTCATCCTCATCATCTGACTCAGCACTTGGATCATTAGACAGGTCAGGAATTAGACTTGCTGAAGGCAGCTCTAGTTCCTCCCTCGCGTGATAAGGTTTTAACTTATTAATGTGAATCGTTCTCTCAACTTGGTCTTCAAAAATACCTTTAATAACAAAATTAACCGGACCTTTTCTTTCAATTACCCGGTAAGGGCCCCGCCATCTAGGAGCAAGTTTCCTACTCTGATTGGCAGGAGCCGCCTCATTAACTCTCAACACAAGACTCCCGACTTTCAACTCAAGAGGTCGTACCTTCTTGTCATAATGCTGAGCATAGCGGTCTCGTGCTGTCTTGGAAGCCCTAGCTGCAATTCTCCATGCATTTTTCATCTTATTTAAAACTTCTGATGGGTAATCTTCCCCATACACAATATTATGTCTGTTAAGCAGACCTGACGGGAAATTACATGAATGCCCTGTGAACAGCAAAAGGGGTTGGGTGTTAATGGACTGATGGATGGCAGTGTTCAGAGCTAGCTGGACATAGGGGAGTTGTTCGTCCCACGAATTTGCATCATGCTCTGCAAGAATTGCAAGCATATCTTTAACTGACCGGTTCGTCCGTTCTGTCATGCCGTTAGCCTGAGGGTGATAAGCCGTCGTGAATGCTGACGTGGTTTCTATAATTTTACATACTTCTCTAAAAATATTCCCATAAAATTCCTGACCTCGGTCAGAAACTAACACTTTAGGAGGACCAAATACAGTGACGAACCTATCTAAGAACGCCTTTGCAACAGTTCGTGAATCCTTCTGAGGCAATGCAATCAGTGTGGTGTACCTGGACAGGTGGTCTACCAACACCAATACGTAACGGTTTCCTGAATGACTGTGATGCAGATCAATCAGATCAGCCCCCACCCGATCTAAAGGTTCCAAAATTTCTGGGAATTCTTGCAATGGAGCTTGTACCTTAAGGGTACCTTTCCTCCTTTGACAATGACCACAGGACTTAACGAAGTTAATGACCTCTGTTAACATACCGGGGAAGAAAAAGAGTGACTTGGCTTTCATGTGAGTTTTAAAAATCCCCGGATGACCTGCAATCTTAGACGAATGTGCGAGTTTCAACGCCGACTTCTTCAACACCTCTGGGATAACCAACTGAAAAACTGCACGATCCTGCTGTCCCTTTACATAAAATAAGACCCCATCCTTCATTTCAAAATCATGAATTGCCAAATTACGTTTCTTCGACGGATATTTTCCTCCCTCCAAAAGTTCAATAATTTCCTTCCACCTTGGTTCGTTCATCTGGAATTCTCGCATTTTCTCACTGGAAATATTTTCAATATTAAGATTTACGTTAATAGTAGCAATGTTTCTACTCAAAGTATCTGGTACAACATGTGATGGACCAGGCTTGTAAAGTATTTGGAATGAGTGAGCAGCTAGTTCATGAGACCAACGTGACATGCGAGGGCACTTTGTTCTTTTCTTAAAAATATGAGTCAACGCCCTGTGATCCGTATAAATGACAAAGTGACGTTGGAAAAGATACGGTTCAAAGTACCTGACACTTTCTACCACAGCCAAAGCTTCCCTATCCGTTGCAGAATAGCGGACCTCCGGACCCTTAACCTTCCTGCTGAAATATGCAACTGGGTGAGGAAGATTGTCATTATCACGTTGCATTAAGCACCCACCAATAGCTATGCCACTGGCGTCAGTGTGTACTTCCCACTCCTTATCAAAATCAGGTACTGCCAAGACTGGGGTGGTAATGAGTTGACTTTTTAATTTTGCATAAGCGTTATCATGCTCAGGTTTCCAAACGAATTTAACATTTTTCTTAGTGAGCTCAGTTAACGGTGCTGTTGTACTTGCAAAACCCTCAATGTGGCGACGGAAATATCCGGCTGCCCCCAGGAACCTTCGAACATCCTTTGCTGTCTTAGGTGTAGGCATGTCAGCAATGGCACGACAGGAGTCGGGGTCAGGTCGGATACCGTCTGTGCTCACCTGGAATCCCAGAAACTTGAATTTCTGAGATGCCAGAGTGCACTTACTCACGTTTAGTTTGAACCCCGCCTTATCTAACAATGCCAACGTCTCAGTCAAATCTCGTAAGTGTTCATCAAACGTCCCGGAGTAGATAACCACATCATCCAGGTACGCTAACGAGTGCCTCCCCAAGACTGGACTGAGGATATAATTAATTGCCCTCTGAAATGATGAAGGCGCTGTCTTTAACCCGAAAGGCATCCGCTTGAATTGATAAGTATGAACCCCATCAGAGAAGGCGGTCTTTTCTCGATCTTTCTCAGCAACTGGGATGGCCCAATACGCAGATTTCGCATCCAGAGTGGAAAAGTATTTGGCTGCCCCAAACTGATCTATTATTTCTTGTATCCGTGGCAAAGGATACACATCACCTTTAGTAATTTCGTTGATCTTTCGGTAGTCAACACAAAACCTATAACTACCATCCGGTTTACGTACCAGCACCACTGGCGACAACCATGGTGATGTACTAGGCTCTATCACATCCTGTCTCAACATCCTCTGACACTCATCCCTAATTACTTCCTTCGCCCGTTCCGGAAGTCTCCATTGACGGGTGTAAATAGGAGGATGATCACCTGTAGGAATAACATGCTCGATCCTATCCAGAAGCCCGATCTGATCGTCTTCTGTTGCAAACAGTCTAGGGAATTTACGTAAAATCCCTCTCAAAAGTTTCCTATCTGACTGTTGCACATGTTGCAAATCCAGAGCCGAGATTAACTTATCAACTTCTTGAATATTACTACTTTTTCCTGTCTCGGTCTTGTGTTTCCCCTGTGTACTACTGTCTGTAACATTAAGTGCACTACATTGTGCTATGGTGGCTGGCCTCTCCTCCTGGCTTTGATACTGAAAAATTCCTGTATTTTCTACAATTGTAGCCTGAGACACCCTATCACCTGCCCTGAAACGATAGGTTTTGTGCGAGAGATTGACAACTGGAATAAGGGCACCTTTATCAAGCACTGAGATCAAATGATGAGGGATCAACAACCTGTCACATCTCCCAGCCACCTGAAGGGTGGTACCTGGTGTAATGTGACGTCCCACTGATACTTTAATGAATTTAACTGAATGTGGTGGGCAACACTGTTTCACCAAGGCATGTAACCCACATGATTTCTTATCTGTGTCTGGAAGAGACTTAAACAACAACTTAGGGTAGTGACAGTTGTACTTCTGTTTCTTACTAATGGAAGCAATTACTGGAGGATGATCTACCATTTTAATGGGATAAACTACCTGGCCCAACTTCAATCTGCACTTCCTTGCTCCCTCTTGAGCCGACAAAGAAAAGTTAACTCGTCCCAGAAAATCCATTCCCAACAAAATCTGACCAGGGAATGCAAGATTCTCGACAATCGTGCAAGTGTGTCGGTAAGCTTCTTCCTTACCTACTTCAAAATTGAGAGTGGCCTGGCCCAAGATATTGATATGTTGACCATTCACTGCTGTTAAATGCTTCCCACAACGCTTAAGGCGTGTCTCTTTAAGTGTGCTGAAGGCTGACTTTTTAATGAGAGTCGCTTGACTTCCGGTGTCCACAAAAACTGTCAATCTCACACCTTCAACCGTCATCTCAAACGTAGGTCTGCCAGCCAACGTGCTGACCTGTTCTGGGTCACCCTTGACCCGTGTGCTCGTGCACACATACCTGTAATGGCCTCGGCCATGACACTTCCAACAAATTTCATCACCAATTTTACGTGTCCCAGAAACCCGCTGGCTACATTCCCCAGCAGCTTCTGTAGAGGCGACACTAGGAATGGGAGTAGGGGGGGAAGAGGGGTGGAGGGGAGGTGAGGAGCAAGGTGTAGGATTAATGGAGGGGGTAGGGTGGGTAACAGGAGGGGTTGGTTGGATGGGTTGGGGGGATAGGTGGGAGGGTGAAGGCAGGCCGGGGGTGGGTTGTGGAGGGGGGTTGTAAACAGGGGGTTGTAAGGGTGGGAGTTGCGAGGGAAATGTAGTTTTCCACAATTCTAATAACGCGTCGACAAGGGGTTGGGTGGTATTTGGCTGGGGTTGGTATGGGACTGCCAGGGATTGGGGTGGGCATGGGTTGGCCTGGAGGTAAGGTTGGGGAATGGGGTTGTAGGTAGGGAGGGTTTGAGGTTGGGGGTTGTAGGCAGGGAGGGGTGCTTGGGTAAGGATGGGGTATTGGGGAGGGTGCGTCTGTATACATTGTCCATTCATTGATAAAAACCATTTTCACCCCAAGACGTAACTTCAAGACCCGTCGTCGGATCAGGGTGAACTTTTAACACACGATTCGGTTTCATCCATAACTTCTAGCAAACCACAAAATGTTTCCTAACCTCAATCCTTGGTAAAAATGTTCCGTGTGACCAAACCGGAAGTACCATATATCGCCACCCTTCCTAATCGAATTCTCGAGCCCCAGTGAGGACCGTCGCCCGTTGACAGACGATGATAGCTGTCGGTGTCAGAGTCTCGCTGACTACGCTACACCAATGAATGAATTTCTTTAGTCATATTATCCTCTTCTCTCATTCGTAAAATTTATATGCGGACAGATGGAAATACGCAGCCGGCATCGACTACTAATCAATACTTGTGAAACAAACACTGTATACGATGTTGAACAAACTATATATGCGCACTTATAAACCACATAAAAAGGTTACGTTAATTATTATATGATCGGACTACTAGAATAAACTTGAAAAAATGAAATTAATTTCCACCATATTTATTAGACACTCGAAGTGGACTGGTAACGCAAATATAGAAATAATTATAGTACGACTTTGTCTGTAAATGCAAATCCAATATAAATCTTAGAAAATTGATAATTACCGAATTCTTGAACCAGATATACTGAATTTATACAATTAATATGTACGTGAAAGGAATTACACTGAATTTACTGTAAATAATTTAGTTTCAACTCTGTTTTTATTTGTCGAAAATAACCAGTCTAGTTTACCAGCGCACAATAAATACAACACTTTACGTCAACTGAATTTCTTAAATTTTTCTTGAAAATCTTAGGCGCACTAGGAATGAATGACGTTATCGTTAATTTAACACTGGCGCGATGTTTATATCTTCAACAATTATTTTTAATTCCGTAACGCCCGACGCTAACAACGGCGCTCGGATATAATTATAAGTATTATTAGTTAAACCAAATTAATGTTAAACTAATTATTTACGTTACTGTATGAACTCGATGTTTACATAGCATACACTTGTTCACCGCCGGTCGCGTTGTAGAATACTGAGAAATATACACTAATATCTGCGACGCTCACAGCTACAGAGTCGCGCTGAACCTTAAGTAAAAATTAGTAATTAATTTCCCAAAATTATAATTTAAATACTGGCGCGTAGTTGACTTGTTACTTTAACGGAATATAACACTCGCTAACCACCTAGACACGTTGATAAGTATACAAAAATTGAAAGTGCGCTCACTGTCACGAAGCCTAATCCTCAGAAAGTTGTCTCCGCACTAATTCTTAATTAACTAAGTATTTCTTTTCTCAAAATTATAAATTAAATACCGACGTGTAGTTCGCTTATCACTTGAAATGAATATACTACTCGCGAGACACTTAGACACTTGGTTGAGCGCAAACAATTACTGAGCGCTGTCACACTGGGCGCTGAGTAAAATCGCTAGAAAATTCAGAGTCCCAACGCTAAGTCGCTTAAATGACCAAAATTCGACTTTTGGTCTCTCAAAGTTCGCACTCGGATCACTTTAATCGCACACTTGAATTAACCCTGACGACCCGATGATCGTATGGCCAGGCACAAAACTAGAATTTATTCCGAAATTGAGATTTTCCAAGCGACTTTGAAAAATGTCATCACAAAAATTTTCCACGATTTCACTGATTGCAGCTCTTTCACTGACTTCACTTTATACACCGCACTTCACTTGAACACAGTAAACCACTCACCTTTTAGTAATTCCCTCAAAGAATTAATACTGCACAATACGAAAACAAAAATTCCAGACTTAAACATGTAAAACAAATACTTAGAAAGATAATAACACTTATATCTGAGAATTAGGTAACCAAGGGGGAACACTTAACTACCGAAGGGATACTTAACCTGAAAGGGAACTTAATATACAGGGAACTTAATTTAGTACTTAAGGAATTCTCGATTTAACCTATAACCGTCCCGTCCCGGCCCGCCCTGTCGCTTCTCCAAGCCTAGGTAACCACATCCACCTAGATGCCGACAGTACCAAATAATCCTGTCCTTCGCGGTCAACGGTTAGACTAGATAGCGGAACAACCGACGGATCTAACTGTCCGACACCACCGTAATTCCGTTGCTAGAGAATCTACTACGCCATCCCTCAGTGAACTCTTGGTACCTTCATGGCTGTACCGTAAAAATCTAGCGATTGGGTCGCCTAACACGCCCTCGGGGATAATAATTAGCGTCCTAATACTTCCCCGCCCCGACAATTCGACACCTAGAATTGTTGCTGCGAAAACCACCACGCAGCACCCTTGTCCGTAGTTGCAGAGGGTCGAGAAAAATAATACCCTGTCCAACTACCCAAGGCGGCCTCCACACTTAACTGCCTGCTAGCGCATACACTTAAGTGACTGTAATTAAACTTGCCAGCCCCGCACGACCCTAGAATCGCCTACTCTATGCGAATCGCACCACATAGGATTACCGTCGACTCTATCTCATGGGCCCCGGCTGCACCCTCACCACATAACATAACCGAACGGACAGGCGCGTGAGGCTTCAATAATCGTCAAGAAATTATTGAAACACCGCTGCTACCATTGTAATGACCGCTTACCCTGCCGTAATAACCGCGGCCTCTATTGTAATGACCCAATGTTCCCCAGTATTAATCCTGTTATCGTGTTATCTCTCGTGATCGTAATATACGCTCTCTGTTGTACATCTCTGTCTCTCTTCACTCAAAATTTTTTTTTTAAATTTTGCCCCGAGGGGCGAGTTTATTGGGCAGCGCCACTCATCTTGTGAGTGAACATACCGCCATAGCAGAATGTACAACACTCCCCAATAGGAAGAAAACCCGCTGGGTTGTTCATCCTGTCACTTGTACCCAGACACAGCTGGGACTTGCTTAACTGTCTCAAGTGAACAGCTCCTCAAACAAGAAGATTAACATTTATCAACCCTTAAAAGCTTACGTTATCTTGCGGGTGCAAAATGGGGAAATCTTTTAAGAACAGTATCAATATTTGACAAATAGTGTTTTCCTAACTCAAACAATGTGGGGTTTATTATTCTACAGTTATTCCTAATGTCTCTCAGGTGTTCACATTCACGTAGATAGTGGTCAAGGCGGTGTCCATCACTCTCACCACAGATTCTGCAACTTCGCTGATCAACTGTTGTTTCCATTCCAAATCTCCATGGATATTTGTATCCAAGACGGATTCTCGCTATTACAGATTCTCTCACTCGTCGTCCTCCTCTTCGGCCATACTGATTGGGATTGCCAGCTGCAACCATGTTGTACCATCGTACAGATTCACTGGTTTGTGCTTCTATCCTCCTTTCCTCAGGTACGTTACTAATTTGAATCCAAGGGCAACTTTAGTATCTATTAATAGTAGGAGAACATGGGGGCTTCCAATACAACACCTAAAAATGACAAAGTAGCAAAATATATCAAAGGGGAGTTAAGTGAATACCACTGGACAAGCTATACAATTTATTTTATGAAACATGTAAATTAAGACAATTTGAACACATAACCTATTCTATTTCCCTAGAGGCACAATGGATATTTACCGAGGACACAAAACTCAAGTGCTACTCTACCTTAAATACCCGCACTACGGCCACGATGTTGATGGCTGCCCTCAGCCCCGAGGATACGGGCTTGCGGCCCTGTTCCTAATACACTCCCAAGACACACTGATGAAATTTAGTTTTTCCAACTTATTGCTGGGAAGGATTGCTCCTCCCACCATCTAATACAGCCCCAGGGCTCCACCCATTATTTTGGCACTGGCCAACCATGTAACACGTAGGCCTGAGGTCTGGCTCTCTAGGGCCAATAAGGACTTGGCCCTTATCTCAGGCCAATCACCTTCACTGATCTGTCGTGGAAAGCTACATGAATTTCTGAAGATTGAGTCAGCTCTCCCCAGCTAGAGAAGGGGGACAAGGCGCGTCTATGGAGCCCAGACACCTGCGAGCAATGTTTACAAAACTGATAATTTATGTTCAATCCTGTCTCCTCTAAGATAGGAGTAGGGACATTTGACTCTGCCTGGTATGGGGAAGGCCGCTGCTGAGAGGGACAGAGAGGGATGAGAGGGGGTGGAGAGGGAAATATCTGAGTGGGGAAGTTGAGTGGGAGAAGCCAAGGTATCCACGACCACCCTACCCTCAGGTCAACCTCTTGACCCTGACAAATGGGCGACAACGGGGGGGGGGAGGAAGAGGAGACGAATGACGGCCAAGGGGAGGGGAGAAGGAAGGAGGGGAGAGGGAGAAGGAAAGGAGGGGAGAAGGGGAGGGAAAAGAGGGGAGAAGGGAGAACCAATGATCTGAGCCCCAGATCATTACACAGGTGCCACTTAACAACCAGGTGCCACTTAACAACCAGGTGCCACTTAACAACCAGGAGCCACTTAACAACCAGGTGCCACTTAACAACCAGGTGCCACTTAACAACCAGGTGCCACTTAACAACCAGGTGCCACTTAACAACCAGGTGCCACTTAACAACCAGGAGCCACTTAACAACCAGGTGCCACTTAACAACCAGGAGCCACTTAACAACCAGGTGCCACTTAACAACCAGGTGCCACTTAACAACCAGGAGCCACTTAACAACCAGGTGCCACTTAACAACCAGGTGCCACTTAACAACCAGGAGCCACTTAACAACCAGGTGCCACTAAACAACCAGGTGCCACTTAACAACCAGGTGCCACTTAACAACCAGGTGCCACTAAACAACCAGGTGCCACTAAACAACCAGGTGCCACTAAACAACCAGGTGCCACTTAACAACCAGGAGCCACTTAACAACCAGGAGCCACTTAACAACCAGGTGCCACTTAACAACCAGGTGCCACTTAACAACCAGGAGCCACTTAACAACCAGGTGCCACTTAACAACCAGGAGCCACTTAACAACCAGGTGCCACTAAACAACCAGGTGCCACTAAACAACCAGGTGCCACTAAACAACCAGGTGCCACTTAACAACCAGGAGCCACTTAACAACCAGGAGCCACTTAACAACCAGGTGCCACTTAACAACCAGGTGCCACTTAACAACCAGGAGCCACTTAACAACCAGGTGCCACTTAACAACCAGGAGCCACTTAACAACCAGGTGCCGCTTAACAACCAGGTGCCACTAAACAACCAGGTGCCACTTAACAACCAGGTGCCACTTAACAACCAGGTGCCACTTAACAACCAGGTGCCACTTAACAACCAGGTGCCACTTAACAACCAGGAGCCACTTAACAACCAGGTGCCACTTAACAACCAGGTACCACTAAACAACCAGGTGCCACTTAACAACCAGGAGCCACTTAACAACCAGGTGCCACTTAACAACCAGGTGCCACTTAACAACCAGGTGCCACTTAACAACCAGGTGCCACTTAACAACCAGGTGCCACTTAACAACCAGGAGCCACTTAACAACCAGGTGCCACTAAACAACCAGGTGCCACTTAACAGCCAGGTGCCACTAAACAACCAGGTGACCAAACACTGTTGTGTGCACAGAGGCGTTTAGTTAAGGACTGGCGCCTAGTCAATCCCCCCCTGGCCAAGATACGAGCCCAGGCCAAATTGCTCGCGAAGCACAGGCGAGTGTGTTATTACTGCGCCATTGGGACTAATAGAGACAGGAACTACCGCACACTTGTGTATATATACAAAATTAATTGATAGCTATAATCTATATTTATAAATGTTCATTCTGTACATTTATAGCTTCGTTAGTTTACAAAGATTTACAGTAAATTATTTACTTTACAGAAAATTATAATAATAACATAACATGAGACATCTGTAATGACAAACTGTATTTTCAAGAATTAGATTTTGATTTAGCTACATTTATCTATGATATTAAAATATTACAACTGTCAAATTCAGAACAAGAAACTATTTCCGTAACGACTTACACAAATGGTTTCAATAATGACTGAACTAAACAGGAGTACATTAGTCTAAATCAGACCTTGCATCTTGGCTAATAGTGAGTAACATTTAGCTTACAGTTTGAGAGGTGATATATGTTGGGAAAATAAAGCGTAGTTTACCATTAGAACAGTGAGAAATATTGCCACATTTTATATTACAAAAGTAGACGATGAGAATACAATCAGATTCTAGGGGTAACCCAGAGCAAAATCTCTCCCAACACTGTAACATAGATCTGACTTCCATAGCACTCAAGATGCCTGTCAGTTGGTCGTCTCTTTACGACGGAAGTTCCGTCAAAATCTCTGTTATCCAGCTGGGGTCTTCCTGCTTTCTCTGCTGACCAGTCAGTGGCTTTATTCTATAATGTATATCTGCTGCACCATTATATTCATCACTTATTCTTAAGTTGTGTTTCCTGGCAATGAAGTTTATATTTCTGGAAAAGTTGGAGTGGCCAGTGACAAGTGAGTGCCTGAAAAAAGAATTGTTTGAGTTTGCTGGATTAGTGATTCCATTCACACAAAAATATATAATTCTTTGTAAACAACTTCTCCATTTGCAGACGATGAATCACAGTAACGGTGCTGAAGATATGATGACCAAACCACACATCAGAAGATGGGAAAACGACGACATTTGGGTTCGTCTTGGACCATTATCAAGTCGTGTGTATCAAACACATGACTTGATAATGGTCCAGGACGGACCGAAACGTCGTCGTTTCTCCATCTTCTGATGTGTGGTTTCGTTAACGTAATTTCTTTACGTGTGGGTGTGCACATCATGCCTGATATGAGATAACAATGAGTGCGAGGATGGACACCCAAGATTCGCCTTGAACATTTCCTCCATTCACAATTAAGCATACCAAGATCAGCCTTTTGTTGGTCCTATAGTTCACATCTATACAGGCTTAAATATTGAGTGCTAAATAACCTTACTTTTGAAAGATATTAAGATGACCGAATTTACTCCTAATGACATTTGTTCTAACTTTAGGTCTCTAACAGCATAACAAAATTTGAAAAGTTGCCCCTTTGAGGATATAATATGCCACAGATATTTGTCAGTATACTTTACAGAAATCTCTGCTTAGTAAATATAATTTGGGATCAATATAAATTGAATCCAGTGAGTTAAAACAAGCTAGGGCACACTTGGCAGGATTCAACGTTAGGTTGTATTCTGCACTATATCTTTCACATATTCCTATCAAGGCGTCCATAGCATCTTTGGTGGGTGCGAGTAGAACTAGATCATCAGCATAACAGAAACATTGGCCGTAATACTGCCTGTGTGACAGCCAGCTTATGGCTCTTTGGATCAAGATAGACAACAAATGATATAGGACTAAACACTGCACCTTGTTTGACTCCATTTTTAGGAAGAAATATTCATAGAGGACAATACTCCAATTCACAGCTAATATACATACCTCATAAGAAATATATAAATAATCTAGTAATGACAGGGCATACTTCTCTGTTAAGCAATTCTCTAAAACTTTGATGCATGCAACTTTTTCAAAAGCTTTGGAAGCATCTGGAAATAAAGAGAGAACAGAACTACCTTACGAGTTGTAGAACTGAATCGTTTCCGCCACCATGAAACTACAGAGCGTTGTTGAGTCAACCTGTTCTCGCGAGCGTTCCCAACGTCAAGAACCGTCGTACTGAAGTGCCTTATCCTAACCTACCAGACGACTCACGAACAGAAAAAGGCATATGATATCAATTGCGTGAGCTGCTACCATTTTCTAATGCGACAATTTTTGGCTTTAGGTAAAGTATACGTCAAAATGCGACGTGCTATTAGGAGGACGCGAGACTGAGCAACCATTTCTGTATGCAAACTGAAGGTCAGAGGCGTCCAGTTGGTCAGCTGGAACGTCAGTAAGTAATCAAATTCTTTGTTTAATTTAGTGTTATTAGTGTTTAGTGGGGGAGTAAAGTGTTATCACTTTACTCCCCTGCGGGCACAAAATTGGGACAACTATTTTTCTCTTGAATCTGAGCGAGCGACATATTTTTATGTCTGATGAACAAATATTTCTAAAAAATTCAATTCTTATCCAATCAACTTGTGGATAGTATGAAGATGTTTGCCATGAAATTTCAATTTACGTTTTCTTTATTAGCCACATAGCCTATTTGAAAGAACGAAATTGTCTTGTATCTTTGTGGTAGAACTATTGTATTGTAGACATGGCGAGTGTAAGCGACGAAGTTTCTTTATTTGGTGCCGGTCTAACGCATCCTTGTGTGATATTTTATAAATATGTTCTTCTAGAACATTTTATTGCTAAAACATTGGTACAAAAATGAAATACATACGTAGAAAATTAAGGTCAGGACAGTGAAAAGAATATTCACTTTTCAATACTGGTTACACTAAAATCCAGTAATAAGTAACACTTCGCCCACTTCCCACACTCTTGCGGGTGGGCCGCTACCATGATTCTACATTTATATGCATATGTCCGTGTAGAGAATTTTATTGTAATCTCAGAGATACCAAATTTAACGCTATAGGACAAGTGTGGAGTTGACAACCTTGAAAAGAATGAAAACATCTCGTCGCTGTTTGGAGCTCACGGCTAGTGATCGACGAAGCTTCTTTATTTGGTGCCGGTCTAACGCATTCTTGTGTGACATTTTATAGATACGTTCTTCTAGAACATTCTATTGCGAACACATTGGTACAAAAATGAAATACGTACGTAGAAAATTAAGGTCAGGACAGTGAAAAGAGTTTACACTCTTCCGGGTTGCCGCTCGATCACCCAAAACACCAGGAGCACTTTGCACTATTTTTGTTGTTGTTTGTCGGGCGCGCTAAAGTGCGGTCATAGTCCGTTTAGGTCAATAGTTCTGTAGTTGTCAGTGGAGGACACAGAAGCTTGACAGTTCTTAGGTATGGTAACAAGTACAGTGTTTATTACAGGTGGTGCTGTACCTGGAGTGTTTATTACAGGTGGTGCTGTACCTGAAGTGTTTATTACAGGTGGTGCTGTACCTGGAGTGTTTATTACAGGTGGTGCTGTACCTGGAGTGTTTATTACAGGTGGTGCTGTACCTGGAGTGTTTATTACAGGTGGTGCTGTACCTGGAGTGTTTATTACAGGTGGTGCTGTACCTGGAGTGTTTATTACAGATGGTGCTGTACCTGGAGTGTTTATTACAGGTGGTGCTGTACCTGGAGTGTTTATTACAGGTGGTGCTGTACCTGGAGTGTTTATTACAGGTGGTGCTGTACCTGGAGTGTTTATTACAGGTGGTGCTGTACCAGGAAGTGTTTATTACAGGTGGTGCTGTACCTGAAGTGTTTATTACAGGTGGTGCTGTACCTGGAGTGTTTATTACAGGTGGTGCTGTACCTGGAGTGTTTATTACAGGTGGTGCTGTACCTGAAGTGTTTATTACAGGTGGTGCTGTACCTGAAGTGTTTATTACAGGTGGTGCTGTACCAGGAAGTGTTTATTACAGGTGGTGCGGTACCAGGAAGTGTTTATTACAGGTGGTGCTGTACCAGGAAGTGTTTATTACAGGTGGTGCTGTACCTGAAGTGTTTATTACAGGTGGTGCTGTACCAGGAAGTGTTTATTACAGGTGGTGCTGTACCAGGAAGTGTTTATTACAGGTGGTGCTGTACCTGAAGTGTTTATTACAGGTGGTGCTGTACCTGGAGTGTTTATTACAGGTGGTGCTGTACCTGGAGTGTTTATTACAGGTGGTGCTGTACCTGGAAGTGCTTATTACAGGTGGTGCTGTACTTGGAAGTGTTTATTACAGGTGGTGCTGTACCAGGAAGTGTTTATTACAGGTGGTGCTGTACCTGGAAGTGTTTATTACAGGTGGTGCTGTACCTGAAGTGTTTATTACAGGTGGTGCTGTACCTGGAGTGTTTATTACAGGTGGTGCTGTACCTGAAGTGTTTATTACAGGTGGTGCTGTACCTGGAGTGTTTATTACAGATGGTGCTGTACCTGGAAGTGTTTATTACAGGTGGTGCTGTACCTGGAGTGTTTATTACAGGTGGTGCTGTACCTGGAGTGTTTATTACAGGTGGTGCTGTACCTGGAGTGTTTATTACAGGTGGTGCTGTACCTGGAGTGTTTATTACAGGTGGTGCTGTACCTGGAGTGTTTATTACAGGTGGTGCTGTACCTGGCAGTCAAAAGACTGTAAGACACACAGACAGACAAACAGTTCCAACAAAGGGGAACTGGAAGGGGGGATAGTCCCAAAGTTAAAGGGACTATCATAACTCTCAATGTTTAGCTTTCATAACCATTACAGGTGTTAGAGTGTGCAGGTGTTTAACATTAGGGGCAGGACGCATACAGGTCTCGCATACAGCTGCAGTTAGGTCACTTTCACTCTCATCTCTCCCACTCTTGTACAACCTTAAATATTTCTCTTTGGAAACATGAGATGTATTATTGTACCAGAGACTTCGTCACTATTATTGTACTAGAGGCCTCGTCACCATTATTGTCCCAGAGGCCTCGTCCATGACTTGTCACCATTATTGTACCAAAGGCCTCGTCACCATTATTGTACCAGAGGCCTCGTCACCATTATTGTACCAGAGGCCTCGTCCGTGACTTGTCACCATTATTGTACCAGAGGCCTCGTCCATGACTTGAAACCATTATTGTACCAGAGGCCTCATCCGTGACTTGTCACCATTATTGTACCAGAGGCCTCGTCCATGAGTTGTCATCATTATTGTACCAGGGACCTCGTCCCTGACTTGTCACCATTATTGTACCAGAGGCCTCGTCACCATTATTGTTCCAGAAGCCTCGTCCGTGACTTGTCACCATTATTGTACCAGAGGCCTCGTCTGTGACTTGTCACCATTATTGTACCAGAGGCCTCGTTCATGACTTGTCACTATTATTGTACCGGAGGCCTCGTTCATGACTTGTCACCATTATTGTACCAGAGGCCTCGTCCGTGACTTGTCACCATTATTGTACCAGAGGCCTCGTCCGTGACTTGTCACCATTATTGTACCAGAGGCTTCGTTCATGACTTGTCACTATTATTGTACCAGAGGCCTCGTCCGTGACTTGTCACCATTATTGTACCAGAGGCCTCGTCCATGACTTGTTACCACTATTGTACCAGAGGTCTCGTCCATGACTTGTCACCATTATTGTGCCAGAGGCCTCGTCACCATTATTGTACCAGAGGCCTCGTCCATGACTTGTCACCATTATTGTACCAGAGGCCTCGTCCGTGACTTGTCACCATTATTGTACCAGAGGCCTCGTCCGTGACTTGTCACCATTATTGTACCAGAGGCCTCGTCCATGACTTGGCACCATTATTGTACCAGAGGCCTCGTCCATGACTTGCAACCATTATTGTGCCAGAGGCCTCGTCACCATTATTGTACCAGAGGCCTCGTCCATGACTTGTCACCATTATTGTACCAGAGGCCTCGTCCATGACTTGTCACCATTATTGTACCAGAGGCCTCGTCCATGACTTGTCACCATTATTGTGCCAGAGGCCTCGTCACCATTATTGTACCAGAGGCCTCGTCCATGACTTGTCACCATTATTGTACCAGAGGCCTCGTCCATGACTTGTCACCATTATTGTACCAGAGGCCTCGTCCATGACTTGTCACTATTATTGTGCCAGAGGCCTCGTCACCATTATTGTACCAGAGGCCTCGTCCATGACTTGTCACCATTATGGTACCAGAGGCCTCGTCCATGACTTGTCACCATTATTGTGCCAGAGGCCTCGTCACCATTATTGTACCAGAGGCCTCGTCCATGACTTGTCACCATTATTGTACCAGAGGCCTCGTCCATGACTTGTCACCATTATTGTACCAGAGGCCTCGTCCATGACTTGTCACTATTATTGTGCCAGAGGCCTCGTCACCATTATTGTTCCAGAGGCCTCGTCCATGACTTGTCACCATTATGGAACCAGAGGCCTCGTCCATGACTTGTCACCATTATTGTACCAGAGGCCTCGTTCATGACTTGTCACCATTATTGTACCAGAGGCCTCGTCACCATTATTGTACCAGAGGCCTCGTCCATGACTTGTCACCATTATTGTACCAGAGGCCTCGTCCGTGACTTGTCACCATTATTGTACCAGAGGCCTCGTCCATGACTTGTCACCATTATTGTACCAGAGGCCTCGTCCGTGACTTGTCACCATTATTGTACCAGAGGCCTCGTCCATGACTTGTCACCATTATTGTACCAGAGGCCTCGTCCATGACTTGTCACCATTATTGTACCAGAGGCCTCGTCCGTGACTTGTCACCATTATTGTACCAGAGGCCTCGTCCATGACTTGTCACCATTATTCTACCAGAGGCCTCGTCCGTGACTTGTCACCAATATTGTACCAGAGGCCTCGTCACCATTATTGTACCAGAGGCCTCGTCACCATTATTGTACCAGAGGCCTCGTCCGTGACTTGTCACCATTATTGTACCAGAGGCCTCGTCCATGACTTGAAACCATTATTGTACCAGAGGCCTCATCCGTGACTTGTCACCATTATTGTACCAGAGGCCTCGTCCATGAGTTGTCATCATTATTGTACCAGGGACCTCGTCCCTGACTTGTCACCATTATTGTACCAGAGGCCTCGTCACCATTATTGTTCCAGAAGCCTCGTCCGTGACTTGTCACCATTATTGTACCAGAGGCCTCGTCTGTGACTTGTCACCATTATTGTACCAGAGGCCTCGTTCATGACTTGTCACTATTATTGTACCAGAGGCCTCGTTCATGACTTGTCACCATTATTGTACCAGAGGCCTCGTCCGTGACTTGTCACCATTATTGTACCAGAGGCCTCGTCCGTGACTTGTCACCATTATTGTACCAGAGGCTTCGTTCATGACTTGTCACTATTATTGTACCAGAGGCCTCGTCCGTGACTTGTCACCATTATTGTACCAGAGGCCTCGTCCATGACTTGTTACCACTATTGTACCAGAGGTCTCGTCCATGACTTGTCACCATTATTGTGCCAGAGGCCTCGTCACCATTATTGTACCAGAGGCCTCGTCCATGACTTGTCACCATTATTGTACCAGAGGCCTCGTCCGTGACTTGTCACCATTATTGTACCAGAGGCCTCGTCCGTGACTTGTCACCATTATTGTACCAGAGGCCTCGTCCATGACTTGGCACCATTATTGTACCAGAGGCCTCGTCCATGACTTGCAACCATTATTGTGCCAGAGGCCTCGTCACCATTATTGTACCAGAGGCCTCGTCCATGACTTGTCACCATTATTGTACCAGAGGCCTCGTCCATGACTTGTCACCATTATTGTACCAGAGGCCTCGTCCATGACTTGTCACCATTATTGTGCCAGAGGCCTCGTCACCATTATTGTACCAGAGGCCTCGTCCATGACTTGTCACCATTATTGTACCAGAGGCCTCGTCCATGACTTGTCACCATTATTGTACCAGAGGCCTCGTCCATGACTTGTCACTATTATTGTGCCAGAGGCCTCGTCACCATTATTGTACCAGAGGCCTCGTCCATGACTTGTCACCATTATGGTACCAGAGGCCTCGTCCATGACTTGTCACCATTATTGTGCCAGAGGCCTCGTCACCATTATTGTACCAGAGGCCTCGTCCATGACTTGTCACCATTATTGTACCAGAGGCCTCGTCCATGACTTGTCACCATTATTGTACCAGAGGCCTCGTCCATGACTTGTCACTATTATTGTGCCAGAGGCCTCGTCACCATTATTGTACCAGAGGCCTCGTCCATGACTTGTCACCATTATGGAACCAGAGGCCTCGTCCACGACTTGTCACCATTATTGTACCAGAGGCCTCGTTCATGACTTGTCACCATTATTGTACCAGAGGCCTCGTCACCATTATTGTACCAGAGGCCTCGTCACCATTATTGTACCAGAGGCCTCGTCCATGACTTGTCACCATTATTGTACCAGAGGCCTCGTCCGTGACTTGTCACCATTATTGTACCAGAGGCCTCGTCCATGACTTGTCACCATTATTGTACCAGAGGCCTCGTCCGTGACTTGTCACCATTATTGTACCAGAGGCCTCGTCCATGACTTGTCACCATTATTGTACCAGAGGCCTCGTCCATGACTTGTCACCATTATTGTACCAGAGGCCTCGTCCGTGACTTGTCACCATTATTGTACCAGAGGCCTCGTCCATGACTTGTCACCATTATTCTACCAGAGGCCTCGTCCGTGACTTGTCACCAATATTGTACCAGAGGCCTCGTCCGTGACTCGTCACCATTATTGTACCATAGGCCTCGTCCGTGACGTGTCACCATTATTGTACCAGAGGCCTCGTCCGTGACTTGTCACCATTATTGTACCAGGGACCTCGTCCGTGACTTGTCACCATTATTGTACAAGAGGCCTCGTCCGTGACTTGTCACCATTATTGTACCAGAGGCCTCGTCCATGACTTGTCACCATTATTGTACCAGAGGCCTCGTCCGTGACTTGTCACCATTATTGTACCAGAGGCCTCGTCCGTGACTCGTCACCATTATTGTACCAGAGGCCTTGTCCGTGACTTGTCACCATTATTGTACCAGGGACCTCGTCCGTGACTTGTCACCATTATTGTACCAGAGGCCTCGTCCGTGACTTGTCATCATTATTGTACCAGAGGCCTCGTCCGTGACTTGTCACCATTTTTGTACCAGAGGCCTCTTCCATGAGTTGTCATCATTATTGTACCAGGGACCTCGTCCGTGACTTGTCACCAATTATTGTACCAGAGGCCTCGTCACCATTATTGTACCAGAAGCCTCGTCCGTGACTTGTCACCATTATTGTACCAGAGGCCTCGTCTGTGACTTGTCACCATTATTGTACCAGAGGCCTCGTTCATGACTTGTCACTATTATTGTACCAGAGGCCTCGTTCATGACTTGTCACCATTATTGTACCAGAGGCCTCGTCCGTGTCTTGTCACCATTATTGTACCAGAGGCCTCGTCCGTGACTTGTCACCATTATTGTACCAGAGGCCTCGTTCATGACTTGTCACTATTATTGTACCAGAGGCCTCGTCCGTGACTTGTCACCATTATTGTACCAGAGGCCTCGTCCATGACTTGTTACCACTATTGTACCAGAGGTCTCGTCCATGACTTGTCACCATTATTGCGCCAGAGGCCTCGTCACCATTATTGTACCAGAGGCCTCGTCCATGACTTGTCACCATTATTGTAACAGAGGCCTCGTCCGTGACTTGTCACCATTATTGTACTAGAGGCCTCGTCCATGACTTGGCACCATTATTGTACCAGAGGCCTCGTCCATGAC
This sequence comes from Procambarus clarkii, assembly GCF_040958095.1. Classification (NCBI taxonomy): domain Eukaryota; kingdom Metazoa; phylum Arthropoda; class Malacostraca; order Decapoda; family Cambaridae; genus Procambarus; species Procambarus clarkii. The sequence continues at coordinate 12,930,538 of NC_091195.1, read as the reverse complement.
TTGCAACCATTATTGTGCCAGAGGCCTCGTCACCATTATTGTACCAGAGGCCTCGTCCATGACTTGTCACTATTATTGTACCAGAGGCCTCGTCCATGACTTGTCACCATTATTGTACCAGAGGCCTCGTCCATGACTTGTCACCATTATTGTACCAGAGGCCTCGTTCATGACTTGTCACCATTATTGTACCAGAGGCCTCGTCACCATTATTGTACCAGAGGCCTCGTCACCATTATTGTACCAGAGGCCTCGTCCATGACTTGTCACCATTATTGTACCAGAGGCCTCGTCCGTGACTTGTCACCATTATTGTACCAGAGGCCTCGTCCATGACTTGTCACCATTATTGTACCAGAGGCCTCGTCCGTGACTTGTCACCATTATTGTACCAGAGGCCTCGTCCATGACTTGTCACCATTATTGTACCAGAGGCCTCGTCCATGACTTGTCACCATTATTGTACCAGAGGCCTCGTCCGTGACTTGTCACCATTATTGTACCAGAGGCCTCGTCCATGACTTGTCACCATTATTCTACCAGAGGCCTCGTCCGTGACTTGTCACCAATATTGTACCAGAGGCCTCGTCCGTGACTCGTCACCATTATTGTACCATAGGCCTCGTCCGTGACGTGTCACCATTATTGTACCAGAGGCCTCGTCCGTGACTTGTCACCATTATTGTACCAGGGACCTCGTCCGTGACTTGTCACCATTATTGTACAAGAGGCCTCGTCCGTGACTTGTCACCATTATTGTACCAGAGGCCTCGTCCATGACTTGTCACCATTATTGTACCAGAGGCCTCGTCCGTGACTTGTCACCATTATTGTACCAGAGGCCTCGTCCGTGACTCGTCACCATTATTGTACCAGAGGCCTTGTCCGTGACTTGTCACCATTATTGTACCAGGGACCTCGTCCGTGACTTGTCACCATTATTGTACCAGAGGCCTCGTCCGTGACTTGTCATCATTATTGTACCAGAGGCCTCGTCCGTGACTTGTCACCATTATTGTACCAGAGGCCTCTTCCATGAATTGTCATCATTATTGTACCAGGGACCTCGTCCGTGACTTGTCACCAATTATTGTACCAGAGGCCTCGTCACCATTATTGTACCAGAAGCCTCGTCCGTGACTTGTCACCATTATTGTACCAGAGGCCTCGTCTGTGACTTGTCACTATTATTGTACCAGAGGCCTCGTTCATGACTTGTCACCATTATTGTACCAGAGGCCTCGTCCGTGACTTGTCACCATTATTGTACCAGAGGCCTCGTCCGTGACTTGTCACCAATTATTGTACCAGAGGCCTCGTCACCATTATTGTACCAGAGGCCTCGTTCATGACTTGTCACTATTATTGTACCAGAGGCCTCGTTCATGACTTGTCACCATTATTGTACCAGAGGCCTCGTCCGTGACTTGTCACCATTATTGTACCAGAGGCCTCGTCCGTGACTTGTCACCATTATTGTACCAGAGGCCTCGTTCATGACTTGTCACTATTATTGTACCAGAGGCCTCGTCCGTGACTTGTCACCATTATTGTACCAGAGGCCTCGTCCATGACTTGTTACCACTATTGTACCAGAGGTCTCGTCCATGACTTGTCACCATTATTGCGCCAGAGGCCTCGTCACCATTATTGTACGAGAGGCCTCGTCCATGACTTGTCACCATTATTGTAACAGAGGCCTCGTCCGTGACTTGTCACCATTATTGTACTAGAGGCCTCGTCCATGACTTGTCACCATTATTGTACCAGAGGCCTCGTCCATGACTTGTCACCATTATTGTACCAGAGGCCTCGTCCATGACTTGTCACCATTATTGTGCCAGAGGCCTCGTCACCATTATTGTACCAGAGGCCTCGTCCATGACTTGTCACCATTATTGTACCAGAGGCCTCGTCCATGACTTGTCACCATTATTGTACCAGAGGCCTCGTCCATGACTTGTCACCATTATTGTACCAGAGGCCTCGTCACCATTATTGTACCAGAGGCCTCGTCCATGACTTGTCACCATTATTGTACCAGAGGCCTCGTTCATGACTTGTCACCATTATTGTACCAGAGGCCTCGTCACCATTATTGTACCAGAGGCCTCGTCCGTGACTTGTCACCATTATTGTACCAGAGGCCTCGTCCATGACTTGTCACCATTATTGTACCAGAGGCCTCGTCCGTGACTTGTCATCATTATTGTACCAGAGGCCTCGTCCATGACTTGTCACCATTATTGTACCAGAGGCCTCGTCCGTGTCTTGTCACCATTATTGTACCAGAGGCCTCGTCCATGACTTGTCACCATTATTGTACCAGAGGCCTCGTCCACGACTTTTCGCCATTATTGTACCAGAGGCCTCGTCCGTGACTTGTCACCATTATTGTACCAGAGGCCTCGTTCATGACTTGTCACCATTATTGTACCAGAGGCCTCGTCACCATTATTGTACCAGAGGCCTCGTCCGTGACTTGTCACCATTATTGTACCAGAGGCCTCGTCCATGACTTGTCACCATTATTGTACCAGAGGCCTCGTCCGTGACTTGTCACCATTATTGTACCAGAGGCCTCGTCCATGACTTGTCACCATTATTGTACCAGAGGCCTCGTCCGTGACTTGTCACCATTATTGTACCAGAGGCCTCGTCCATGACTTGTCACCATTATTGTACCAGAGGCCTCGTCCACGACTTGTCACCATTATTGTACCAGAGGCCTCGTCCGTGACTTGTCACCATTATTGTACCAGAGGCCTCGTCCATGACTTGTCACCATTATTGTACCAGAGGCCTCGTCCGTGACTTGTCACCAATATTGTACCAGAGGCCTCGTCCGTGACTCGTCACCATTATTGTACCATAGGCCTCGTCCGTGACGTGTCACCATTATTGAACCAGAGGCCTCGTCCGTGACTTGTCACCATTATTGTACCAGACCCCTCGTCCGTGACTTGTTACCATTATTGTACAAGAGGCCTCGTCCGTGACTTGTCACCATTATTGTACCAGAGGCCTCGTCCATGACTTGTCACCATTATTGTACCAGAGGCCTCGTCCATGACTTGTCACCATTATTGTACCAGAGACATCGTCCGTGACTCGTCACCATTATTGAACCAGAGGCCTCGTCCGTGACTTGTCACCATTATTGTACCAGGGACCTCGTCCGTGACTTGTCACCATTATTGTACCAGAGGCCTCGTCCGTGACTTGTCACCATTATTGTACCAGAGGCCTCGTCCATGACTTGTCACCATTATTGTACCAGAGGCTTCGTCCGTGACTTGTTACCATTATTGTACCAGAGGCCTCGTCCGTGACTCGTCACCATTATTGTACCAGAGGCCTCGTCCGTGACTTGTCACCATTATTGTACCAGGGACCTCGTCCGTGACTTGTCACCATTATTGTACCAGAGGCCTCGTCCGTGACTTGTCACCATTATTGTACCAGAGGCCTCGTCCATGACTTGTCACCATTATTGTACCAGAGGCCTCGTCCGTGACTTGTCACCATTATTGTACCAGAGGCCTCGTCCATGACTTGTCACCATTATTGTACCAGAGGCCTCGTCCATGACTTGTCACCATTATTGTACCAGAGGCCTCGTCCATGAGTTGTCATCATTATTGTACCAGGGACCTCGTCCCTGACTTGTCACCATTATTGTACCAGAGGCCTCGTCACCATTATTGTACCAGAAGCCTCGTCCGTGACTTGTCACCATTATTGTACCAGAGGCCTCATCCGTGACTTGTCACCATTATTGTACCAGAGGCCTCGTCCATGACTTGTCACCATTATTGTACCAGAGGCCTCGTCCGTGACTTGTCACCATTATTGTACCAAAGGCCTCGTCCAAGACTTGTCACCATTATTGTACCAGAGGCCTCGTCCGTGACTTGTCACATTTATTGTACCAGAGGCCTCGTCCGTGACTCGTCACCATTATTGTACCAGAGGCCTCGTCCGTGACGTGTGACAATTATTGTACCAGAGGCCTCGTCCGTGACTTGTCACCATTATTGTACCAGGGACCTCGTCCGTGACTTGTCACCATTATTGTACAAGAGGCCTCGTCCGTGACTTGTCACCATTATTGTACTAGAGGCCTCGTCACCATCATTGTACCAGAGCCTCGTCCGTGACTTGTCACCATTATTGTACCAGAGGCCTCGTCCGTGACTTGTCACCATTATTGTATCAGAGGCCTCGTTCATGACTTGTCACTATTATTGTACCAGAGGCCTCGTTCATGACTTGTCACCATTATTGTACCAGAGGCCTCGTCCGTGACTTGTCACCATTATTGTACCAGAGGCCTCGTCCGTGACTTGTTACCATTATTGTACCAGAGGCCTCATTCATGACTTGTCACTATTATTGTACCAGAGACCTCGTCCGTGACTTGTCACCATTATTGTACCAGAGGCCTCGTCCATGTCTTGTTACCACTATTGTACCAGAGGTCTCGTCCATGACTTGTCACCATTATTGTGCCCGAGGCCTCGTCACCATTATTGTACCAGAAGCCTCGTCCATGACTTGTCACCATTATTGTACCAGAGGCCTCGTCCGTGACTTGTCACCATTATTGTACCAGAGGCCTCGTCCATGACTTGTCACCATTATTGTACCAGAGGCCTCGTCCATGACTTGTCACCATTATTATGCCAGAGGCCTCGTCACCATTATTGTACCAGAGGCCTCGTCCATGACTTGTCACCATTATTGTACCAGAGGCCTCGTCACCATTATTGTACCAGAGGCCTCGTCCGTGACTTGTCTCCATTATTGTACCAGAGGCCTCGTCCATGACTTGTCACCATTATTGTACCAGAAGCCTCGTCCGTGACTTGTCACCATTATTGTACCAGAGGCCTCGTCCATGACTTGTCACCATTATTGTACCAGAGGCCTCGTCCGTGACTTGTCACCATTATTGTACCAGAGGCCTCGTCCATGACTTGCAACCATTATTGTGCCAGAGGCCTCGTCACCATTATTGTACCAGAGGCCTCGTCCATGACTTGTCACTATTATTGTACCAGAGGCCTCGTCCATGACTTGTCACCATTATTGTACCAGAGGCCTCGTCCATGACTTGTCACCATTATTGTGCCAGAGGCCTCGTCACCATTATTGTACCAGAGGCCTCGTCCACGACTTGTCACCATTATTGTACCAGAGGCCTCGTCCATGACTTGTCACCATTATTGTACCAGAGGCCTCGTCCATGACTTGTCACCATTATTGTACCAGAGGCCTCGTCACCATTATTGTACCAGAGGCCTCGTCCATGACTTGTCACCATTATTGTACCAGAGGCCTCGTTCATGACTTGTCACCATTATTGTACCAGAGGCCTCGTCACCATTATTGTACCAGAGGCCTCGTCCGTGACTTGTCACCATTATTGTACCAGAGGCCTCGTCCATGACTTGTCACCATTATTGTACCAGAGGCCTCGTCCGTGACTTGTCACCATTATTGTACCAGAGGCCTCGTCCATGACTTGTCACCATTATTGTACCAGAGGCCTAGTCCGTGACTTGTCACCATTATTGTACCAAAGGCCTCGTCCATGACTTGTCACCATTATTGTACCAGAGGCCTCGTCCACGACTTGTCACCATTATTGTACCAGAGGCCTCGTCCGTGACTTGTCACCATTATTGTACCAGAGGCCTCGTTCATGATTTGTCACCATTATTGTACCAGAGGCCTCGTTACCATTATTGTACCAGAGGCCTCGTCCGTGACTTGTCACCATTATTGTACCAGAGGCCTCGTCCATGACTTGTCACCATTATTGTACCAGAGGCCTCGTCCGTGACTTGTCACCATTATTGTACCAGAGGCCTCGTCCATGACTTGTCACCATTATTGTACCAGAGGCCTCGTCCGTGACTTGTCACCATTATTGTACCAGAGGCCTCGTCCATGACTTGTCACCATTATTGTACCAGAGGCCTCGTCCACGACTTGTCACCATTATTGTACCAGAGGCCTCGTCCGTGACTTGTCACCATTATTGTACCAGAGGCCTCGTCCATGACTTGTCACCATTATTGTACCAGAGGCCTCGTCCGTGACTTGTCACCAATATTGTACCAGAGGCCACGTCCGTGACTCGTCACCATTATTGTACCATAGGCCTCGTCCGTGACGTGTCACCATTATTGTACCAGAGGCCTCGTCCGTGACTTGTCACCATTATTGTACCAGGGACCTCGTCCGTGACTTGTTACCATTATTGTACAAGAGGCCTCGTCCGTGACTTGTCACCATTATTGTACCAGAGGCCTCGTCCATGACTTGTCACCATTATTGTACCAGAGGCCTCGTCCGTGACTTGTCACCATTATTGTACCAGAGGCATCGTCCGTGACTCGTCACTATTATTGAACCAGAGGCCTCGTCCGTGACTTGTCACCATTATTGTACCAGGGACCTCGTCCGTGACTTGTCACCATTATTGTACCAGAGGCCTCGTCCACGACTTGTCACCATTATTGTACCAGAGGCCTCGTCCGTGACTTGTCACCATTATTGTACCAGAGGCCTCGTCCATGACTTGTCACCATTATTGTACCAGAGGCCTCGTCCGTGACTTGTCACCAATATTGTACCAGAGGCCACGTCCGTGACTCGTCACCATTATTGTACCATAGGCCTCGTCCGTGACGTGTCACCATTATTGTACCAGAGGCCTCGTCCGTGACTTGTCACCATTATTGTACCAGGGACCTCGTCCACGACTTGTCACCATTATTGTACCAGAGGCCTCGTCCGTGACTTGTCACCATTATTGTACCAGAGGCCTCGTCCATGACTTGTCACCATTATTGTACCAGAGGCCTCGTCCGTGACTTGTCACCAATATTGTACCAGAGGCCACGTCCGTGACTCGTCACCATTATTGTACCATAGGCCTCGTCCGTGACGTGTCACCATTATTGTACCAGAGGCCTCGTCCGTGACTTGTCACCATTATTGTACCAGAGGCCTCGTCCATGACTTGTCACCATTATTGTACCAGAGGCCTCGTCCGTGACTTGTCACCATTATTGTACCAGAGGCCTCGTCCATGACTTGTCACCATTATTGTACCAGAGGCCTCGTCCGTGACTTGTCACCATTATTGTACCAGAGGCCTCGTCCATGACTTGTCACCATTATTGTACCAGAGGCCTCGTCCACGACTTGTCACCATTATTGTACCAGAGGCCTCGTCCGTGACTTGTCACCATTATTGTACCAGAGGCCTCGTTCATGACTTGTCACCATTATTGTACCAGAGGCCTCGTCACCATTATTGTACCAGAGGCCTCGTCCGTGACTTGTCACCATTATTGTACCAGAGGCCTCGTCCATGACTTGTCACCATTATTGTACCAGAGGCCTCGTCCACGACTTGTCACCATTATTGTACCAGAGGCCTCGTCCGTGACTTGTCACCATTATTGTACCAGAGGCCTCGTCCATGACTTGTCACCATTATTGTACCAGAGGCCTCGTCCGTGACTTGTCACCAATATTGTACCAGAGGCCTCGTCCGTGACTCGTCACCATTATTGTACCATAGGCCTCGTCCGTGACGTGTCACCATTATTGTACCAGAGGCCTCGTCCGTGACTTGTCACCATTATTGTACCAGGGACCTCGTCCGTGACTTGTTACCATTATTGTACAAGAGGCCTCGTCCGTGACTTGTCACCATTATTGTACCAGAGGCCTCGTCCATGACTTGTCACCATTATTGTACCAGAGGCCTCGTCCGTGACTTGTCACCATTATTGTACCAGAGGCATCGTCCGTGACTCGTCACCATTATTGAACCAGAGGCCTCGTCCGTGACTTGTCACCATTATTGTACCAGGGACCTCGTCCGTGACTTGTCACCATTATTGTACCAGAGGCCTCGTCCGTGACTTGTCACCATTATTGTACCAGAGGCCTCGTCCATGACTTGTCACCATTATTGTACCAGAGGCTTCGTCCGTGACTTGTTACCATTATTGTACCAGAGGCCTCGTCCGTGACTCGTCACCATTATTGTACCAGAGGCCTCGTCCGTGACTTGTCACCATTATTGTACCAGGGACCACGTCCGTGACTTGTCACCATTATTGTACCAGAGGCCTCGTCCGTGACTTGTCACTATTATTGTACCAGAGGCCTCGTCCATGACTTGTCACCATTATTGTACCAGAGGCCTCGTCCGGGACTTGTCACCATTATTGTACCAGAGGCCTCGTCCATGACTTGTCACCATTATTGTACCAGAGGCCTCGTCCATGACTTGTCACCATTATTGTACCAGAGGCCTCGTCCATGAGTTGTCATCATTATTGTACCAGGGACCTCGTCCCTGACTTGTCACCATTATTGTACCAGAGGCCTCGTCACCATTATTGTACCAGAAGCCTCGTCCGTGACTTGTCACCATTATTGTACCAGAGGCCTCATCCGTGACTTGTCACCATTATTGTACCAGAGGCCTCGTCCATGACTTGTCACCATTATTGTACCAGAGGCCTCGTCCGTGACTTGTCACCATTATTGTACCAAAGGCCTCGCCCAAGACTTGTCACCATTATTGTACCAGAGGCCTCGTCCGTGACTTGTCACATTTATTGTACCAGAGGCCTCGTCCGTGACTCGTCACCATTATTGTACCAGAGGCCTTGTCCGTGACGTGTGACAATTATTGTACCAGAGGCCTCGTCCGTGACTTGTCACCATTATTGTACCAGGGACCTCGTCCGTGACTTGTCACCATTATTGTACAAGAGGCCTCGTCCGTGACTTGTCACCATTATTGTACCAGAGGCCTCGTCACCATTATTGTACCAGAGCCTCGTCCGTGACTTGTCACCATTATTGTACCAGAGGCCTCGTCCGTGACTTGTCACCATTATTGTATCAGAGGCCTCGTTCATGACTTGTCACTATTATTGTACCAGAGGCCTCGTTCATGACTTGTCACCATTATTGTACCAGAGGCCACGTCCGTGACTTGTCACCATTATTGTACCAGAGGCCTCGTCCGTGACTTGTTACCATTATTGTACCAGAGGCCTCATTCATGACTTGCCACTATTATTGTACCAGAGGCCTCGTCCGTGACTTGTCACCATTATTGTACCAGAGGCCTCGTCCATGACTTGTTACCACTATTGTACCAGAGGTCTCGTCCATGACTTGTCACCATTATTGTGCCCGAGGCCTCGTCACCATTATTGTACCAGAGGCCTCGTCCATGACTTGTCACCATTATTGTACCAGAGGCCTCGTCCGTGACTTGTCACTATTATTGTACCAGAGGCCTCGTCCATGACTTGTCACCATTATTGTACCAGAGGCCTCGTCCATGACTTGTCACCATTATTATGCCAGAGGCCTCGTCACCATTATTGTACCAGAGGCCTCGTCCATGACTTGTCACCATTATTGTACCAGAGGCCTCGTCACCATTATTGTACCAGAGGCCTCGTCCGTGACTTGTCACCATTATTGTACCAGAGGCCTCGTCCATGACTTGTCACCATTATTGTACCAGAGGCCTCGTCCGTGACTTGTCACCATTATTGTACCAGAGGCCTCGTCCATGACTTGTCACCATTATTGTACCAGAGGCCTCGTCCGTGACTTGTCACCATTATTGTACCAGAGGCCTCGTCCATGACTTGTCACCATTATTGTACCAGAGGCCTCGTCCACGACTTGTCACCATTATTGTACCAGAGGCCTCGTCCGTGACTTGTCACCATTATTGTACCAGAGGCCTCGTTCATGACTTGTCACCATTATTGTACCAGAGGCCTCGTCACCATTATTGTACCAGAGGCCTCGTCCGTGACTTGTCACATTTATTGTACCAGAGGCCTCGTCCGTGACTCGTCACCATTATTGTACCAGAGGCCTTGTCCGTGACGTGTGACAATTATTGTACCAGAGGCCTCGTCCGTGACTTGTCACCATTATTGTACCAGGGACCTCGTCCGTGACTTGTCACCATTATTGTACAAGAGGCCTCGTCCGTGACTTGTCACCATTATTGTACCAGAGGCCTCGTCACCATTATTGTACCAGAGCCTCGTCCGTGACTTGTCACCATTATTGTACCAGAGGCCTCGTCCGTGACTTGTCACCATTATTGTATCAGAGGCCTCGTTCATGACTTGTCACTATTATTGTACCAGAGGCCTCGTTCATGACTTGTCACCATTATTGTACCAGAGGCCACGTCCGTGACTTGTCACCATTATTGTACCAGAGGCCTCGTCCGTGACTTGTTACCATTATTGTACCAGAGGCCTCATTCATGACTTGCCACTATTATTGTACCAGAGGCCTCGTCCGTGACTTGTCACGATTATTGTACCAGTGGCCTCGTCCATGACTTGTTACCACTATTGTACCAGAGGTCTCGTCCATGACTTGTCACCATTATTGTGCCCGAGGCCTCGTCACCATTATTGTACCAGAGGCCTCGTCCATGACTTGTCACCATTATTGTACCAGAGGCCTCGTCCGTGACTTGTCACCATTATTGTACCAGAGGCCTCGTCCATGACTTGTCACCATTATTGTACCAGAGGCCTCGTCCATGACTTGTCACCATTATTATGCCAGAGGCCTCGTCACCATTATTGTACCAGAGGCCTCGTCCATGACTTGTCACCATTATTGTACCAGAGGCCTCGTCACCATTATTGTACCAGAGGCCTCGTCCGTGACTTGTCACCATTATTGTACCAGAGGCCTCGTCCATGACTTGTCACCATTATTGTACCAGAGGCCTCGTCCGTGACTTGTCACCATTATTGTACCAGAGGCCTCGTCCATGACTTGTCACCATTATTGTACCAGAGGCCTCGTCCGTGACTTGTCACCATTATTGTACCAGAGGCCTCGTCCATGACTTGTCACCATTATTGTACCAGAGGCCTCGTCCACGACTTGTCACCATTATTGTACCAGAGGCCTCGTCCGTGACTTGTCACCATTATTGTACCAGAGGCCTCGTTCATGACTTGTCACCATTATTGTACCAGAGGCCTCGTCACCATTATTGTACCAGAGGCCTCGTCCGTGACTTGTCACCATTATTGTACCAGAGGCCTCGTCCATGACTTGTCACCATTATTGTACCAGAGGCCTCGTCCGGGACTTGTCACCATTATTGTACCAGAGGCCTCGTCCATGACTTGTCACCATTATTGTACCAGAGGCCTCGTCCATGACTTGTCACCATTATTGTACCAGAGGCCTCGTCCATGAGTTGTCATCATTATTGTACCAGGGACCTCGTCCCTGACTTGTCACCATTATTGTACCAGAGGCCTCGTCACCATTATTGTACCAGAAGCCTCGTCCGTGACTTGTCACCATTATTGTACCAGAGGCCTCATCCGTGACTTGTCACCATTATTGTACCAGAGGCCTCGTCCATGACTTGTCACCATTATTGTACCAGAGGCCTCGTCCGTGACTTGTCACCATTATTGTACCAAAGGCCTCGCCCAAGACTTGTCACCATTATTGTACCAGAGGCCTCGTCCGTGACTTGTCACATTTATTGTACCAGAGGCCTCGTCCGTGACTCGTCACCATTATTGTACCAGAGGCCTTGTCCGTGACGTGTGACAATTATTGTACCAGAGGCCTCGTCCGTGACTTGTCACCATTATTGTACCAGGGACCTCGTCCGTGACTTGTCACCATTATTGTACAAGAGGCCTCGTCCGTGACTTGTCACCATTATTGTACCAGAGGCCTCGTCACCATTATTGTACCAGAGCCTCGTCCGTGACTTGTCACCATTATTGTACCAGAGGCCTCGTCCGTGACTTGTCACCATTATTGTATCAGAGGCCTCGTTCATGACTTGTCACTATTATTGTACCAGAGGCCTCGTTCATGACTTGTCACCATTATTGTACCAGAGGCCACGTCCGTGACTTGTCACCATTATTGTACCAGAGGCCTCGTCCGTGACTTGTTACCATTATTGTACCAGAGGCCTCATTCATGACTTGCCACTATTATTGTACCAGAGGCCTCGTCCGTGACTTGTCACCATTATTGTACCAGAGGCCTCGTCCATGACTTGTTACCACTATTGTACCAGAGGTCTCGTCCATGACTTGTCACCATTATTGTGCCCGAGGCCTCGTCACCATTATTGTACCAGAGGCCTCGTCCATGACTTGTCACCATTATTGTACCAGAGGCCTCGTCCGTGACTTGTCACTATTATTGTACCAGAGGCCTCGTCCATGACTTGTCACCATTATTGTACCAGAGGCCTCGTCCATGACTTGTCACCATTATTATGCCAGAGGCCTCGTCACCATTATTGTACCAGAGGCCTCGTCCATGACTTGTCACCATTATTGTACCAGAGGCCTCGTCACCATTATTGTACCAGAGGCCTCGTCCGTGACTTGTCACCATTATTGTACCAGAGGCCTCGTCCATGACTTGTCACCATTATTGTACCAGAGGCCTCGTCCGTGACTTGTCACCATTATTGTACCAGAGGCCTCGTCCATGACTTGTCACCATTATTGTACCAGAGGCCTCGTCCGTGACTTGTCACCATTATTGTACCTGAGGCCTCGTCCATGACTTGTCACCATTATTGTACCAGAGGCCTCGTCCACGACTTGTCACCATTATTGTACCAGAGGCCTCGTCCGTGACTTGTCACCATTATTGTACCAGAGGCCTCGTTCATGACTTGTCACCATTATTGTACCAGAGGCCTCGTCACCATTATTGTACCAGAGGCCTCGTCCGTGACTTGTCACATTTATTGTACCAGAGGCCTCGTCCGTGACTCGTCACCATTATTGTACCAGAGGCCTTGTCCGTGACGTGTGACAATTATTGTACCAGAGGCCTCGTCCGTGACTTGTCACCATTATTGTACCAGGGACCTCGTCCGTGACTTGTCACCATTATTGTACAAGAGGCCTCGTCCGTGACTTGTCACCATTATTGTACCAGAGGCCTCGTCACCATTATTGTACCAGAGCCTCGTCCGTGACTTGTCACCATTATTGTACCAGAGGCCTCGTCCGTGACTTGTCACCATTATTGTATCAGAGGCCTCGTTCATGACTTGTCACTATTATTGTACCAGAGGCCTCGTTCATGACTTGTCACCATTATTGTACCAGAGGCCACGTCCGTGACTTGTCACCATTATTGTACCAGAGGCCTCGTCCGTGACTTGTTACCATTATTGTACCAGAGGCCTCATTCATGACTTGCCACTATTATTGTACCAGAGGCCTCGTCCGTGACTTGTCACGATTATTGTACCAGTGGCCTCGTCCATGACTTGTTACCACTATTGTACCAGAGGTCTCGTCCATGACTTGTCACCATTATTGTGCCCGAGGCCTCGTCACCATTATTGTACCAGAGGCCTCGTCCATGACTTGTCACCATTATTGTACCAGAGGCCTCGTCCGTGACTTGTTACCATTATTGTACCAGAGGCCTCGTCCATGACTTGTCACCATTATTGTACCAGAGGCCTCGTCCATGACTTGTCACCATTATTATGCCAGAGGCCTCGTCACCATTATTGTACCAGAGGCCTCGTCCATGACTTGTCACCATTATTGTACCAGAGGCCTCGTCACCATTATTGTACCAGAGGCCTCGTCCGTGACTTGTCACCATTATTGTACCAGAGGCCTCGTCCATGACTTGTCACCATTATTGTACCAGAGGCCTCGTCCGTGACTTGTCACCATTATTGTTCCAGAGGCCTCGTCCATGACTTGTCACCATTATTGTACCAGAGGCCTCGTCCGTGACTTGTCACCATTATTGTACCAGAGGCCTCGTCCATGACTTGTCACCATTATTGTACCAGAGGCCTCGTCCACGACTTGTCACCATTATTGTACCAGAGGCCTCGTCCGTGACTTGTCACCATTATTGTACCAGAGGCCTCGTTCATGACTTGTCACCATTATTGTACCAGAGGCCTCGTCACCATTATTGTACCAGAGGCCTCGTCCGTGACTTGTCACCATTATTGTACCAGAGGCCTCGTCCATGACTTGTCACCATTATTGTACCAGAGGCCTCGTCCACGACTTGTCACCATTATTGTACCAGAGGCCTCGTCCGTGACTTGTCACCATTATTGTACCAGAGGCCTCGTCCATGACTTGTCACCATTATTGTACCAGAGGCCTCGTCCGTGACTTGTCACCAATATTGTACCAGAGGCCTCGTCCGTGACTCGTCACCATTATTGTACCATAGGCCTCGTCCGTGACGTGTCACCATTATTGTACCAGAGGCCTCGTCCGTGACTTGTCACCATTATTGTACCAGGGACCTCGTCCGTGACTTGTTACCATTATTGTACAAGAGGCCTCGTCCGTGACTTGTCACCATTATTGTACCAGAGGCCTCGTCCATGACTTGTCACCATTATTGTACCAGAGGCCTCGTCCGTGACTTGTCACCATTATTGTACCAGAGGCCTCGTCCGTGACTCGTCACCATTATTGAACCAGAGGCCTCGTCCGTGACTTGTCACCATTATTGTACCAGGGACCTCGTCCGTGACTTGTCACCATTATTGTACCAGAGGCCTCGTCCGTGACTTGTCACCATTATTGTACCAGAGGCCTCGTCCATGACTTGTCACCATTATTGTACCAGAGGCTTCGTCCGTGACTTGTTACCATTATTGTACCAGAGGCCTCGTCCGTGACTCGTCACCATTATTGTACCAGAGGCCTCGTCCGTGACGTGTCACCATTATTGTACCAGGGACCACGTCCGTGACTTGTCACCATTATTGTACCAGAGGCCTCGTCCGTGACTTGTCACCATTATTGTACCAGAGGCCTCGTCCATGACTTGTCACCATTATTGTACCAGAGGCCTCGTCCGTGACTTGTCACCATTATTGTACCAGAGGCCTCGTCCATGACTTGTCACCATTATTGTACCAGAGGCCTCGTCCATGACTTGTCACCATTATTGTACCAGAGGCCTCGGCCATGAGTTGTCATCATTATTGTACCAGGGACCTCGTCCCTGATTTGTCACCATTATTGTACCAGAGGCCTCGTCACCATTATTGTACCAGAAGCCTCGTCCGTGACTTGTCACCATTATTGTACCAGAGGCCTCATCCGTGACTTGTCACCATTATTGTACCAGAGGCCTCGTCCATGACTTGTCACCATTATTGTACCAGAGGCCTCGTCCGTGACTTGTCACCATTATTGTACCAAAGGCCTCGTCCAAGACTTGTCACCATTATTGTACCAGAGGCCTCGTCCGTGACTTGTCACATTTATTGTACCAGAGGCCTCGTCCGTGACTCGTCACCATTATTGTACCAGAGGCCTTGTCCGTGACGTGTCACAATTATTGTACCAGAGGCCTCGTCCGTGACTTGTCACCATTATTGTACCAGGGACCTCGTCCGTGACTTGTCACCATTATTGTACAAGAGGCCTCGTCCGTGACTTGTCACCATTATTGTACCAGAGGCCTCGTCACCATTATTGTACCAGAGCCTCGTCCGTGACTTGTCACCATTATTGTACCAGAGGCCTCGTCCGTGACTTGTCACCATTATTGTATCAGAGGCCTCGTTCATGACTTGTCACTATTATTGTACCAGAGGCCTCGTTCATGACTTGTCACCATTATTGTACCAGAGGCCACGTCCGTGACTTGTCACCATTATTGTACCAGGGACCACGTCCGTGACTTGTCACCATTATTGTACCAGAGGCCTCGTCCGTGACTTGTCACTATTATTGTACCAGAGGCCTCGTCCATGACTTGTCACCATTATTGTACCAGAGGCCTCGTCCGTGACTTGTCACCATTATTGTGCCAGAGGCCTCGTCACCATTATTGTACCAGAGGCCTCGTCCATGACTTGTCACTATTATTGTACCAGAGGCCTCGTCCATGACTTGTCACCATTATTGTGCCAGAGGCCTCGTCACCATTATTGTACCAGAGGCCTCGTCCGTGACTTGTCACCATTATTGTACCAGAGGCCTCGTCCGTGACTCGTCTCCATTATTGTACCAGAGGCCTCGTCCGTGACTTGTCACAATTATTGTACCAGAGGCCCCGTCCATGACTTGTTACCACTATTGTACCAGAGGTCTCGTCCATGACTTGTCACCATTATTGTGCCCGAGGCCTCGTCACCATTATTGTACCAGAGGCCTCGTCCATGACTTGTCACCATTATTGTACCAGAGGCCTCGTCCGTGACTTGTCACCATTATTGTACTGGAGGCCTCGTCCATGACTTGTCACCATTATTGTACCAGAGGCCTCGTCCATGACTTGTCACCATTATTGTGCCAGACGCCTCGTCACCATTATTATACCAGAGGCCTCGTCCATGACTTGTCACCATTATTGTACCAGAGGCCTCGTCCATGACTTGTCACTATTATTGTACCAGAGGCCTCGTCCATGACTTGTCACCATTATTGTGCCAGAAGCCTCGTCACCATTATTGTACCAGAGGCCTCGTCCGTGACTTGTCGCTATTATTGTACCAGAGGCCTCGTCCATGACTTGTCACCATTATTGTACCAGAGGCCTCGTCACCATTATTGTACCAGAGGCCTCGTCACCATTATTGTACCAGAGGCCTCGTCCGTAACTTGTCACCATTATTGTACCAGAGGCCTCGTCCATGACTTGTCACCATTATTGTACCAGAGGCCTCGTCCGTGACTTGTCACCATTATTGTACCAGAGGCCTCGTCCATGACTTGTCACTATTATTGTACCAGAGGCCTCGTCCATGACTTGTCACCATTATTGTGCCAGAGGCCTCGTCACCATTATTGTACCAGAGGCCTCGTCCATGACTTGTCATAATTATTGTACCAGAGGCCTCGTCCATGACTTGTCACTATTATTGTACCAGAGGCCTCGTCCATGACTTGTCACCATTATTGTGCCAGAGGCCTCGTGACCATTATTGTACCAGAGGCCTCCTCCGTGACTTGTCACCATTATTGTACCAGAGGCCTCGTCCGTGACTCGTCTCCATTATTGTACCAGAGGCCTCGTCCGTGACTTGTCACCATTATTGTACCAGAGGCCTCGTCCATGACTTGTCACCATTATTGTACCAGAGGCCTCGTCCATGACTTGTCACCATTATTGTATCAGAGGCCTCGTCCATGACTTGTCACTATTATTGTGCCAGAGGCCTCGTCACCATTATTGTACCAGAGGCCTCGTCCATGACTTGTCATAATTATTGTACCAGAGGCCTCGTCCATGACTTGTCACTATTATTGTACCAGAGGCCTCGTCCATGACTTGTCACCATTATTGTGCCAGAGGCCTCGTCACCATTATTGTACCAGAGGCCTCGTCCGTGACTTGTCACCATTATTGTACCAGAGGCCTCGTCCGTGACTCGTCTCCATTATTGTACCAGAGGCCTCGTCCGTGACTTGTCCCCATTATTGTACCAGAGGCCTCGTCCGTGACTTGTCACCATTATTGTACCAGAGGCTTCGTTCATGACTTGTCACTATTATTGTACCAGAGGCCTCGTCCGTGACTTGTCACCATTATTGTACCAGAGGCCTCGTCCATGACTTGTTACCACTATTGTACCAGAGGTCTCGTCCATGACTTGTCACCATTATTGTGCCAGAGGCCTCGTCACCATTATTGTACCAGAGGCCTCGTCCATGACTTGTCACCATTATTGTACCAGAGGCCTCGTCCGTGACTTGTCACCATTATTGTACCAGAGGCCTCGTCCATGACTTGGCACAATTATTGTACCAGAGGCCTCGTCCATGACTTGCAACCATTATTGTGCCAGAGGCCTCGTCACCATTATTGTACCAGAGGCCTCGTCCATGACTTGTCACCATTATTGTACCAGAGGCCTCGTCCATGACTTGTCACCATTATTGTACCAGAGGCCTCGTGCATGACTTGTCACCATTATTGTGCCAGAGGCCTCGTCACCATTATTGTACCAGAGGCCTCGTCCATGACTTGTCACCATTATTGTACCAGAGGCCTCGTCCATGACTTGTCACCATTATTGTACCAGAGGCCTCGTCCATGACTTGTCACTATTATTGTGCCAGAGGCCTCGTCACCATTATTGTACCAGATGCCTCGTCCATGACTTGTCACCATTATGGTACCAGAGGCCTCGTCCATGACTTGTCACCATTATTGTACCAGAGGCCTCGTTCATGACTTGTCACCATTATTGTACCTGAGGCCTCGTCACCATTATTGTACCAGAGGCCTCGTCCGTGACTTGTCACCATTATTGTACCAGAGGCCTCGTCCATGACTTGTCACCATTATTGTACCAGAGGCCTCGTCCGTGACTTGTCACCATTATTGTACCAGAGGCCTCGTCCATGACTTGTCACCATTATTGTACCAGAGGCCTCGTCCGTGACTTGTCACCATTATTGTACCAGAGGCCTCGACCATGACTTGTCACCATTATTGTACCAGAGGCCTCGTCCATGACTTGTCACCATTATTGTACCAGAGGCCTCGTCCGTGACTTGTCACCATTATTGTACCAGAGGCCTCGTCCATGACTTGTCACCATTATTGTACCAGAGGCCTCGTCCGTGACTTGTCACCAATATTGTACCAGAGGCCTCGTCCGTGACTCGTCACCATTATTGTACCATAGGCCTCGTCCGTGACGTGTCACCATTATTGTACCAGAGGCCTCGTCCGTGACTTGTCACCATTATTGTACCAGGGACCTCGTCCGTGACTTGTCACCATTATTGTACAAGAGGCCTCGTCCGTGACTTGTCACCATTATTGTACCAGAGGCCTCGTCCATGACTTGTCACCATTATTGTACCAGAGGCCTCGTCCGTGACTTGTCACCATTATTGTACCTGAGGCCTCGTCTGTGACTCGTCACCATTATTGTACCAGAGGCCTCGTCCGTGACTTGTCACCATTATTGTACCAGGGACCTCGTCCGTGACTTGTCACCATTATTGTACCAGAGGCCTCGTCCGTGACTTGTCATCATTATTGTACCAGAGGCCTCGTCCGTGACTTGTCACCATTATTGTACCAGAGGCCTCTTCCATGAGTTGTCATCATTATTGTACCAGGGACCTCGTCCGTGACTTGTCACCATTATTGTACCAGAGGCCTCGTCACCATTATTGTACCAGAAGCCTCGTCCGTGACTTGTCACCATTATTATACCAGAGGCCTCGTCTGTGACTTGTCACCATTATTGTACTAGAGGCCTCGTTCATGACTTGTCACTATTATTGTACCAGAGGCCTCGTTCATGACTTGTCACCATTATTGTACCAGAGGCCTCGTCCGTGACTTGTCACCATTATTGTACCAGAGGCCTCATACGTGACTTATCACCATTATTGTACCAGAGGCCTCGTCCATGACTTGTCACCATTATTGTACCAGAGGCCTCGTCCGTGACTTGTCACCATTATTGTACCAAAGGCCTCGTCCAAGACTTGTCACCATTGTTGTACCAGAGGCCTCGTCTGTGACTTGTCACATTTATTGTACCAGAGGCCTCGTCCGTGACTCGTCACCATTATTGTACCAGAGGCCTCGTCCGTGACGTGTGACCATTATTGTACCAGAGGCCTCGTCCGTGACTTGTCACCATTATTGTACCAGGGACCTCGTCCGTGACTTGTCACCATTATTGTACAAGAGGCCTCGTCCGTGACTTGTCACCATTATTGTACCAGAGGCCTCGTCACCATTATTGTACCAGAGCCTCGTCCGTGACTTGTCACCATTATTGTACCAGAGGCCTCGTCCGTGACTTGTCACCATTATTGTATCAGAGGCCTCGTTCATGACTTGTCACTATTATTGTACCAGAGGCCTCGTTCATGACTTGTCACCATTATTGTACCAGAGGCCTCGTCCGTGACTCGTCACCATTATTGTACCAGAGGCCTCGTCCGTGACGTGTGACCATTATTGTACCAGAGGCCTCGTCCGTGACTTGTCACCATTATTGTACCAGGGACCTCGTCCGTGACTTGTCACCATTATTGTACAAGAGGCCTCGTCCGTGACTTGTCACCATTATTGTACCAGAGGCCTCGTCACCATTATTGTACCAGAGCCTCGTCCGTGACTTGTCACCATTATTGTACCAGAGGCCTCGTTCGTGACTTGTCACCATTATTGTATCAGAGGCCTCGTTCATGACTTGTCACTATTATTGTACCAGAGGCCTCGTTCATGACTTGTCACCATTATTGTACCAGAGGCCTCGTCCGTGACTCGTCACCATTATTGTACCAGAGGCCTCGTCCGTGACTTGTCACCATTATTGTACCTGAGGCCTCGTCTGTGACTCGTCACCATTATTGTACCAGAGGCCTCGTCCGTGACTTGTCACCATTATTGTACCAGGGACCTCGTCCGTGACTTGTCACCATTATTGTACCAGAGGCCTCGTCCGTGACTTGTCATCATTATTGTACCAGAGGCCTCGTCCGTGACTTGTCACCATTATTGTACCAGAGGCCTCTTCCATGAGTTGTCATCATTATTGTACAAGAGGCCTCGTCCGTGACTTGTCACCATTATTGTACCAGAGGCCTCGTCACCATTATTGTACCAGAGCCTCGTCCGTGACTTGTCACCATTATTGTACCAGAGGCCTCGTCCGTGACTTGTCACCATTATTGTATCAGAGGCCTCGTTCATGACTTGTCACTATTATTGTACCAGAGGCCTCGTTCATGACTTGTCACCATTATTGTACCAGAGGCCTCGTCCGTGACTCGTCACCATTATTGTACCAGAGGCCTCGTCCGTGACTTGTCACCATTATTGTACCTGAGGCCTCGTCTGTGACTCGTCACCATTATTGTACCAGAGGCCTCGTCCGTGACTTGTCACCATTATTGTACCAGGGACCTCGTCCGTGACTTGTCACCATTATTGTACCAGAGGCCTCGTCCGTGACTTGTCATCATTATTGTACCAGAGGCCTCGTCCGTGACTTGTCACCATTATTGTACCAGAGGCCTCTTCCATGAGTTGTCATCATTATTGTACCAGGGACCTCGTCCGTGACTTGTCACCATTATTGTACCAGAGGCCTCGTCACCATTATTGTACCAGAAGCCTCGTCCGTGACTTGTCACCATTATTGTACCAGAGGCCTCGTCTGTGACTTGTCACCATTATTGTACTAGAGGCCTCGTTCATGACTTGTCACTATTATTGTACCAGAGGCCTCGTTCATGACTTGTCACCATTATTGTACCAGAGGCCTCGTCCGTGACTTGTCACCATTATTGTACCTGAGGCCTCGTCCGTGACTCGTCACCATTATTGTACCAGAGGCCTCGTCCGTGACTTGTCACCATTATTGTACCAGGGACCTCGTCCGTGACTTGTCACCATTATTGTACCAGAGGCCTCGTCCGTGACTTGTCATCATTATTGTACCAGAGGCCTCGTCCGTGACTTGTCACCATTATTGTACCAGAGGCCTCTTCCATGAGTTGTCATCATTATTGTACCAGGGACCTCGTCCGTGACTTGTCACCATTATTGTACCAGAGGCCTCGTCACCATTATTGTACCAGAAGCCTCGTCCGTGACTTGTCACCATTATTGTACCAGAGGCCTCGTCTGTGACTTGTCACCATTATTGTACCAGAGGCCTCGTTCATGACTTGTCACTATTATTGTACCAGAGGCCTCGTTCATGACTTGTCACCATTATTGTACCAGAGGCCTCGTCCGTGACTTGTCACCATTATTGTACCAGAGGCCTCATCCGTGACTTGTCACCATTATTGTACCAGAGGCCTCGTCCATGACTTGTCACCATTATTGTACCAGAGGCCTCGTCCGTGACTTGTCACCATTATTGTACCAAAGGCCTCGTCCAAGACTTGTCACCATTATTGTACCAGAGGCCTCGTCCGTGACTTGTCACATTTATTGTACCAGAGGCCTCGTCCGTGACTCGTCACTATTATATTACCAGAGGCCTCGTCCGTGACGTGTGACCATTATTGTACCAGAGGCCTCGTCCGTGACTTGTCACCATTATTGTACCAGGGACCTCGTCCGTGACTTGTCACCATTATTGTACAAGAGGCCTCGTCCGTGACTTGTCACCATTATTGTACCAGAGGCCTCGTCACAATTATTGTACCAGAGCCTCGTCCGTGACTTGTCACCATTATTGTACCAGAGGCCTCGTCCGTGACTTGTCACCATTATTGTATCAGAGGCCTCGTTCATGACTTGTCACTATTATTGTACCAGAGGCCTCGTTCATGACTTGTCACCATTATTGTACCAGAGGCCTCGTCCGTGACATGTCACCATTATTGTACCAGAGGCCTCGTCCGTGACTTGTTACCATTATTGTACCAGAGGCCTCGTTCATGACTTGTCACTATTATTGTACCAGAGGCCTCGTCCGTGACTTGTCACCATTATTGTACCAGAGGCCTCGTCCATGACTTGTTACCACAATTGTACCAGAGGTCTCGTCCATGACTTGTCACCATTATTGTGCCCGAGGCCTCGTCACCATTATTGTACCAGAGGCCTCGTCCATGACTTGTCACCATTATTGTACCAGAGGCCTCGTCCGTGACTTGTCACCATTATTGTACCAGAGGCCTCGTCCATGACTTGTCACCATTATTGTACCAGAGGCCTCGTCCATGACTTGTCACCATTATTGTGCCAGAGGCCTCGTCACCATTATTGTACCAGAGGCCTCGTCCATGACTTGTCACCATTATTGTACCAGAGGCCTCGTCCATGACTTGTCACTATTATTGTACCAGAGGCCTCGTCCATGACTTGTCACCATTATTGTGCCAGAAGCCTCGTCACCATTATTGTACCAGAGGCCTCGTCCGTGACTTGTCGCTATTATTGTACCAGAGGCCTCGTCCATGACTTGTCACCATTATTGTACTAGAGGCCTCGTCACCATTATTGTACCAGAGGCCTCGTCACCATTATTGTACCAGAGGCCTCGTCCATAACTTGTCACCATTATTGTACCAGAGGCCTCGTCCATGACTTGTCACCATTATTGTACCAGAGGCCTCGTCCGTGACTTGTCACCATTATTGTACCAGAGGCCTCGTCCGTGACTCGTCACCATTATTGTACCAGAGGCCTCGTCCGTGACTTGTCTCCATTATTGTACCAGGGACCTCGTCCGTGACTTGTCAGCATTATTGTACCAGAGGCCTCGTCCGTGACTTGTCAGCATTATTGTACCAGAGGCCTCGTCCATGACTTGTTACCACTATTGTACCAGAGGTCTCGTCCATGACTTGTCACCATTATTGTGCCAGAGGCCTCGTCACCATTATTGTACCAGAGGCCTCGTCCATGACTTGTCACCATTATTGTACCAGAGGCCTCGTCCGTGACTTGTCACCATTATTGTACCAGAGGCCTCGTCACCATTATTGTACCAGAGGCCTCGTCCGTGACTTGTCACATTTATTGTACCAGAGGCCTCGTCCGTGACTCGTCACCATTATTGTACCAGAGGCCTTGTCCGTGACGTGTGACAATTATTGTACCAGAGGCCTCGTCCGTGACTTGTCACCATTATTGTACCAGGGACCTCGTCCGTGACTTGTCACCATTATTGTACAAGAGGCCTCGTCCGTGACTTGTCACCATTATTGTACCAGAGGCCTCGTCACCATTATTGTACCAGAGCCTCGTCCGTGACTTGTCACCATTATTGTACCAGAGGCCTCGTCCGTGACTTGTCACCATTATTGTATCAGAGGCCTCGTTCATGACTTGTCACTATTATTGTACCAGAGGCCTCGTTCATGACTTGTCACCATTATTGTACCAGAGGCCACGTCCGTGACTTGTCACCATTATTGTACCAGAGGCCTCGTCCGTGACTTGTTACCATTATTGTACCAGAGGCCTCATTCATGACTTGCCACTATTATTGTACCAGAGGCCTCGTCCGTGACTTGTCACGATTATTGTACCAGTGGCCTCGTCCATGACTTGTTACCACTATTGTACCAGAGGTCTCGTCCATGACTTGTCACCATTATTGTGCCCGAGGCCTCGTCACCATTATTGTACCAGAGGCCTCGTCCATGACTTGTCACCATTATTGTACCAGAGGCCTCGTCCGTGACTTGTCACCATTATTGTACCAGAGGCCTCGTCCATGACTTGTCACCATTATTGTACCAGAGGCCTCGTCCATGACTTGTCACCATTATTATGCCAGAGGCCTCGTCACCATTATTGTACCAGAGGCCTCGTCCATGACTTGTCACCATTATTGTACCAGAGGCCTCGTCACCATTATTGTACCAGAGGCCTCGTCCGTGACTTGTCACCATTATTGTACCAGAGGCCTCGTCCATGACTTGTCACCATTATTGTACCAGAGGCCTCGTCCGTGACTTGTCACCATTATTGTACCAGAGGCCTCGTCACCATTATTGTACCAGAGGCCTCGTCCGTGACTTGTCACATTTATTGTACCAGAGGCCTCGTCCGTGACTCGTCACCATTATTGTACCAGAGGCCTTGTCCGTGACGTGTGACAATTATTGTACCAGAGGCCTCGTCCGTGACTTGTCACCATTATTGTACCAGGGACCTCGTCCGTGACTTGTCACCATTATTGTACAAGAGGCCTCGTCCGTGACTTGTCACCATTATTGTACCAGAGGCCTCGTCACCATTATTGTACCAGAGCCTCGTCCGTGACTTGTCACCATTATTGTACCAGAGGCCTCGTCCGTGACTTGTCACCATTATTGTATCAGAGGCCTCGTTCATGACTTGTCACTATTATTGTACCAGAGGCCTCGTTCATGACTTGTCACCATTATTGTACCAGAGGCCACGTCCGTGACTTGTCACCATTATTGTACCAGAGGCCTCGTCCGTGACTTGTTACCATTATTGTACCAGAGGCCTCATTCATGACTTGCCACTATTATTGTACCAGAGGCCTCGTCCGTGACTTGTCACGATTATTGTACCAGTGGCCTCGTCCATGACTTGTTACCACTATTGTACCAGAGGTCTCGTCCATGACTTGTCACCATTATTGTGCCCGAGGCCTCGTCACCATTATTGTACCAGAGGCCTCGTCCATGACTTGTCACCATTATTGTACCAGAGGCCTCGTCCGTGACTTGTCACCATTATTGTACCAGAGGCCTCGTCCATGACTTGTCACCATTATTGTACCAGAGGCCTCGTCCATGACTTGTCACCATTATTATGCCAGAGGCCTCGTCACCATTATTGTACCAGAGGCCTCGTCCATGACTTGTCACCATTATTGTACCAGAGGCCTCGTCACCATTATTGTACCAGAGGCCTCGTCCGTGACTTGTCACCATTATTGTACCAGAGGCCTCGTCCATGACTTGTCACCATTATTGTACCAGAGGCCTCGTCCGTGACTTGTCACCATTATTGTACCAGAGGCCTCGTCCATGACTTGTCACCATTATTGTACCAGAGGCCTCGTCCGTGACTTGTCACCATTATTGTACCAGAGGCCTCGTCCATGACTTGTCACCATTATTGTACCAGAGGCCTCGTCCACGACTTGTCACCATTATTGTACCAGAGGCCTCGTCCGTGACTTGTCACCATTATTGTACCAGAGGCCTCGTTCATGACTTGTCACCATTATTGTACCAGAGGCCTCGTCACCATTATTGTACCAGAGGCCTCGTCCGTGACTTGTCACCATTATTGTACCAGAGGCCTCGTCCATGACTTGTCACCATTATTGTACCAGAGGCCTCGTCCACGACTTGTCACCATTATTGTACCAGAGGCCTCGTCCGTGACTTGTCACCATTATTGTACCAGAGGCCTCGTCCATGACTTGTCACCATTATTGTACCAGAGGCCTCGTCCGTGACTTGTCACCAATATTGTACCAGAGGCCTCGTCCGTGACTCGTCACCATTATTGTACCATAGGCCTCGTCCGTGACGTGTCACCATTATTGTACCAGAGGCCTCGTCCGTGACTTGTCACCATTATTGTACCAGGGACCTCGTCCGTGACTTGTTACCATTATTGTACAAGAGGCCTCGTCCGTGACTTGTCACCATTATTGTACCAGAGGCCTCGTCCATGACTTGTCACCATTATTGTACCAGAGGCCTCGTCCGTGACTTGTCACCATTATTGTACCAGAGGCCTCGTCCGTGACTCGTCACCATTATTGAACCAGAGGCCTCGTCCGTGACTTGTCACCATTATTGTACCAGGGACCTCGTCCGTGACTTGTCACCATTATTGTACCAGAGGCCTCGTCCGTGACTTGTCACCATTATTGTACCAGAGGCCTCGTCCATGACTTGTCACCATTATTGTACCAGAGGCTTCGTCCGTGACTTGTTACCATTATTGTACCAGAGGCCTCGTCCGTGACTCGTCACCATTATTGTACCAGAGGCCTCGTCCGTGACGTGTCACCATTATTGTACCAGGGACCACGTCCGTGACTTGTCACCATTATTGTACCAGAGGCCTCGTCCGTGACTTGTCACCATTATTGTACCAGAGGCCTCGTCCATGACTTGTCACCATTATTGTACCAGAGGCCTCGTCCGTGACTTGTCACCATTATTGTACCAGAGGCCTCGTCCATGACTTGTCACCATTATTGTACCAGAGGCCTCGTCCATGACTTGTCACCATTATTGTACCAGAGGCCTCGGCCATGAGTTGTCATCATTATTGTACCAGGGACCTCGTCCCTGATTTGTCACCATTATTGTACCAGAGGCCTCGTCACCATTATTGTACCAGAAGCCTCGTCCGTGACTTGTCACCATTATTGTACCAGAGGCCTCATCCGTGACTTGTCACCATTATTGTACCAGAGGCCTCGTCCATGACTTGTCACCATTATTGTACCAGAGGCCTCGTCCGTGACTTGTCACCATTATTGTACCAAAGGCCTCGTCCAAGACTTGTCACCATTATTGTACCAGAGGCCTCGTCCGTGACTTGTCACATTTATTGTACCAGAGGCCTCGTCCGTGACTCGTCACCATTATTGTACCAGAGGCCTTGTCCGTGACGTGTCACAATTATTGTACCAGAGGCCTCGTCCGTGACTTGTCACCATTATTGTACCAGGGACCTCGTCCGTGACTTGTCACCATTATTGTACAAGAGGCCTCGTCCGTGACTTGTCACCATTATTGTACCAGAGGCCTCGTCACCATTATTGTACCAGAGCCTCGTCCGTGACTTGTCACCATTATTGTACCAGAGGCCTCGTCCGTGACTTGTCACCATTATTGTATCAGAGGCCTCGTTCATGACTTGTCACTATTATTGTACCAGAGGCCTCGTTCATGACTTGTCACCATTATTGTACCAGAGGCCACGTCCGTGACTTGTCACCATTATTGTACCAGGGACCACGTCCGTGACTTGTCACCATTATTGTACCAGAGGCCTCGTCCGTGACTTGTCACTATTATTGTACCAGAGGCCTCGTCCATGACTTGTCACCATTATTGTACCAGAGGCCTCGTCCGTGACTTGTCACCATTATTGTGCCAGAGGCCTCGTCACCATTATTGTACCAGAGGCCTCGTCCATGACTTGTCACTATTATTGTACCAGAGGCCTCGTCCATGACTTGTCACCATTATTGTGCCAGAGGCCTCGTCACCATTATTGTACCAGAGGCCTCGTCCGTGACTTGTCACCATTATTGTACCAGAGGCCTCGTCCGTGACTCGTCTCCATTATTGTACCAGAGGCCTCGTCCGTGACTTGTCACAATTATTGTACCAGAGGCCCCGTCCATGACTTGTTACCACTATTGTACCAGAGGTCTCGTCCATGACTTGTCACCATTATTGTGCCCGAGGCCTCGTCACCATTATTGTACCAGAGGCCTCGTCCATGACTTGTCACCATTATTGTACCAGAGGCCTCGTCCGTGACTTGTCACCATTATTGTACTGGAGGCCTCGTCCATGACTTGTCACCATTATTGTACCAGAGGCCTCGTCCATGACTTGTCACCATTATTGTGCCAGACGCCTCGTCACCATTATTATACCAGAGGCCTCGTCCATGACTTGTCACCATTATTGTACCAGAGGCCTCGTCCATGACTTGTCACTATTATTGTACCAGAGGCCTCGTCCATGACTTGTCACCATTATTGTGCCAGAAGCCTCGTCACCATTATTGTACCAGAGGCCTCGTCCGTGACTTGTCGCTATTATTGTACCAGAGGCCTCGTCCATGACTTGTCACCATTATTGTACCAGAGGCCTCGTCACCATTATTGTACCAGAGGCCTCGTCACCATTATTGTACCAGAGGCCTCGTCCGTAACTTGTCACCATTATTGTACCAGAGGCCTCGTCCATGACTTGTCACCATTATTGTACCAGAGGCCTCGTCCGTGACTTGTCACCATTATTGTACCAGAGGCCTCGTCCATGACTTGTCACTATTATTGTACCAGAGGCCTCGTCCATGACTTGTCACCATTATTGTGCCAGAGGCCTCGTCACCATTATTGTACCAGAGGCCTCGTCCATGACTTGTCATAATTATTGTACCAGAGGCCTCGTCCATGACTTGTCACTATTATTGTACCAGAGGCCTCGTCCATGACTTGTCACCATTATTGTGCCAGAGGCCTCGTGACCATTATTGTACCAGAGGCCTCCTCCGTGACTTGTCACCATTATTGTACCAGAGGCCTCGTCCGTGACTCGTCTCCATTATTGTACCAGAGGCCTCGTCCGTGACTTGTCACCATTATTGTACCAGAGGCCTCGTCCATGACTTGTCACCATTATTGTACCAGAGGCCTCGTCCATGACTTGTCACCATTATTGTATCAGAGGCCTCGTCCATGACTTGTCACTATTATTGTGCCAGAGGCCTCGTCACCATTATTGTACCAGAGGCCTCGTCCATGACTTGTCATAATTATTGTACCAGAGGCCTCGTCCATGACTTGTCACTATTATTGTACCAGAGGCCTCGTCCATGACTTGTCACCATTATTGTGCCAGAGGCCTCGTCACCATTATTGTACCAGAGGCCTCGTCCGTGACTTGTCACCATTATTGTACCAGAGGCCTCGTCCGTGACTCGTCTCCATTATTGTACCAGAGGCCTCGTCCGTGACTTGTCCCCATTATTGTACCAGAGGCCTCGTCCGTGACTTGTCACCATTATTGTACCAGAGGCTTCGTTCATGACTTGTCACTATTATTGTACCAGAGGCCTCGTCCGTGACTTGTCACCATTATTGTACCAGAGGCCTCGTCCATGACTTGTTACCACTATTGTACCAGAGGTCTCGTCCATGACTTGTCACCATTATTGTGCCAGAGGCCTCGTCACCATTATTGTACCAGAGGCCTCGTCCATGACTTGTCACCATTATTGTACCAGAGGCCTCGTCCGTGACTTGTCACCATTATTGTACCAGAGGCCTCGTCCATGACTTGGCACAATTATTGTACCAGAGGCCTCGTCCATGACTTGCAACCATTATTGTGCCAGAGGCCTCGTCACCATTATTGTACCAGAGGCCTCGTCCATGACTTGTCACCATTATTGTACCAGAGGCCTCGTCCATGACTTGTCACCATTATTGTACCAGAGGCCTCGTGCATGACTTGTCACCATTATTGTGCCAGAGGCCTCGTCACCATTATTGTACCAGAGGCCTCGTCCATGACTTGTCACCATTATTGTACCAGAGGCCTCGTCCATGACTTGTCACCATTATTGTACCAGAGGCCTCGTCCATGACTTGTCACTATTATTGTGCCAGAGGCCTCGTCACCATTATTGTACCAGATGCCTCGTCCATGACTTGTCACCATTATGGTACCAGAGGCCTCGTCCATGACTTGTCACCATTATTGTACCAGAGGCCTCGTTCATGACTTGTCACCATTATTGTACCAGAGGCCTCGTCACCATTATTGTACCAGAGGCCTCGTCCGTGACTTGTCACCATTATTGTACCAGAGGCCTCGTCCATGACTTGTCACCATTATTGTACCAGAGGCCTCGTCCGTGACTTGTCACCATTATTGTACCAGAGGCCTCGTCCATGACTTGTCACCATTATTGTACCAGAGGCCTCGTCCGTGACTTGTCACCATTATTGTACCAGAGGCCTCGACCATGACTTGTCACCATTATTGTACCAGAGGCCTCGTCCATGACTTGTCACCATTATTGTACCAGAGGCCTCGTCCGTGACTTGTCACCATTATTGTACCAGAGGCCTCGTCCATGACTTGTCACCATTATTGTACCAGAGGCCTCGTCCGTGACTTGTCACCAATATTGTACCAGAGGCCTCGTCCGTGACTCGTCACCATTATTGTACCATAGGCCTCGTCCGTGACGTGTCACCATTATTGTACCAGAGGCCTCGTCCGTGACTTGTCACCATTATTGTACCAGGGACCTCGTCCGTGACTTGTCACCATTATTGTACAAGAGGCCTCGTCCGTGACTTGTCACCATTATTGTACCAGAGGCCTCGTCCATGACTTGTCACCATTATTGTACCAGAGGCCTCGTCCGTGACTTGTCACCATTATTGTACCTGAGGCCTCGTCTGTGACTCGTCACCATTATTGTACCAGAGGCCTCGTCCGTGACTTGTCACCATTATTGTACCAGGGACCTCGTCCGTGACTTGTCACCATTATTGTAGCAGAGGCCTCGTCCGTGACTTGTCATCATTATTGTACCAGAGGCCTCGTCCGTGACTTGTCACCATTATTGTACCAGAGGCCTCTTCCATGAGTTGTCATCATTATTGTACCAGGGACCTCGTCCGTGACTTGTCACCATTATTGTACCAGAGGCCTCGTCACCATTATTGTACCAGAAGCCTCGTCCGTGACTTGTCACCATTATTGTACCAGAGGCCTCGTCTGTGACTTGTCACCATTATTGTACTAGAGGCCTCGTTCATGACTTGTCACTATTATTGTACCAGAGGCCTCGTTCATGACTTGTCACCATTATTGTACCAGAGGCCTCGTCCGTGACTTGTCACCATTATTGTACCAGAGGCCTCATACGTGACTTATCACCATTATTGTACCAGAGGCCTCGTCCATGACTTGTCACCATTATTGTACCAGAGGCCTCGTCCGTGACTTGTCACCATTATTGTACCAAAGGCCTCGTCCAAGACTTGTCACCATTGTTGTACCAGAGGCCTCGTCTGTGACTTGTCACATTTATTGTACCAGAGGCCTCGTCCGTGACTCGTCACCATTATTGTACCAGAGGCCTCGTCCGTGACGTGTGACCATTATTGTACCAGAGGCCTCGTCCGTGACTTGTCACCATTATTGTACCAGGGACCTCGTCCGTGACTTGTCACCATTATTGTACAAGAGGCCTCGTCCGTGACTTGTCACCATTATTGTACCAGAGGCCTCGTCACCATTATTGTACCAGAGCCTCGTCCGTGACTTGTCACCATTATTGTACCAGAGGCCTCGTCCGTGACTTGTCACCATTATTGTATCAGAGGCCTCGTTCATGACTTGTCACTATTATTGTACCAGAGGCCTCGTTCATGACTTGTCACCATTATTGTACCAGAGGCCTCGTCCGTGACTCGTCACCATTATTGTACCAGAGGCCTCGTCCGTGACGTGTGACCATTATTGTACCAGAGGCCTCGTCCGTGACTTGTCACCATTATTGTACCAGGGACCTCGTCCGTGACTTGTCACCATTATTGTACAAGAGGCCTCGTCCGTGACTTGTCACCATTATTGTACCAGAGGCCTCGTCACCATTATTGTACCAGAGCCTCGTCCGTGACTTGTCACCATTATTGTACCAGAGGCCTCGTCCGTGACTTGTCACCATTATTGTATCAGAGGCCTCGTTCATGACTTGTCACTATTATTGTACCAGAGGCCTCGTTCATGACTTGTCACCATTATTGTACCAGAGGCCTCGTCCGTGACTCGTCACCATTATTGTACCAGAGGCCTCGTCCGTGACTTGTCACCATTATTGTACCTGAGGCCTCGTCTGTGACTCGTCACCATTATTGTACCAGAGGCCTCGTCCGTGACTTGTCACCATTATTGTACCAGGGACCTCGTCCGTGACTTGTCACCATTATTGTACCAGAGGCCTCGTCCGTGACTTGTCATCATTATTGTACCAGAGGCCTCGTCCGTGACTTGTCACCATTATTGTACCAGAGGCCTCTTCCATGAGTTGTCATCATTATTGTACAAGAGGCCTCGTCCGTGACTTGTCACCATTATTGTACCAGAGGCCTCGTCACCATTATTGTACCAGAGCCTCGTCCGTGACTTGTCACCATTATTGTACCAGAGGCCTCGTCCGTGACTTGTCACCATTATTGTATCAGAGGCCTCGTTCATGACTTGTCACTATTATTGTACCAGAGGCCTCGTTCATGACTTGTCACCATTATTGTACCAGAGGCCTCGTCCGTGACTCGTCACCATTATTGTACCAGAGGCCTCGTCCGTGACTTGTCACCATTATTGTACCTGAGGCCTCGTCTGTGACTCGTCACCATTATTGTACCAGAGGCCTCGTCCGTGACTTGTCACCATTATTGTACCAGGGACCTCGTCCGTGACTTGTCACCATTATTGTACCAGAGGCCTCGTCCGTGACTTGTCATCATTATTGTACCAGAGGCCTCGTCCGTGACTTGTCACCATTATTGTACCAGAGGCCTCTTCCATGAGTTGTCATCATTATTGTACCAGGGACCTCGTCCGTGACTTGTCACCATTATTGTACCAGAGGCCTCGTCACCATTATTGTACCAGAAGCCTCGTCCGTGACTTGTCACCATTATTGTACCAGAGGCCTCGTCTGTGACTTGTCACCATTATTGTACTAGAGGCCTCGTTCATGACTTGTCACTATTATTGTACCAGAGGCCTCGTTCATGACTTGTCACCATTATTGTACCAGAGGCCTCGTCCGTGACTTGTCACCATTATTGTACCTGAGGCCTCGTCCGTGACTCGTCACCATTATTGTACCAGAGGCCTCGTCCGTGACTTGTCACCATTATTGTACCAGGGACCTCGTCCGTGACTTGTCACCATTATTGTACCAGAGGCCTCGTCCGTGACTTGTCATCATTATTGTACCAGAGGCCTCGTCCGTGACTTGTCACCATTATTGTACCAGAGGCCTCTTCCATGAGTTGTCATCATTATTGTACCAGGGACCTCGTCCGTGACTTGTCACCATTATTGTACCAGAGGCCTCGTCACCATTATTGTACCAGAAGCCTCGTCCGTGACTTGTCACCATTATTGTACCAGAGGCCTCGTCTGTGACTTGTCACCATTATTGTACCAGAGGCCTCGTTCATGACTTGTCACTATTATTGTACCAGAGGCCTCGTTCATGACTTGTCACCATTATTGTACCAGAGGCCTCGTCCGTGACTTGTCACCATTATTGTACCAGAGGCCTCATCCGTGACTTGTCACCATTATTGTACCAGAGGCCTCGTCCATGACTTGTCACCATTATTGTACCAGAGGCCTCGTCCGTGACTTGTCACCATTATTGTACCAAAGGCCTCGTCCAAGACTTGTCACCATTATTGTACCAGAGGCCTCGTCCGTGACTTGTCACATTTATTGTACCAGAGGCCTCGTCCGTGACTCGTCACTATTATATTACCAGAGGCCTCGTCCGTGACGTGTGACCATTATTGTACCAGAGGCCTCGTCCGTGACTTGTCACCATTATTGTACCAGGGACCTCGTCCGTGACTTGTCACCATTATTGTACAAGAGGCCTCGTCCGTGACTTGTCACCATTATTGTACCAGAGGCCTCGTCACAATTATTGTACCAGAGCCTCGTCCGTGACTTGTCACCATTATTGTACCAGAGGCCTCGTCCGTGACTTGTCACCATTATTGTATCAGAGGCCTCGTTCATGACTTGTCACTATTATTGTACCAGAGGCCTCGTTCATGACTTGTCACCATTATTGTACCAGAGGCCTCGTCCGTGACATGTCACCATTATTGTACCAGAGGCCTCGTCCGTGACTTGTTACCATTATTGTACCAGAGGCCTCGTTCATGACTTGTCACTATTATTGTACCAGAGGCCTCGTCCGTGACTTGTCACCATTATTGTACCAGAGGCCTCGTCCATGACTTGTTACCACAATTGTACCAGAGGTCTCGTCCATGACTTGTCACCATTATTGTGCCCGAGGCCTCGTCACCATTATTGTACCAGAGGCCTCGTCCATGACTTGTCACCATTATTGTACCAGAGGCCTCGTCCGTGACTTGTCACCATTATTGTACCAGAGGCCTCGTCCATGACTTGTCACCATTATTGTACCAGAGGCCTCGTCCATGACTTGTCACCATTATTGTGCCAGAGGCCTCGTCACCATTATTGTACCAGAGGCCTCGTCCATGACTTGTCACCATTATTGTACCAGAGGCCTCGTCCATGACTTGTCACTATTATTGTACCAGAGGCCTCGTCCATGACTTGTCACCATTATTGTGCCAGAAGCCTCGTCACCATTATTGTACCAGAGGCCTCGTCCGTGACTTGTCGCTATTATTGTACCAGAGGCCTCGTCCATGACTTGTCACCATTATTGTACTAGAGGCCTCGTCACCATTATTGTACCAGAGGCCTCGTCACCATTATTGTACCAGAGGCCTCGTCCATAACTTGTCACCATTATTGTACCAGAGGCCTCGTCCATGACTTGTCACCATTATTGTACCAGAGGCCTCGTCCGTGACTTGTCACCATTATTGTACCAGAGGCCTCGTCCGTGACTCGTCACCATTATTGTACCAGAGGCCTCGTCCGTGACTTGTCTCCATTATTGTACCAGGGACCTCGTCCGTGACTTGTCAGCATTATTGTACCAGAGGCCTCGTCCGTGACTTGTCAGCATTATTGTACCAGAGGCCTCGTCCATGACTTGTTACCACTATTGTACCAGAGGTCTCGTCCATGACTTGTCACCATTATTGTGCCAGAGGCCTCGTCACCATTATTGTACCAGAGGCCTCGTCCATGACTTGTCACCATTATTGTACCAGAGGCCTCGTCCGTGACTTGTCACTATTATTGTACCAGAGGCCTCGTCCATGACTTGTCACCATTATTGTACCAGAGGCCTCGTCCATGACTTGTCACCATTATTGTGCCAGAGGCCTCGTCACCATTATTGTACCAGAGGCCTCGTCCATGACTTGTCATAATTATTGTACCAGAGGCCTCGTCCATGACTTGTCACTATTATTGTACCAGAGGCCTCGTCCATGACTTGTCACCATTATTGTGCCAGAGGCCTCGTCACCATTATTGTACCAGAGGCCTCGTCCGTGACTTGTCACCATTATTGTACCAGAGGCCTCGTCCGTGACTCGTCTCCATTATTGTACCAGAGGCCTCGTCCGTGACTTGTCACCATTATTGTACCAGAGGCCTCGTCCGTGACTTGTTACCATTATTGTACCAGAGGCCTCGTTCATGACTTGTCACTATTATTGTACCAGAGGCCTCATCCGTGACTTGTCACCATTATTGTACCAGAGGCCTCGTCCATGACTTGTTACCACTATTGTACCAGAGGCCTCGTCCGTGACTTGTCACCATTATTGTACCAGAGGCCTCGTCCGTGACTCGTCACCATTATTGTACCTGAGGCCTCGTCCGTGACTTGTCTCCATTATTGTACCAGGGACCTCGTCCGTGACTTGTCAGCATTATTGTACCAGAGGCCTCGTCCGTGACTTGTCAGCATTATTGTACCAGAGGCCTCGTCCATGACTTGTTACCACTATTGTACCAGAGGTCTCGTCCATGACTTGTCACCATTATTGTGCCAGAGGCCTCGTCACCATTATTGTACCAGAGGCCTCGTCCATGACTTGTCACCATTATTGTACCAGAGGCCTCGTCCGTGACTTGTCACCATTATTGTACCAGAGGCCTCGTCCATGACTTGTCACCATTATTGTACCAGAGGCCTCGTCCATGACTTGTCACCATTATTGTACCAGAGGCCTCGTCCATGACTTGTCACCATTATTGTGCCAGAGGCCTCGTCACCATTATTGTACCAGAGGCCTCGTCCATGACTTGTCATAATTATTGTACCAGAGGCCTCGTCCATGACTTGTCACTATTATTGTACCAGAGGCCTCGTCCATGACTTGTCACCATTATTGTGCCAGAGGCCTCGTCACCATTATTGTACCAGAGGCCTCGTCCGTGACTTGTCACCATTATTGTACCAGAGGCCTCGTCCGTGACTCGTCTCCATTATTGTACCAGAGGCCTCGTCCGTGACTTGTCACCATTATTGTACCAGAGGCCTCGTCCGTGACTTGTTACCATTATTGTACCAGAGGCCTCGTTCATGACTTGTCACTATTATTGTACCAGAGGCCTCATCCGTGACTTGTCACCATTATTGTACCAGAGGCCTCGTCCATGACTTGTTACCACTATTGTACCAGAGGTCTCGTCCATGACTTGTCACCATTATTGTGCCAGAGGCCTCGTCACCATTATTGTACCAGAGGCCTCGTCCATGACTTGTCACCATTATTGTACCAGAGGCCTCGTCCGTGACTTGTCACCATTATTGTACCAGAGGCCTCGTCCATGACTTGTCACCATTATTGTACCAGAGGCCTCGTCCATGACTTGTCACCATTATTGTGCCAGAGTCCTCGTCACCATTATTGTACCAGAGGCCTCGTCCATGACTTGTCACCATTATTGTACCAGAGGCCACGTCCATGACTTGTCACTATTATTGTACCAGAGGCCTCGTCCATGACTTGTCACCATTATTGTGCCAGAGGCCTCGTCACCATTATTTTACCAGAGGCCTCGTCCGTGACTTGTCGCTATTATTGTTCCAGAGGCCTCGTCCATGACTTGTCACCATTATTGTACCAGAGGCCTCGTCACCATTATTGTATCAGAGGCCTCGTCACCATTATTGTACCAGAGGCCTCGTCCGTAACTTGTCACTATTATTGTACCAGAGGCCTCGTCCATGACTTGTCACCATTATTGTACCAGAGGCCTCGTCCGTGACTTGTCACCATTATTGTATAAGAGGCCTCGTCCGTGACTCGTCACCATTATTGTACCAGAGGCCTCGTCCGTGACTTGTCTCCATTATTGTACCTGGGACCTCGTCCGTGACTTGTCAGCATTATTGTACCAGAGGCCTCGTCCGTGACTTGTCACCATAATTGTACCAGAGGCCTCGTCCATGACTTGTCACCATTATTGTACCAGAGGCCTCGTCCGTGACTTGTCACCATTATTGTACCAGAGGCCTCGTCCATGACTTGTTACCACTATTGTACCAGAGGTCTCGTCCATGACTTGTCACCATTATTGTGCCAGAGGCCTCGTCACCATTATTGTACCAGAGGCTTCGTCCATGACTTGTCACCATTATTGTACCAGAGGCCTCGTCCGTGACTTGTCACCATTATTTTACCAGAGACTTCGTCCATGACTTGTCACCATTATTGTACCAGAGGCCTCGTCCATGACTTGTCACCATTATTGTGCCAGAGGCCTCGTCACCATAATTGTACCATAGGCCTCGTCCGTGACTTGTCACCATTATTGTACCAGAGGCCTCGTCCATGACTTGTCACCATTATTGTACCAGAGGCCTCATCCATGACTTGTCACCATTATTGTGCCAGAGGCCTCGTCACCATTATTGTACCAGAGGCCTCGTCCATGACTTGTCACCATTATTGTACCAGAGGCCTCGTCCATGACTTGTCACCATTATTGTACCAGAGGCCTCCTCACCATTATTGTACCAGAGGCCTCGTCCGTGACTTGTCACCATTATTGTACCAGAGGCCTCGTCCATGACTTGTCACCATTATTGTACCAGAGGCCTCGTCCGTGACTTGTCACCATTATTGTACCAGAGGCCTCGTCCGTGACTCGTCAACCTTATTGTACCAGAGGCTTCGTCCATGACTTGTCACCATTATTGTACCAGAGGCCTCGTCCATGACTTGTCACCATTATTGTACCAGAGGCCTCGTCCATGACTTGTCACCATTATTGTGCCAGAGGCCTCGTCACCATTATTGTACCAGAGGCCTCGTCCTTGACTTGTCACCATTATTGTACCAGAGGCCTCGTCCATGACTTGTCACCATTATTGTACCAAAGGCCTCGTCACCATTATTGTACCAGAGGCCTCGTCACCATTATTGTACCAGAGGCCTCGTCTGTAACTTGTCACCATTATTGTACCAGAGGCCTCGTCCATGACTTGTCACCATTATTGTACCAGAGGCCTCGTCCGTGACTTGTCACTATTATTGTACCAGAGGCCTCGTCCGTGACTCGTCACCATTATTGTACCAGAGGCCTCGTCCGTGACTTGTCTCCATTATTGTACCAGGGACCTCGTCCGTGACTTGTCAGCATTATTGTACCAGAGGCCTCGTCCGTGACTTGTCAGCATTATTGTACCAGAGGCCTCGTCCATGACTTGTTACCACTATTGTACCAGAGGTCTCGTCCATGACTTGTCACCATTATTGTGCCAGAGGCCTCGTCACCATTATTGTACCAGAGGCCTCGTCCATGACTTGTCACCATTATTGTACCAGAGGCCTCGTCCGTGACTTGTCACCATTATTGTACCAGAGGCCTCGTCCATGACTTGTCACCATTATTGTACCAGAGGCCTCGTCCATGACTTGTCACCATTATTGTGCCAGAGGCCTCGTCACCATTATTGTAACCAGAGGCTTCGTCCATGACTTGTCAGCATTATTGTACCAGAGGCCTCGTTCATGACTTGTTACCACTATTGTACCAGAGGTCTCGTCCATGACTTGTCACCATTATTGTGCCAGAGGCCTCGTCACCATTATTGTACCAGAGGCCTCGTCCATGACTTGTCACCATTATTGTACCAGAGGCCTCGTCCGTGACTTGTCACCATTATTGTACCAGAGGCCTCGTCCATGACTTGTCACCATTATTGTACCAGAGGCCTCGTCCATGACTTGTCACCATTATTGTGCCAGAGGCCTCGTCACCATTATTGTACCAGAGGCCTCGTCCATGACTTGTCAATAATTATTGTACCAGAGGCCTCGTCCATGACTTGTCACTATTATTGTACCAGAGGCCTCGTCCATGACTTGTCACCATTATTGTGCCAGAGGCCTCGTCACCATTATTCTACCAGAGGCCTCGTCCGTGACTTGTCACCATTATTGTACCAGAGGCCTCGTCCGTGACTCGTCTCCATTATTGTACCAGAGGCCTCGTCCGTGACTTGTCACCATTATTGTACCAGAGGCCTCGTCCGTGACTTGTTACCATTATTGTACCAGAGGCCTCGTTTATGACTTGTCACTATTATTGTACCAGAGGCCTCATCCGTGGCTTGTCACCATTATTGTACCAGAGGCCTCGTCCATGACTTGTTACCACTATTGTACCAGAGGTCTCGTCCATGACTTGTCACCATTATTGTGCCAGAGGCCTCGTCACCATTATTGTACCAGAGGCCTCGTCCATGACTTGTCACCATTATTGTACCAGAGGCCTCGTCCGTGACTTGTCACCATTATTGTACCAGAGGCCTCGTCCATGACTTGTCACCATTATTGTACCAGAGGCCTCGTCCATGACTTGTCACCATTATTGTGCCAGAGGCCTCGTCACCATTATTGTACCAGAGGCCTCGTCCATGACTTGTCACCATTATTGTACCAGAGGCCACGTCCATGACTTGTCACTATTATTGTACCAGAGGCCTCGTCCATGACTTGTCACCATTATTGTGCCAGAGGCCTCGTCACCATTATTTTACCAGAGGCCTCGTCCGTGACTTGTCGCTATTATTATTCCAGAGGCCTCGTCCATGACTTGTCACCATTATTGTACCAGAGGCCTCGTCACCATTATTGTACCAGAGGCCTCGTCACCATTATTGTACCAGAGGCCTCGTCCGTAACTTGTCACCATTATTGTACCAGAGGCCTCGTCCATGACTTGTCACCATTATTGTACCAGAGGCCTCGTCCGTGACTTGTCACCATTATTGTACCAGAGGCCTCGTC
Source organism: Procambarus clarkii (assembly GCF_040958095.1). Taxonomy (NCBI): domain Eukaryota; kingdom Metazoa; phylum Arthropoda; class Malacostraca; order Decapoda; family Cambaridae; genus Procambarus; species Procambarus clarkii. The sequence goes on along the minus strand of NC_091195.1, from coordinate 12,890,283 downwards.
CGTGACTCGTCACTATTATTGTACCAGAGGCCTCGTCCGTGACTTGTCTCCATAATTGTACCTGGGACCTCGTCCGTGACTTGTCAGCATTATTGTACCAGAGGCCTCGTCCGTGACTTGTCACCATAATTGTACCAGAGGCCTCGTCCATGACTTGTCACCATTATTGTTCCAGAGGCCTCGTCCGTGACTTGTCACCATTATTGTACCAGAGGCCTCGTCCATGACTTGTTACCACTATTGTACCAGAGGTCTCGTCCATGACTTGTCACCATTATTGTGCCAGAGGCCTCGTCACCATTATTGTACCAGAGGCTTCGTCCATGACTTGTCACCATTATTGTACCAGAGGCCTCGTCCGTGACTTGTCACCATTATTGTACCAGAGGCTTCGTCCATGACTTGTCACCATTATTGTACCAGAGGCCTCGTCCATGACTTGTCACCATTATTGTGCCAGAGGCCTCGTCACCATAATTGTACCATAGGCCTCGTCCGTGACTTGTCACCATTATTGTACCAGAGGCCTCGTCCATAACTTGTCACCATTATTGTACCAGAGGCCTCATCCATGACTTGTCACCATTATTGTGCCAGAGGCCTCGTCACCATTATTGTACCAGAGGCCTCGTCCATGACTTGTCACCATTATTGTACCAGAGGCCTCGTCCATGACTTGTCACCATTATTGTACCAGAGGCCTCCTCACCATTATTGTACCAGAGGCCTCGTCCGTGACTTGTCACCATTATTGTACCAGAGGCCTCGTCCATGACTTGTCACCATTATTGTACCAGAGGCCTCGTCCGTGACTTGTCATCATTATTGTACCAGAGGCCTCGTCCGTGACTCGTCAACATTATTGTACCAGAGGCTTCGTCCATGACTTGTCACCATTATTGTACCAGAGGCCTCGTCCATGACTTGTCACCATTATTGTACCAGAGGCCTCGTCCATGACTTGTCACCATTATTGTGCCAGAGGCCTCGTCACCATTATTGTACCAGAGGCCTCGTCCATGACTTGTCACCATTATTGTACCAGAGGCCTCGTCCATGACTTGTCACCATTATTGTACCAGAGGCCTCGTCCATGACTTGTCACCATTATTGTACCAGAGGCCTCGTCACCATTATTGTACCAGAGGCCTCGTCACCATTATTGTACCAGAGGCCTCGTCCGTGACTTGTCACCATTATTGTACCAGAGGCCTCGTCCGTGACTTGTCACCATTATTGTACCAGAGGCCTCGTCCGTGACTCGTCACCAATATTGTACCAGAGGCCTCGTCCGTGACTTGTCACCATTATTGTACCAGAGGCCTCGTCCGTGACTTGTCACCATTATTGTACCTGAGGCCTCGTCCATGACTTGTCATAATTATTGTACCAGAGGCCTCGTCCATGACTTGTCACTATTATTGTACCAGAGGCCTCGTCCATGACTTGTCACCATTATTGTGCCAGAGGCCTCGTCACCATTATTGTACCAGAGGCCTCGTCCGTGACTTGTCACCATTATTGTACCAGAGGCCTCGTCCGTGACTCGTCTCCATTATTGTACCAGAGGCCTCGTCCGTGACTTGTCACCATTATTGTACCAGAGGCCTCGTCCGTGACTTGTTACCATTATTGTACCAGAGGCCTCGTTCATGACTTGTCACTATTATTGTACCAGAGGCCTCATCCGTGACTTGTCACCATTATTGTATCAGAGGCCTCGTCCATGACTTGTTACCACTATTGTACCAGAGGTCTCGTCCATGACTTGTCACCATTATTGTGCCAGAGGCCTCGTCACCATTATTGTACCAGAGGCCTCCTCCATGACTTGTCACCATTATTGTACCAGAGGCCTCGTCCGTGACTTGTCACCATTATTGTACCAGAGGCCTCGTCCATGACTTGTCACCATTATTGTACCAGAGGCCTCGTCCATGACTTGTCACCATTATTGTGCCAGAGGCCTCGTCACCATTATTGTACCAGAGGCCTCGTCCATGACTTGTCACCATTATTGTACCAGAGGCCACGTCCATGACTTGTCACTATTATTGTACCAGAGGCCTCGTCCATGACTTGTCACCATTATTGTGCCAGAGGCCTCGTCACCATTATTTTACCAGAGGCCTCGTCCGTGACTTGTCGCTATTATTGTTCCAGAGGCCTCGTCCATGACTTGTCACCATTATTGTACCAGAGGCCTCGTCACCATTATTGTACCAGAGGCCTCGTCACCATTATTGTACCAGAGGCCTCGTCACCATTATTGTACCAGAGGCCTCGCCCGTAACTTGTCACCATTATTGTACCAGAGGCCTCGTCCATGACTTGTCACCATTATTGTACCAGAGGCCTCGTCCGTGACTTGTCACCATTATTGTACCAGAGGCCTCGTCCGTGACTCGTCACCATTATTGTACCAGAGGCCTCGTCCGTGACTTGTCTCCATTATTGTACCTGGGACCTCGTCCGTGACTTGTCAGCATTATTGTACCAGAGGCCTCGTCCGTGACTTGTCACCATAATTGTACCAGAGGCCTCGTCCATGACTTGTCACCATTATTGTACCAGAGGCCTCGTCCATGACTTGTCACCATTATTGTACCAGAGGCCTCCTCACCATTATTGTACCAGAGGCCTCGTCCGTGACTTGTCACCATTATTGTACCAGAGGCCTCGTCCATGACTTGTCACCATTATTGTACCAGAGGCCTCGTCCGTGACTTGTCACCATTATTGTACCAGAGGCCTCGTCCGTGACTCGTCAACCTTATTGTACCAGAGGCTTCGTCCATGACTTGTCACCATTATTGTACCAGAGGCCTCGTCCATGACTTGTCACCATTATTGTACCAGAGGCCTCGTCCATGACTTGTCACCATTATTGTGCCAGAGGCCTCGTCACCATTATTGTACCAGAGGCCTCGTCCATGACTTGTCACCATTATTGTACCAGAGGCCTCGTCCATGACTTGTCACCATTATTGTACCAAAGGCCTCGTCACCATTATTGTACCAGAGGCCTCGTCACCATTATTGTACCAGAGGCCTCGTCTGTAACTTGTCACCATTATTGTACCAGAGGCCTCGTCCATGACTTGTCACCATTATTGTACCAGAGGCCTCGTCCGTGACTTGTCACTATTATTGTACTAGAGGCCTCGTCCGTGACTCGTCACCATTATTGTACCAGAGGCCTCGTCCGTGACTTGTCTCCATTATTGTACCAGGGACCTCGTCCGTGACTTGTCAGCATTATTGTACCAGAGGCCTCGTCCGTGACTTGTCAGCATTATTGTACCAGAGGCCTCGTCCATGACTTGTTACCACTATTGTACCAGAGGTCTCGTCCATGACTTGTCACCATTATTGTGCCAGAGGCCTCGTCACCATTATTGTACCAGAGGCCTCGTCCATGACTTGTCACCATTATTGTACCAGAGGCCTCGTCCGTGACTTGTCACCATTATTGTACCAGAGGCCTCGTCCATGACTTGTCACCATTATTGTACCAGAGGCCTCGTCCATGACTTGTCACCATTATTGTGCCAGAGGCCTCGTCACCATTATGTGTACCAGAGGCTTCGTCCATGACTTGTCAGCATTATTGTACCAGAGGCCTCGTCCATGACTTGTTACCACTATTGTACCAGAGGTCTCGTCCATGACTTGTCACCATTATTGTGCCAGAGGCCTCGTCACCATTATTGTACCAGAGGCCTCGTCCATGACTTGTCACCATTATTGTACCAGAGGCCTCGTCCGTGACTTGTCACCATTATTGTACCAGAGGCCTCGTCCATGACTTGTCACCATTATTGTACCAGAGGCCTCGTCCATGACTTGTCACCATTATTGTGCCAGAGGCCTCGTCACCATTATTGTACCAGAGGCCTCGTCCATGACTTGTCATAATTATTGTACCAGAGGCCTCGTCCATGACTTGTCACTATTATTGTACCAGAGGCCTCGTCCATGACTTGTCACCATTATTGTGCCAGAGGCCTCGTCACCATTATTCTACCAGAGGCCTCGTCCGTGACTTGTCACCATTATTGTACCAGAGGCCTCGTCCGTGACTCGTCTCCATTATTGTACCAGAGGCCTCGTCCGTGACTTGTCACCATTATTGTACCAGAGGCCTCGTCCGTGACTTGTTACCATTATTGTACCAGAGGCCTCGTTCATGACTTGTCACTATTATTGTACCAGAGGCCTCATCCGTGGCTTGTCACCATTATTGTACCAGAGGCCTCGTCCATGACTTGTTACCACTATTGTACCAGAGGTCTCGTCCATGACTTGTCACCATTATTGTGCCAGAGGCCTCGTCACCATTATTGTGCCAGAGGCCTCGTCACCATTATTGTACCAGAGGCCTCGTCCATGACTTGTCACCATTATTGTACCAGAGGCCTCGTCCGTGACTTGTCACCATTATTGTACCAGAGGCCTCGTCCATGACTTGTCACCATTATTGTACCAGAGGCCTCGTCCATGACTTGTCACCATTATTGTGCCAGAGGCCTCGTCACCATTATTGTACCAGAGGCCTCGTCCATGACTTGTCACCATTATTGTACCAGAGGCCACGTCCATGACTTGTCACTATTATTGTACCAGAGGCCTCGTCCATGACTTGTCACCATTATTGTGCCAGAGGCCTCGTCACCATTATTTTACCAGAGGCCTCGTCCGTGACTTGTCGCTATTATTATTCCAGAGGCCTCGTCCATGACTTGTCACCATTATTGTACCAGAGGCCTCGTCACCATTATTGTACCAGAGGCCTCGTCACCATTATTGTACCAGAGGCCTCGTCCGTAACTTGTCACCATTATTGTACCAGAGGCCTCGTCCATGACTTGTCACCATTATTGTACCAGAGGCCTCGTCCGTGACTTGTCACCATTATTGTACCAGAGGCCTCGTCCGTGACTCGTCACTATTATTGTACCAGAGGCCTCGTCCGTGACTTGTCTCCATAATTGTACCTGGGACCTCGTCCGTGACTTGTCAGCATTATTGTACCAGAGGCCTCGTCCGTGACTTGTCACCATAATTGTACCAGAGGCCTCGTCCATGACTTGTCACCATTATTGTTCCAGAGGCCTCGTCCGTGACTTGTCACCATTATTGTACCAGAGGCCTCGTCCATGACTTGTTACCACTATTGTACCAGAGGTCTCGTCCATGACTTGTCACCATTATTGTGCCAGAGGCCTCGTCACCATTATTGTACCAGAGGCTTCGTCCATGACTTGTCACCATTATTGTACCAGAGGCCTCGTCCGTGACTTGTCACCATTATTGTACCAGAGGCTTCGTCCATGACTTGTCACCATTATTGTACCAGAGGCCTCGTCCATGACTTGTCACCATTATTGTGCCAGAGGCCTCGTCACCATAATTGTACCATAGGCCTCGTCCGTGACTTGTCACCATTATTGTACCAGAGGCCTCGTCCATAACTTGTCACCATTATTGTACCAGAGGCCTCATCCATGACTTGTCACCATTATTGTGCCAGAGGCCTCGTCACCATTATTGTACCAGAGGCCTCGTCCATGACTTGTCACCATTATTGTACCAGAGGCCTCGTCCATGACTTGTCACCATTATTGTACCAGAGGCCTCCTCACCATTATTGTACCAGAGGCCTCGTCCGTGACTTGTCACCATTATTGTACCAGAGGCCTCGTCCATGACTTGTCACCATTATTGTACCAGAGGCCTCGTCCGTGACTTGTCATCATTATTGTACCAGAGGCCTCGTCCGTGACTCGTCAACATTATTGTACCAGAGGCTTCGTCCATGACTTGTCACCATTATTGTACCAGAGGCCTCGTCCATGACTTGTCACCATTATTGTACCAGAGGCCTCGTCCATGACTTGTCACCATTATTGTGCCAGAGGCCTCGTCACCATTATTGTACCAGAGGCCTCGTCCATGACTTGTCACCATTATTGTACCAGAGGCCTCGTCCATGACTTGTCACCATTATTGTACCAGAGGCCTCGTCACCATTATTGTACCAGAGGCCTCGTCACCATTATTGTACCAGAGGCCTCGTCCGTGACTTGTCACCATTATTGTACCAGAGGCCTCGTCCGTGACTTGTCACCATTATTGTACCAGAGGCCTCGTCCGTGACTCGTCACCAATATTGTACCAGAGGCCTCGTCCGTGACTTGTCACCATTATTGTACCAGAGGCCTCGTCCGTGACTTGTCACCATTATTGTACCTGAGGCCTCGTCCATGACTTGTCATAATTATTGTACCAGAGGCCTCGTCCATGACTTGTCACTATTATTGTACCAGAGGCCTCGTCCATGACTTGTCACCATTATTGTGCCAGAGGCCTCGTCACCATTATTGTACCAGAGGCCTCGTCCGTGACTTGTCACCATTATTGTACCAGAGGCCTCGTCCGTGACTCGTCTCCATTATTGTACCAGAGGCCTCGTCCGTGACTTGTCACCATTATTGTACCAGAGGCCTCGTCCGTGACTTGTTACCATTATTGTACCAGAGGCCTCGTTCATGACTTGTCACTATTATTGTACCAGAGGCCTCATCCGTGACTTGTCACCATTATTGTATCAGAGGCCTCGTCCATGACTTGTTACCACTATTGTACCAGAGGTCTCGTCCATGACTTGTCACCATTATTGTGCCAGAGGCCTCGTCACCATTATTGTACCAGAGGCCTCGTCCATGACTTGTCACCATTATTGTACCAGAGGCCTCGTCCGTGACTTGTCACCATTATTGTACCAGAGGCCTCGTCCATGACTTGTCACCATTATTGTACCAGAGGCCTCGTCCATGACTTGTCACCATTATTGTGCCAGAGGCCTCGTCACCATTATTGTACCAGAGGCCTCGTCCATGACTTGTCACCATTATTGTACCAGAGGCCACGTCCATGACTTGTCACTATTATTGTACCAGAGGCCTCGTCCATGACTTGTCACCATTATTGTGCCAGAGGCCTCGTCACCATTATTTTACCAGAGGCCTCGTCCGTGACTTGTCGCTATTATTGTTCCAGAGGCCTCGTCCATGACTTGTCACCATTATTGTACCAGAGGCCTCGTCACCATTATTGAACCAGAGGCCTCGTCACCATTATTGTACCAGAGGCCTCGTCACCATTATTGTACCAGAGGCCTCGTCCGTGACTTGTCACCATTATTGTACCAGAGGCCTCGTCCGTGACTTGTCTCCATTATTGTACCTGGGACCTCGTCCGTGACTTGTCAGCATTATTGTACCAGAGGCCTCGTCCGTGACTTGTCACCATAATTGTACCAGAGGCCTCGTCCATGACTTGTCACCATTATTGTACCAGAGGCCTCGTCCGTGACTTGTCACCATTATTGTACCAGAGGCCTCGTCCATGACTTGTTACCACTATTGTACCAGAGGTCTCGTCCATGACTTGTCACCATTATTGTGCCAGAGGCCTCGTCACCATTATTGTACCAGAGGCTTCGTCCATGACTTGTCACCATTATTGTACCAGAGGCCTCGTCCGTGACTTGTCACCATTATTGTACCAGAGGCTTCGTCCATGACTTGTCACCATTATTGTACCAGAGGCCTCGTCCATGACTTGTCACCATTATTGTGCCAGAGGCCTCGTCACCATTATTTTACCAGAGGCCTCGTCCGTGACTTGTCGCTATTATTGTTCCAGAGGCCTCGTCCATGACTTGTCACCATTATTGTACCAGAGGCCTCGTCACCATTATTGAACCAGAGGCCTCGTCACCATTATTGTACCAGAGGCCTCGTCACCATTATTGTACCAGAGGCCTCGCCCGTAACTTGTCACCATTATTGTACCAGAGGCCTCGTCCATGACTTGTCACCATTATTGTACCAGAGGCCTCGTCCATGACTTGTCACCATTATTGTGCCAGAGGCCTCGTCACCATTATTTTACCAGAGGCCTCGTCCGTGACTTGTCGCTATTATTGTTCCAGAGGCCTCGTCCATGACTTGTCACCATTATTGTACCAGAGGCCTCGTCACCATTATTGAACCAGAGGCCTCGTCACCATTATTGTACCAGAGGCCTCGTCACCATTATTGTACCAGAGGCCTCGCCCGTAACTTGTCACCATTATTGTACCAGAGGCCTCGTCCATGACTTGTCACCATTATTGTACCAGAGGCCTCGTCCGTGACTTGTCACCATTATTGTACCAGAGGCCTCGTCCGTGACTTGTCTCCATTATTGTACCTGGGACCTCGTCCGTGACTTGTCAGCATTATTGTACCAGAGGCCTCGTCCGTGACTTGTCACCATAATTGTACCAGAGGCCTCGTCCATGACTTGTCACCATTATTGTACCAGAGGCCTCGTCCGTGACTTGTCACCATTATTGTACCAGAGGCCTCGTCCATGACTTGTTACCACTATTGTACCAGAGGTCTCGTCCATGACTTGTCACCATTATTGTGCCAGAGGCCTCGTCACCATTATTGTACCAGAGGCTTCGTCCATGACTTGTCACCATTATTGTACCAGAGGCCTCGTCCGTGACTTGTCACCATTATTGTACCAGAGGCTTCGTCCATGACTTGTCACCATTATTGTACCAGAGGCCTCGTCACCATTATTGAACCAGAGGCCTCGTCACCATTATTGTACCAGAGGCCTCGTCACCATTATTGTACCAGAGGCCTCGCCCGTAACTTGTCACCATTATTGTACCAGAGGCCTCGTCCATGACTTGTCACCATTATTGTACCAGAGGCCTCGTCCGTGACTTGTCTCCATTATTGTACCTGGGACCTCGTCCGTGACTTGTCAGCATTATTGTACCAGAGGCCTCGTCCGTGACTTGTCACCATAATTGTACCAGAGGCCTCGTCCATGACTTGTCACCATTATTGTACCAGAGGCCTCGTCCGTGACTCGTCACCATTATTGTACCAGAGGCCTCGTCCGTGACTTGTCTCCATTATTGTACCTGGGACCTCGTCCGTGACTTGTCAGCATTATTGTACCAGAGGCCTCGTCCGTGACTTGTCACCATAATTGTACCAGAGGCCTCGTCCATGACTTGTCACCATTATTGTACCAGAGGCCTCGTCCATGACTTGTTACCACTATTGTACCAGAGGTCTCGTCCATGACTTGTCACCATTATTGTGCCAGAGGCCTCGTCACCATTATTGTACCAGAGGCTTCGTCCATGACTTGTCACCATTATTGTACCAGAGGCCTCGTCCGTGACTTGTCACCATTATTGTACCAGAGGCTTCGTCCATGACTTGTCACCATTATTGTACCAGAGGCCTCGTCCATGACTTGTCACCATTATTGTGCCAGAGGCCTCGTCACCATAATTGTACCATAGGCCTCGTCCGTGATTTGTCACCATTATTGTACCAGAGGCCTCGTCCATGACTTGTCACCATTATTGTACCAGAGGCCTCGTCCATGACTTGTCACCATTATTGTACCAGAGGCCTCCTCACCATTATTGTACCAGAGGCCTCGTCCGTGACTTGTCACCATTATTGTACCAGAGGCCTCGTCCATGACTTGTCACCATTATTGTACCAGAGGCCTCGTCCGTGACTTGTCACCATTATTGTACCAGAGGCCTCGTCCGTGACTCGTCAACATTATTGTACCAGAGGCTTCGTCCATGACTTGTCACCATTATTGTACCAGAGGCCTCGTCCATGACTTGTCACCATTATTGTACCAGAGGCCTCGTCCATGACTTGTCACCATTATTGTGCCAGAGGCCTCGTCACCATTATTGTACCAGAGGCCTCCTCCATGACTTGTCACCATTATTGTACCAGAGGCCTCGTCCATGACTTGTCACCATTATTGTACCAGAGGCCTCGTCACAATTATTGTACCAGAGGCCTCGTCCGTGACTTGTCACCATTATTGTACCAGAGGCCTCGTCCGTGACTTGTCACCATTATTGTACCAGAGGCCTCGTCCGTGACTCGTCACCATTATTGTACGAGAGGCCTCGTCCGTGACGTGTCACCATTATTGTACCAGAGGCCTCGTCCGTGACTTGTCACCATTATTGTACCAGGGACCTCGTCCGTGACTTGTCACCATTATTGTATAAGAGGCCTCGTCCGTGACTTGTCACCATTATTGTACCAGAGGCCTTGTCCATGGCTTGTCACCATTATTGTACCAGAGGCCTCGTCCGTGACTTGTCACCATTATTGTACCAGAGGCCTCGTCCGTGACTCGTCACCATTATTGTACCAGAGGCCTCGTCCGTGACTTGTCACCATTATTGTACCAGGGACCTCGTCCGTGACTCGTCACCATTATTGTACCAGAGGCCTCGTCCGTGACTTGTCACCATTATTGTACCAGGGACCTCGTCCGTGACTTGTCACCATTATTGTACCAGAGGCCTCGTCTATGACTTGTCACCATTATTGTACCAGAGGCCTCGTCCGTGACTTGTCACCATAATTGTACCAGAGGCCTCGTCCATGACTTGTCACCATTATTGTACCAGAGGCCTCGTCCGTGACTTGTCACCATTATTGTACCAGAGGCCTCGTCCATGACTTGTTACCACTATTGTACCAGAGGTCTCGTCCATGACTTGTCACCATTATTGTGCCAGAGGCCTCGTCACCATTATTGTACCAGAGGCTTCGTCCATGACTTGTCACCATTATTGTACCAGAGGCCTCGTCCGTGACTTGTCACCATTATTGTACCAGAGGCTTCGTCCATGACTTGTCACCATTATTGTACCAGAGGCCTCGTCCATGACTTGTCACCATTATTGTGCCAGAGGCCTCGTCACCATAATTGTACCATAGGCCTCGTCCGTGATTTGTCACCATTATTGTACCAGAGGCCTCGTCCATGACTTGTCACCATTATTGTACCAGAGGCCTCATCCATGACTTGTCACCATTATTGTGCCAGAGGCCTCGTCACCATTATTGTACCAGAGGCCTCGTCCATGACTTGTCACCATTATTGTACCAGAGGCCTCGTCCATGACTTGTCACCATTATTGTACCAGAGGCCTCCTCACCATTATTGTACCAGAGGCCTCGTCCGTGACTTGTCACCATTATTGTACCAGAGGCCTCGTCCATGACTTGTCACCATTATTGTACCAGAGGCCTCGTCCGTGACTTGTCTCCATTATTGTACAAGAGGCCTCGTCCGTGACTCGTCAATATTATTGTATCAGAGGCTTCGTCCATGACTTGTCACCATTATTGTACCAGAGGCCTCGTCCATGACTTGTCACCATTATTGTACCAGAGGCCTCGTCCATGACTTGTCACCATTATTGTGCCAGAGGCCTCGTCACCATTATTGTACCAGAGGCCTCGTCCATGACTTGTCACCATTATTGTACCAGAGGCCTCGTCCATGACTTGTCACCATTATTGTACCAGAGGCCTCGTCACAATTATTGTACCAGAGGCCTCGTCCGTGACTTGTCACCATTATTGTACCAGAGGCCTCGTCCGTGACTTGTCACCATTATTGTACCAGAGGCCTCGTCCGTGACTCGTCACCATTATTGTACCAGAGGCCTCGTCCGTGACGTGTCACCATTATTGTACCAGAGGCCTCGTCCGTGACTTGTCACCATTATTGTACCAGGGACCTCGTCCGTGACTTGTCACCATTATTGTATAAGAGGCCTCGTCCGTGACTTGTCACCATTATTGTACCAGAGGCCTTGTCCATGGCTTGTCACCATTAATGTACCAGAGGCCTCGTCCGTGACTTGTCACCATTATTGTACCAGAGGCCTCGTCCGTGACTCGTCACCATTATTGTACCAGAGGCCTCGTCCGTGACTTGTCACCATTATTGTACCAGGGACCTCGTCCGTGACTCGTCACCATTATTGTACCAGAGGCCTCGTCCGTGACTTGTCACCATTATTGTACCAGGGACCTCGTCCGTGACTTGTCACCATTATTGTACCAGAGGCCTCGTCCATGACTTGTCACCATTATTGTACCAGAGGCCTCGTCCGTGACTTGTCACCATTATTGTACCAGAGGCCTCGTCCGTGAGTCGTCACCATTATTGTACCAGAGGCCTCGTCCGTGACTTGTCACCATTATTGTACCAGGGACCTCGTCCGTAACTTGTCACCATTATTGTACCAGAGGCCTCGTCCGTGACTTGTCACCATTATTGTGCCAGAGGCCTCGTCCATGACTTGTCACCATTATTGTACCAGAGGCCTCGTCCGTGACTTGTCACCATTATTGTACCAGAGGCCTCGTCCATGACTTGTCACCATTATTGTGCCAGAGGCCTCGTCCATGACTTGTCACCATTATTGTACCAGAGGCCTCGTCCATGAGTTGTCATCATTATTGCACCAGGGACCTCGTCCATGACTTGTCACCATTATTGTACCAGAGGCCTCGTCAACATTATTGTGCCAGAAGCCTCGTCCGTGACTTGTCACCATTATTGTACCAGAGGCCTCGTCCATGACTTGTCACCATTATTGTACCAGAGGCCTCGTCCGTGACTTGTCACCATTATTGTACCAGAGGCCTCGTCCATGACTTGTCACCATTATTGTACCATAGGCCTCGTCCGTGACTTGTCACCATTATTGTACCAGAGGCCTCGTCTGTGACTCGTCACCATTATTGTACCAGAGGCCTCGTCCGTGACGTGTGACCATTATTGTACCAGAGGCCTCGTCCGTGACTTGTCACCATTATTGTACCAGGGACCTCGTCCGTGACTTGTCACCATTATTGGACAAGAGGCCTCGTCCGTGACTTGTCACCATTATTGTACCAGAGGCCTCGTCCGTGACTTGTCACCATTATTGTACCAGAGGCCTCGTCCGTGACTCGTCACCATTATTGTACCAGAGGCCTCGTCCGTGACTTGTCTCCATTATTGTACCAGGGACCTCGTCCGTGACTTGTCAGCATTATTGTACCAGAGGCCTCGTCCGTGACTTGTCACCATAATTGTACCAGAGGCCTCGTCCATGACTTGTCACCATTATTGTACCAGAGGCCTCGTCCGTGACTTGTCACCATTATTGTACCAGAGGCCTCGTCCATGACTTGTTACCACTATTGTACCAGAGGTCTCGTCCATGACTTGTCACCATTATTGTGCCAGAGGCCTCGTCACCATTATTGTACCAGAGGCCTCGTCCATGACTTGTCACCATTATTGTACCAGAGGCCTCGTCCGTGACTTGTCACCATTATTGTACCAGAGGCCTCGTCCATGACTTGTCACCATTATTGTACCAGAGGCCTCGTCCATGACTTGTCACCATTATTGTACCAGAGGCCTCGTCCATGACTTGTCACCATTATTGTACCAGAGGCGTCGTCACCATTATTGTACCAGAGGCCTCGTCCGAGACTTGTCACCATTATTGTACCAGAGGCCTCGTCCATGACTTGTCACCATTATTGTACCAGAGGCCTCGTCCGTGACTTGTCACCATTATTGTACCAGAGGCCTCGTCCGTGACTCGTCACCATTATTGTACCAGAGGCCTCGTCCATGACTTGTCACCATTATTGTACCAGAGGCCTCGTCCATGACTTGTCACCATTATTGTACCAGAGGCCTCGTCACCATTATTGTACCAGAGGCCTCGTCCATGACTCGTCACCATTATTGTACCAGAGGCCTCGTCCATGACTTGTCACCATTATTGTACCAGAGGCCTCGTCCATGACTTGTTACCACTATTGTGCCAGAGGCCTCGTCACCATTATTGTACCAGAGGCCTCGTCCATGACTTGTCACCATTATTGTACCAGAGGCCTCGTCCATGACTTGTCACCATTATTGTACCAGAGGCCTCGTCCGTGACTTGTCACCATTATTGTACCAGAGGCCTCGTCCGTGACTTGTCACCATTATTGTACCAGAGGCCTCGTCCGTGACTTGTCACCATTATTGTACCAGAGGCCTCGTCCGTGACTCGTCACCATTATTGTACCACAGGCCTCGTCCATGACTTGTCACCATTATTGTACCAGAGGCCTCGTCCATGACTTGTCACCATTATTGTACCAGAGGCCTCGTCCATGACTTGTCACCATTATTGTACCAGAGGCCTCGTCCATGACTTGTCACCATTATTGTGCCAGAGGCCTCGTCACCATTATTGTACCAGAGGCCTCGTCCATGACTGGTCACCATTATTGTACCAGTGGCCTGGTCACCATTATTGTACCAGAGGCCTCGTCCGTGACTTGTCACCATTATTGTACCAGAGGCCTCGTCCATGACTTGTCACCATTATTGTACCAGTGGCCTCGTCACCATTATTGTACCAGAGGCCTCGTCCGTCACTTGTCAACATTATTGTACCAGAGGCCTCGTCCGTGACTTGTCACCATTATTGTACCAAAGGCCTCGTCCGTGACTCGTCACCATTATTGTGCCAGAGGCCTCGTCACCATTATTGTACCAGAGGCCTCGTCCATGACTTGTCACCATTATTGTACCAGAGTCCTCGTCCATGACTTGTCACCATTATTGTACCAGAGGCCTCGTCCGTGACTTGTCACCATTATTGTACCAGCGACCTCGTCCGTAACTTGTCACCATTATTGTACCAGAGGCCTCGTCCGTGACTTGTCACTATTATTGTACCAGAGGCCTCGTCCATGACTTGTCACCATTATTGTACCAGAGGCCTCGTCCATGACTTGTCACCATTATTGTACCAGAGGCCTCGTCCATGAGTTGTCATCATTATTGTACCAGGGACCTCGTCCCTGACTTGTCACCATTATTGTACCAGAGGCCTCGTCAACATTATTGTACCAGAAGCCTCGTCCGTGACTTGTCACCATTATTGTACCAGAGGCCTCGTCCATGACTTGTCACCATTATTGTACCAGAGGCCTCGTCCGTGACTTGTCACCATTATTGTACCAGAGGCCTCGTCCATGACTTGTCACCATTATTGTACCATAGGCCACGTCCGTGACTTGTCACCATTATTGTACCAGGGACCTCGTCTGTGACTTGTCACCATTATTGTACAAGAGGCCTCGTCCGTGACTTGTCACCATTATTGTACCAGAGGCCTCGTCCGTGACTTGTCACCATTATTGTACCAGAGGCCTCGTCCGTGACTCGTCCCCATTATTGTACCAGAGGCCTCGTCCGTGACTTGTCTCCATTATTGTACCAGGGACCTCGTCCGTGACTTGTCAGCATTATTGTACCAGAGGCCTCGCCCGTGACTTGTCACCATAAATGTACCAGAGCCCTCGTCCATGACTTGTCACCATTATTGTACCAGAGGCCTCGTCCGTGACTTGTCACCATTATTGTACCAGAGGCCTCGTCCATGACTTGTTACCACTATTGTACCAGAGGTCTCGTCTATGACTTGTCACCATTATTGTGCCAGAGGCCCCGTCACCATTATTGTACCAGAGGCCTCGTCCGAGACTTGTCACCATTATTGTACCAGAGGCCTCGTCCATGACTTGTCACCATTATTGTACCAGAGGCCTCGTCCGTGACTTGTCACCATTATTGTACCAGAGGCCTCGTCCGTGACTCGTCACCATTATTGTACCAGAGGCCTCGTCCATGACTTGTCACCATTATTGTACCAGAGGCCTCGTCCATGACTTGTCACCATTATTGTACCAGAGGCCTCGTCACCATTATTGTACCAGAGGCCTCGTCCATGACTCGTCACCATTATTGTACCAGAGGCCTCGTCCATGACTTGTCACCATTATTGTACCAGAGGCCTCGTCCATGACTTGTTACCACTATTGTGCCAGAGGCCTCGTCACCATTATTGTACCAGAGGCCTCGTCCATGACTTGTCACCATTATTGTACCAGAGGCCTCGTCCATGACTTGTCACCATTATTGTACCAGAGGCCTCGTCCGTGACTTGTCACCATTATTGTACCAGAGGCCTCGTCCGTGACTTGTCACCATTATTGTACCAGAGGCCTCGTCCGTGACTTGTCACCATTATTGTACCAGAGGCCTCGTCCGTGACTCGTCACCATTATTGTACCAGAGGCCTCGTCCATGACTTGTCACCATTATTGTACCAGAGGCCTCGTCCATGACTTGTCACCATTATTGTACCAGAGGCCTCGTCCATGACTTGTCACCATTATTGTACCAGAGGCCTCGTCCATGACTTGTCACCATTATTGTGCCAGAGGCCTCGTCACCATTATTGTACCAGAGGCCTCGTCCATGACTGGTCACCATTATTGTACCAGTGGCCTGGTCACCATTATTGTACCAGAGGCCTCGTCCGTGACTTGTCACCATTATTGTACCAGAGGCCTCGTCCATGACTTGTCACCATTATTGTACCAGTGGCCTCGTCACCATTATTGTACCAGAGGCCTCGTCCGTCACTTGTCAACATTATTGTACCAGAGGCCTCGTCCGTGACTTGTCACCATTATTGTACCAAAGGCCTCGTCCGTGACTCGTCACCATTATTGTGCCAGAGGCCTCGTCACCATTATTGTACCAGAGGCCTCGTCCATGACTTGTCACCATTATTGTACCAGAGTCCTCGTCCATGACTTGTCACCATTATTGTACCAGAGGCCTCGTCCGTGACTTGTCACCATTATTGTACCAGCGACCTCGTCCGTAACTTGTCACCATTATTGTACCAGAGGCCTCGTCCGTGACTTGTCACTATTATTGTACCAGAGGCCTCGTCCATGACTTGTCACCATTATTGTACCAGAGGCCTCGTCCATGACTTGTCACCATTATTGTACCAGAGGCCTCGTCCATGAGTTGTCATCATTATTGTACCAGGGACCTCGTCCCTGACTTGTCACCATTATTGTACCAGAGGCCTCGTCAACATTATTGTACCAGAAGCCTCGTCCGTGACTTGTCACCATTATTGTACCAGAGGCCTCGTCCATGACTTGTCACCATTATTGTACCAGAGGCCTCGTCCGTGACTTGTCACCATTATTGTACCAGAGGCCTCGTCCATGACTTGTCACCATTATTGTACCATAGGCCACGTCCGTGACTTGTCACCATTATTGTACCAGGGACCTCGTCTGTGACTTGTCACCATTATTGTACAAGAGGCCTCGTCCGTGACTTGTCACCATTATTGTACCAGAGGCCTCGTCCGTGACTTGTCACCATTATTGTACCAGAGGCCTCGTCCGTGACTCGTCCCCATTATTGTACCAGAGGCCTCGTCCGTGACTTGTCTCCATTATTGTACCAGGGACCTCGTCCGTGACTTGTCAGCATTATTGTACCAGAGGCCTCGCCCGTGACTTGTCACCATAAATGTACCAGAGCCCTCGTCCATGACTTGTCACCATTATTGTACCAGAGGCCTCGTCCGTGACTTGTCACCATTATTGTACCAGAGGCCTCGTCCATGACTTGTTACCACTATTGTACCAGAGGTCTCGTCTATGACTTGTCACCATTATTGTGCCAGAGGCCCCGTCACCATTATTGTACCAGAGACCTCGTCCATGACTTGTCACCATTATTGTACCAGAGGCCTCGTCCGTGACTTGTCACCATTATTGTACCAGAGGCTTCGACCATGACTTGTCACCATTATTGTACCAGAGGCCTCGTCACCATAATTGTACCAGAGGCCTCGTCCATGACTTGTCACCATTATTGTACCAGAGGCCTCGTCCATGACTTGTCACCATTATTGTACCAGAGGCCTCGTCCATGACTTGTCACTATTATTGTGCCAGAGGCCTCGTCACCATTATTGTACCAGAGGCCTCGTCCATGACTTGTCACCATTTTTGTATCAGAGGCCTCGTCCATGACTTGTCACCATTATTGTACCAGAGGCCTCGTCACCATTATTGTACCAGAGGCCTCGTCCGTGACTTGTCACCATTATTGTACCAGAGGCCTCGTCCATGACTTGTCACCATTATTGTACCAGAGGCCTCGTCCGTGACTTGTCACCATTATTGTACCAGAGGCCTCGTCCGTGACTCGTCACCATTATTGTACCAGAGGCCTCGTCCATGACTTGTCACCATTATTGTCCCAGAGGCCTCGTCCATGACTTGTCACCATTATTGTACCAGAGACCTCGTCCATGACTTGTCACCATTATTGTGCCAGAGGCCTCGTCACCATTATTGTACCAGAGGCCTCGTCCATGACTTGTCACCATTATTGTACCAGAGGCCTCGTCCATGACTTGTCACCATTATTGTACCAGAGGCCTCGTCCGTGACTCGTCACCATTATTGTACCAGAGGCCTCGTCCATGACTTGTCACCATTATTGTACCAGAGGCCTCGTCTATGACTTGTCACCATTATTGTACCAGAGGCCTCGTCCATGTCTTGTCACCATTATTGTACCAGAGGCCTCGTCCATGACTTGTCACCATTATTGTGCCAGAGGCCTCGTCACCATTAATGAACCAGAGGCCTCGTCCATGACTTGTCACCATTATTGTACCAGAGGCCTCGTCCATGACTTGTCACTATTATTGTACCAGTGGCCTCGTCACCATTATTGTACCAGAGGCCTCGTCCGTGACTTGTCACCATTATTGTACCAGAGGCCTCGTCCGTCACTTGTCACCATTATTGTACCAGAGGCCTCGTCCGTGACTTGTCACCATTATTGTACCAGAGGCCTCGTCCGTGACTTGTCACCATTATTGTACCAGAGGCCTCGTCCATGACTTGTCACCACTATTGTGCCAGAGGCCTCGTCACCATTATTGTACCAGAGGCCTCGTCCATGACTTGTCACCATTATTGTACCAGAGGCCTCGTCCATGACTTGTCACCATTATTGTACCAGAGGCCTCGTCCATGACTTGTCACCATTATTGTACCAGAGGCCTCGTCACCATTATTGTACCAGAGGCCTCGTCACCATTATTGTACCAGAGGCCTCGTCCGTGACTTGTCACCATTATTGTACCAGAGGCCTCGTCCGTGACTTGTCACCATTATTGTACCAGAGGCCTCGTCCATGACTTGTCACCATTATTGTACCATAGGCCTCGTCCGTGACTTGTCACCATTATTGTACCAGGGACCTCGTCCGTGACTTGTCACCATTATTGTACAAGAGGCCTCGTCCGTGACTTGTCACTATTATTGTACCAGAGGCCTCGTCCGTGACTTGTCACCATTATTGTACCAGAGGCCTCGTCCGTGACTCGTCACCATTATTGTACCAGAGGCCTCGTCCGTGACTTGTCTCCATTATTGTACCAGGGACCTCGTCCGTGACTTGTCAGCATTATTGTACCAGAGGCCTCGTCACCATTATTGTACCAGAGGCCTCGTCCGAGACTTGTCACCATTATTGTACCAGAGGCCTCGTCCATGACTTGTCACCATTATTGTACCAGAGGCCTCGTCCATGACTTGTCACCATTATTGTACCAGAGGCCTCGTCACCATTATTGTACCAGAGGCCTCGTCCGTGACTCGTCACCATTATTGTACCAGAGGCCTCGTCCGTGACTTGTCACCATTATTGTACCAGGGACCTCGTCCGTAACTTGTCACCATTATTGTACCAGAGGCCTCGTCCGTGACTTGTCACCATTATTGTGCCAGAGGCCTCGTCCATGACTTGTCACCATTATTGTACCAGAGGCCTCGTCCGTGACTTGTCACCATTATTGTACCAGAGGCCTCGTCCATGACTTGTCACCATTATTGTGCCAGAGGCCTCGTCCATGACTTGTCACCATTATTGTACCAGAGGCCTCGTCCATGAGTTGTCATCATTATTGCACCAGGGACCTCGTCCCTGACTTGTCACCATTATTGTACCAGAGGCCTCGTCAACATTATTGTGCCAGAAGCCTCGTCCGTGACTTGTCACCATTATTGTACCAGAGGCCTCGTCCATGACTTGTCACCATTATTGTACCAGAGGCCTCGTCCGTGACTTGTCACCATTATTGTACCAGAGGCCTCGTCCATGACTTGTCACCATTATTGTACCATAGGCCTCGTCCGTGACTTGTCACCATTATTGTACCAGAGGCCTCGTCTGTGACTCGTCACCATTATTGTACCAGAGGCCTCGTCCGTGACGTTGACCATTATTGTACCAGAGGCCTCGTCCGTGACTTGTCACCATTATTGTACCAGGGACCTCGTCCGTGACTTGTCACCATTATTGTACAAGAGGCCTCGTCCGTGACTTGTCACCATTATTGTACCAGAGGCCTCGTCCGTGACTTGTCACCATTATTGTACCAGAGGCCTCGTCCGTGACTCGTCACCATTATTGTACCAGAGGCCTCGTCCGTGACTTGTCTCCATTATTGTACCAGGGACCTCGTCCGTGACTTGTCAACATTATTGTACCAGAGGCCTCGTCCGTGACTTGTCACCATAATTGTACAAGAGGCCTCGTCCATGACTTGTCACCATTATTGTACCAGAGGCCTCGTCCGTGACTTGTCACCATTATTGTACCAGAGGCCTCGTCCATGACTTGTTACCACTATTGTACCAGAGGTCTCGTCCATGACTTGTCACCATTATTGTGCCAGAGGCCTCGTCACCATTATTGTACCAGAGGCCTCGTCCATGACTTGTCACCATTATTGTACCAGAGGCCTCGTCCGTGACTTGTCACCATTATTGTACCAGAGGCCTCGTCCATGACTTGTCACCATTATTGTACCAGAGGCCTCGTCCATGACTTGTCACCATTATTGTACCAGAGGCCTCGTCCATGACTTGTCACCATTATTGTACCAGAGGCCTCGTCACCATTATTGTACCAGAGGCCTCGTCCGAGACTTGTCACCATTATTGTACCAGAGGCCTCGTCCATGACTTGTCACCATTATTGTACCAGAGGCCTCGTCCGTGACTTGTCACCATTATTGTACCAGAGGCCTCGTCCGTGACTCGTCACCATTATTGTACCAGAGGCCTCGTCCATGACTTGTCACCATTATTGTACCAGAGGCCTCGTCCATGACTTGTCACCATTATTGTACCAGAGGCCTCGTCCATGACTTGTCACCACTATTGTGCCAGAGGCCTCGTCACCATTATTGTACCAGAGGCCTCGTCCATGACCTGTCACCATTATTGTACCAGAGGCCTCGTCCATGACTTGTCACCATTATTGTACCAGAGGCCTCGTCCGTGACTTGTCTCCATTATTGTACCAGAGGCCTCGTCCGTGACTTGTCACCATTATTGTACCAGAGGCCTCGTCCGTGACTTGTCACCATTATTGTACCAGAGGCCTCGTCCGTGACTCGTCACCATTATTGTACCAGAGGCCTCGTCCATGACTTGTCACCATTATTGTACCAGAGGCCTCGTCCATGACTTGTCACCATTATTGTACCAGAGGCCTCGTCCATGACTTGTCACCATTATTGTACCAGAGGCCTCGTCCATGACTTGTCACCATTATTGTGCCAGAGGCCTCGTCACCATTATTGTACCAGAGGCCTCGTCCATGACTGGTCACCATTATTGTACCAGTGGCCTGGTCACCATTATTGTACCAGAGGCCTCGTCCGTCACTTGTCACCATTATTGTACCAGAGGCCTCGTCCATGACTTGTCACCATTATTGTACCAGTGGCCTCGTCACCATTATTGTACCAGAGGCCTCGTCCGTCACTTGTCAACATTATTGTACCAGAGGCCTCGTCCGTGACTTGTCACCATTATTGTACCAAAGGCCTCGTCCGTGACTCGTCACCATTATTGTGCCAGAGGCCTCGTCACCATTATTGTACCAGAGGCCTCGTCCATGACTTGTCACCATTATTGTACCAGAGTCCTCGTCCATGACTTGTCACCATTATTGTACCAGAGGCCTCGTCCGTGACTTGTCACCATTATTGTACCAGCGACCTCGTCCGTAACTTGTCACCATTATTGTACCAGAGGCCTCGTCCGTGACTTGTCACTATTATTGTACCAGAGGCCTCGTCCATGACTTGTCACCATTATTGTACCAGAGGCCTCGTCCATGACTTGTCACCATTATTGTACCAGAGGCCTCGTCCATGAGTTGTCATCATTATTGTACCAGGGACCTCGTCCCTGACTTGTCACCATTATTGTACCAGAGGCCTCGTCAACATTATTGTACCAGAAGCCTCGTCCGTGACTTGTCACCATTATTGTACCAGAGGCCTCGTCCATGACTTGTCACCATTATTGTACCAGAGGCCTCGTCCGTGACTTGTCACCATTATTGTACGAGAGGCCTCGTCCATGACTTGTCACCATTATTGTACCATAGGCCTCGTCCGTGACTTGTCACCATTATTGTACCAAAGGCCTCGTCTGTGACTCGTCACCATTATTGTACCAGAGGCCTCGTCCGTCACGTGTGACCATTATTGTACCAGAGGCCTCGTCCGTGACTTGTCACCATTATTGTACCAGGGACCTCGTCTGTGACTTGTCACCATTATTGTACAAGAGGCCTCGTCCGTGACTTGTCACCATTATTGTACCAGAGGCCTCGTCCGTGACTTGTCACCATTATTGTACCAGAGGCCTCGTCCGTGACTCGTCCCCATTATTGTACCAGAGGCCTCGTCCGTGTCTTGTCTCCATTATTGTACCAGGGACCTCGTCCGTGACTTGTCAGCATTATTGTACCAGAGGCCTCGTCCGTGACTTGTCACCATAATTGTACCAGAGCCCTCGTCTATGACTTGTCACCATTATTGTACCAGAGGCCTCGTCCGTGACTTGTCACCATTATTGTACCAGAGGCCTCGTCCATGACTTGTTACCACTATTGTACCAGAGGTCTCGTCCATGACTTGTCACCATTATTGTGCCAGAGGCCCCGTCACCATTATTGTACCAGAGGCCTCGTCCATGACTTGTCACCATTATTGTACCAGAGGCCTCGTCCGTGACTTGTCACCATTATTGTACCAGAGGCTTCGACCATGACTTGTCACCATTATTGTACCAGAGGCCTCGTCACCATAATTGTACCAGAGGCCTCGTCCATGACTTGTCACCATTATTGTACCAGAGGCCTCGTCCATGACTTGTCACCATTATTGTACCAGAGGCCTCGTCCTTGACTTGTCACTATTATTGTGCCAGAGGCCTCGTCACCATTATTGTACCAGAGGCCTCGTCCATGACTTGTCACCATTTTTGTATCAGAGGCCTCGTCCATGACTTGTCACCATTATTGTACCAGAGGCCTCGTCACCATTATTGTACCAGAGGCCTCGTCCGTGACTTGTCACCATTATTGTACCAGAGGCCTCGTCCATGACTTGTCACCATTATTGTACCAGAGGCCTCGTCCGTGACTTGTCACCATTATTGTACCAGAGGCCTCGTCCGTGACTCGTCACCATTATTGTACCAGAGGCCTCGTCCATGACTTGTCACCATTATTGTCCCAGAGGCCTCGTCCATGACTTGTCACCATTATTGTACCAGAGACCTCGTCCATGACTTGTCACCATTATTGTGCCAGAGGCCTCGTCACCATTATTGTACCAGAGGCCTCGTCCATGACTTGTCACCATTATTGTACCAGAGGCCTCGTCCATGACTTGTCACCATTATTGTACCAGAGGCCTCGTCCGTGACTCGTCACCATTATTGTACCAGAGGCCTCGTCCATGACTTGTCACCATTATTGTACCAGAGGCCTCGTCCATGACTTGTCACCATTATTGTACCAGAGGCCTCGTCCATGTCTTGTCACCATTATTGTACCAGAGGCCTCGTCCATGACTTGTCACCATTATTGTGCCAGAGGCCTCGTCACCATTAATGAACCAGAGG
The DNA here is from genome assembly GCF_040958095.1 of Procambarus clarkii. Classification (NCBI taxonomy): domain Eukaryota; kingdom Metazoa; phylum Arthropoda; class Malacostraca; order Decapoda; family Cambaridae; genus Procambarus; species Procambarus clarkii. The sequence continues at coordinate 12,866,473 of NC_091195.1, read as the reverse complement.
CCTCGTCCATGACTTGTCACCATTATTGTACCAGAGGCCTCGTCCATGACTTGTCACCATTATTGTACCAGTGGCCTCGTCACCATTATTGTACCAGAGGCCTCGTCCGTGACTTGTCACTATTATTGTACCAGAGGCCTCGTCCGTCACTTGTCACCATTATTGTACCAGAGGCCTCGTCCGTGACTTGTCACCATTATTGTACCAGAGGCCTCGTCCGTGACTTGTCACCATTATTGTACCAGAGGCCTCGTCCATGACTTGTCACCACTATTGTGCCAGAGGCCTCGTCACCATTATTGTACCAGAGCCCTCGTCCATGACTTGTCACCATTATTGTACCAGAGGCCTCGTCCATGACTTGTCACCATTATTGTACCAGAGGCCTCGTCCATGACTTGTCACCATTATTGTACCAGAGGCCTCGTCACCATTAATGTACCAGAGGCCTCGTCACCATTATTGTACCAGAGGCCTCGTCCGTGACTTGTCACCATTATTGTACCAGAGGCCTCGTCCGTGACTTGTCACCATTATTGTACCAGAGGCCTCGTCCATGACTTGTCACCATTATTGTACCATAGGCCTCGTCCGTGACTTGTCACCATTATTGTACCAGGGACCTCGTCCGTGACTTGTCACCATTATTGTACAAGAGGCCTCGTCCGTGACTTGTCACTATTATTGTACCAGAGGCCTCGTCCGTGACTTGTCACCATTATTGTACCAGAGGCCTCGTCCGTGACTCGTCACCATTATTGTACCAGAGGCCTCGTCCGTGACTTGTCTCCATTATTGTATCAGGGACCTCGTCCGTGACTTGTCAGCATTATTGTACCAGAGGCCTCGTCACCATTATTGTACCAGAGGCCTCGTCCGAGACTTGTCACCATTATTGTACCAGAGGCCTCGTCCATGACTTGTCACCATTATTGTACCAGAGGCCTCGTCCATGACTTGTCACCATTATTGTACCAGAGGCCTCGTCACCATTATTGTACCAGAGGCCTCGTCCGAGACTTGTCACCATTATTGTACCAGAGGCCTCGTCCATGACTTGTCACCATTATTGTACCAGAGGCCTCGTCCGTGACTTGTCACCATTATTGTACCAGAGGCCTCGTCCGTGACTTGTCACCATTATTGTACCAGAGGCCTCGTCCATGACTTGTCACCACTATTGTGCCAGAGGCCTCGTCACCATTATTGTACCAGAGGCCTCGTCCATGACTTGTCACCATTATTGTACCAGAGGCCTCGTCCATGACTTGTCACCATTATTGTACCAGAGGCCTCGTCCATGACTTGTCACCATTATTGTACCAGAGGCCTCGTCACCATTAATGTACCAGAGGCCTCGTCACCATTATTGTACCAGAGGCCTCGTCCGTGACTTGTCACCATTATTGTACCAGAGGCCTCGTCCGTGACTTGTCACCATTATTGTACCAGAGGCCTCGTCCATGACTTGTCACCATTATTGTACCATAGGCCTCGTCCGTGACTTGTCACCATTATTGTACCAGGGACCTCGTCCGTGACTTGTCACCATTATTGTACAAGAGGCCTCGTCCGTGACTTGTCACTATTATTGTACCAGAGGCCTCGTCCGTGACTTGTCACCATTATTGTACCAGAGGCCTCGTCCGTGACTCGTCACCATTATTGTACCAGAGGCCTCGTCCGTGACTTGTCTCCATTATTGTATCAGGGACCTCGTCCGTGACTTGTCAGCATTATTGTACCAGAGGCCTCGTCACCATTATTGTACCAGAGGCCTCGTCCGAGACTTGTCACCATTATTGTACCAGAGGCCTCGTCCATGACTTGTCACCATTATTGTACCAGAGGCCTCGTCCATGACTTGTCACCATTATTGTACCAGAGGCCTCGTCACCATTATTGTACCAGAGGCCTCGTCCGAGACTTGTCACCATTATTGTACCAGAGGCCTCGTCCATGACTTGTCACCATTATTGTACCAGAGGCCTCGTCCGTGACTTGTCACCATTATTGTACCAGAGGCCTCGTCCGTGACTCGTCACCATTATTGTACCAGAGGCCTCGTCCATGACTTGTCACCACTATTGTGCCAGAGGCCTCGTCACCATTATTGTACCAGAGGCCTCGTCCATGACTTGTCACCATTATTGTACCAGAGGCCTCGTCCATGACTTGTCACCATTATTGTACCAGAGGCCTCGTCCGTGACTTGTCACCATTATTGTACCAGAGGCCTCGTCCGTGACTTGTCACCATTATTGTACCAGAGGCCTCGTCCGTGACTTGTCACCATTATTGTACCAGAGGCCTCGTCCGTGACTCGTCACCATTATTGTACCAGAGGCCTCGTCCATGACTTGTCACCATTATTGTACCAGAGGCCTCGTCCATGACTTGTCACCATTATTGTACCAGAGGCCTCGTCCATGACTTGTCACCATTATTGTACCAGAGGCCTCGTCCATGACTTGTCACCATTATTGTGCCAGAGGCCTCGTCACCAATATTGTGCCAGAGGCCTCGTCCAAGACTGGTCACCATTATTGTACCAGTGGCCTGGTCACCATTATTGTACCAGAGGCCTCGTCCGTCACTTGTCACCATTATTGTACCAGAGGCCTCGTCCATGACTTGTCACCATTATTGTACCAGTGGCCTCGTCACCATTATTGTACCAGAGGCCTCGTCCGTCACTTGTCAACATTATTGTACCAGAGGCCTCGTCCGTGACTTGTCACCATTATTGTACCAAAGGCCTCGTCCGTGACTCGTCACCATTATTGTACCAGAGGCCTCGTCCGTGACTTGTCACCATTATTGTACCAGGGACCTCGTCCGTGACTTGTCACCATTATTGTACAAGAGGCCTCGTCCGTGACTTGTCACCATTATTGTACCAGAGTCCTCGTCCATGACTTGTCACCATTATTGTACCAGAGGCCTCGTCCGTGACTTGTCACCATTATTGTACCAGGGACCTCGTCCGTAACTTGTCACCATCATTGTACCAGAGGCCTCGTCCGTGACTTGTCACCATTATTGTACCAGAGGCCTCGTCCATGACTTGTCACCATTATTGTACCAGAGGCCTCGTCCATGACTTGTCACCATTATTGTACCAGAGGCCTCGTCCATGAGTTGTCATCATTATTGTACCAGGGACCTCGTCCCTGACTTGTCACCATTATTGTACCAGAGGCCTCGTCAACATTATTGTACCAGAAGCCTCGTCCGTGACTTGTCACCATTATTGTACCAGAGGCCTCGTCCATGACTTGTCACCATTATTGTACCAGAGGCCTCGTCCGTGACTTGTCACCATTATTGTACCAGAGGCCTCGTCCGTGACTTGTCACCATTATTGTACCAGAGGCCTCGTCCGTGACTCGTCCCCATTATTGTACCAGAGGCCTCGTCCGTGACTTGTCTCCATTATTGTACCAGGGACCTCGTCCGTGACTTGTCAGCATTATTGTACCAGAGGCCTCGTCCGTGACTTGTCACCATAATTGTACCAGAGCCCTCGTCCATGACTTGTCACCATTATTGTACCAGAGGCCTCGTCCGTGACTTGTCACCATTATTGTACCAGAGGCCTCGTCCATGACTTGTTACCACTATTGTACCAGAGGTCTCGTCCATGACTTGTCACCATTATTGTGCCAGAGGCCCCGTCACCATTATTGTACCAGAGGCCTCGTCCATGACTTGTCACCATTATTGTACCAGAGGCCTCGTCCGTGACTTGTCACCATTATTGTACCAGAGGTTTCGACCATGACTTGTCACCATTATTGTACCAGAGGCCTCGTCCATGACTTGTCACCATTATTGTGCCAGAGGCCTCGTCACCATAATTGTTCCAGAGGCCTCGTCCATGACTTGTCACCATTATTGTACCAGAGGCCTCGTCCATGACTTGTCACCATTATTGTACCAGAGGCCTCGTCGATGACTTGTCACCATTATTGTGCCAGAGGCCTCGTCACCATTATTGTACCAGAGGCCTCGTCCATGAATTGTCACCATTTTTGTATCAGAGGCCTCGTCCATGACTTGTCACCATTATTGTACCAGAGGCCTCGTCACCATTATTGTACCAGAGGCCTCGTCCGTGACTTGTCACCATTATTGTACCAGAGGCCTCGTCCATGACTTGTCACCATTATTGTACCAGAGGCCTCGTCCGTGACTTGTCACCATTATTGTACCAGAGGCCTCGTCCGTGACTCGTCACCATTATTGTACCAGAGGCCTCGTCCATGACTTGTCACCATTATTGTCCCAGAGACCTCGTCCATGACTTGTCACCATTATTGTGCCTGAGGCCTCGTCACCATTATTGTACCAGAGGCCTCGTCCATGACATGTCACCATTATTGTACCAGAGGCCTCGTCCATGACTTGTCACCATTATTGTACCAGAGGCCTCGTCCGTGACTCGTCACCATTATTGTACCAGAGGCCTCGTCCATGACTTGTCACCATTATCGTACCAGAGGCCTCGTCCATGACTTGTCACCATTATTGTACCAGAGGCCTCGTCCATGTCTTGTCACCATTATTGTACCAGAGGCCTCGTCCATGACTTGTCACCATTATTGTGCCAGAGGCCTCGTCACCATTAATGAACCAGAGGCCTCGTCCATGACTTGTCACCATTATTGTACCAGAGGCCTCGTCCATGACTGGTCACCATTATTGTACCAGTGGCCTGGTCACCATTATTGTACCAGAGGCCTCGTCCGTCACTTGTCACCATTATTGTACCAGAGGCCTCGTCCATGACTTGTCACCATTATTGTACCAGTGGCCTCGTCACCATTATTGTACCAGAGGCCTCGTCCGTCACTTGTCAACATTATTGTACCAGAGGCCTCGTCCGTGACTTGTCACCATTATTGTACCAAAGGCCTCGTCCGTGACTCGTCACCATTATTGTGCCAGAGGCCTCGTCACCATTATTGTACCAGAGGCCTCGTCCATGACTTGTCACCATTATTGTACCAGAGTCCTCGTCCATGACTTGTCACCATTATTGTACCAGAGGCCTCGTCCGTGACTTGTCACCATTATTGTACCAGCGACCTCGTCCGTAACTTGTCACCATTATTGTACCAGAGGCCTCGTCCGTGACTTGTCACTATTATTGTACCAGAGGCCTCGTCCATGACTTGTCACCATTATTGTACCAGAGGCCTCGTCCATGACTTGTCACCATTATTGTACCAGAGGCCTCGTCCATGAGTTGTCATCATTATTGTACCAGGGACCTCGTCCCTGACTTGTCACCATTATTGTACCAGAGGCCTCGTCAACATTATTGTACCAGAAGCCTCGTCCGTGACTTGTCACCATTATTGTACCAGAGGCCTCGTCCATGACTTGTCACCATTATTGTACCAGAGGCCTCGTCCGTGACTTGTCACCATTATTGTACGAGAGGCCTCGTCCATGACTTGTCACCATTATTGTACCATAGGCCTCGTCCGTGACTTGTCACCATTATTGTACCAAAGGCCTCGTCTGTGACTCGTCACCATTATTGTACCAGAGGCCTCGTCCGTCACGTGTGACCATTATTGTACCAGAGGCCTCGTCCGTGACTTGTCACCATTATTGTACCAGGGACCTCGTCTGTGACTTGTCACCATTATTGTACAAGAGGCCTCGTCCGTGACTTGTCACCATTATTGTACCAGAGGCCTCGTCCGTGACTTGTCACCATTATTGTACCAGAGGCCTCGTCCGTGACTCGTCCCCATTATTGTACCAGAGGCCTCGTCCGTGTCTTGTCTCCATTATTGTACCAGGGACCTCGTCCGTGACTTGTCAGCATTATTGTACCAGAGGCCTCGTCCGTGACTTGTCACCATAATTGTACCAGAGCCCTCGTCTATGACTTGTCACCATTATTGTACCAGAGGCCTCGTCCGTGACTTGTCACCATTATTGTACCAGAGGCCTCGTCCATGACTTGTTACCACTATTGTACCAGAGGTCTCGTCCATGACTTGTCACCATTATTGTGCCAGAGGCCCCGTCACCATTATTGTACCAGAGGCCTCGTCCATGACTTGTCACCATTATTGTACCAGAGGCCTCGTCCATGACTTGTCACCATTATTGTACCAGAGGCCTCGTCCATGAGTTGTCATCATTATTGTACCAGGGACCTCGTCCCTGACTTGTCACCATTATTGTACCAGAGGCCTCGTCAACATTATTGTACCAGAAGCCTCGTCCGTGACTTGTCACCATTATTGTACCAGAGGCCTCGTCCATGACTTGTCACCATTATTGTACCAGAGGCCTCGTCCGTGACTTGTCACCATTATTGTACCAGAGGCCTCGTCCGTGACTTGTCACCATTATTGTACCAGAGGCCTCGTCCGTGACTCGTCCCCATTATTGTACCAGAGGCCTCGTCCGTGACTTGTCTCCATTATTGTACCAGGGACCTCGTCCGTGACTTGTCAGCATTATTGTACCAGAGGCCTCGTCCGTGACTTGTCACCATAATTGTACCAGAGCCCTCGTCCATGACTTGTCACCATTATTGTACCAGAGGCCTCGTCCGTGACTTGTCACCATTATTGTACCAGAGGCCTCGTCCATGACTTGTTACCACTATTGTACCAGAGGTCTCGTCCATGACTTGTCACCATTATTGTGCCAGAGGCCCCGTCACCATTATTGTACCAGAGGCCTCGTCCATGACTTGTCACCATTATTGTACCAGAGGCCTCGTCCGTGACTTGTCACCATTATTGTACCAGAGGTTTCGACCATGACTTGTCACCATTATTGTACCAGAGGCCTCGTCCATGACTTGTCACCATTATTGTGCCAGAGGCCTCGTCACCATAATTGTTCCAGAGGCCTCGTCCATGACTTGTCACCATTATTGTACCAGAGGCCTCGTCCATGACTTGTCACCATTATTGTACCAGAGGCCTCGTCGATGACTTGTCACCATTATTGTGCCAGAGGCCTCGTCACCATTATTGTACCAGAGGCCTCGTCCATGAATTGTCACCATTTTTGTATCAGAGGCCTCGTCCATGACTTGTCACCATTATTGTACCAGAGGCCTCGTCACCATTATTGTACCAGAGGCCTCGTCCGTGACTTGTCACCATTATTGTACCAGAGGCCTCGTCCATGACTTGTCACCATTATTGTACCAGAGGCCTCGTCCGTGACTTGTCACCATTATTGTACCAGAGGCCTCGTCCGTGACTCGTCACCATTATTGTACCAGAGGCCTCGTCCATGACTTGTCACCATTATTGTCCCAGAGACCTCGTCCATGACTTGTCACCATTATTGTGCCTGAGGCCTCGTCACCATTATTGTACCAGAGGCCTCGTCCATGACATGTCACCATTATTGTACCAGAGGCCTCGTCCATGACTTGTCACCATTATTGTACCAGAGGCCTCGTCCGTGACTCGTCACCATTATTGTACCAGAGGCCTCGTCCATGACTTGTCACCATTATCGTACCAGAGGCCTCGTCCATGACTTGTCACCATTATTGTACCAGAGGCCTCGTCCATGTCTTGTCACCATTATTGTACCAGAGGCCTCGTCCATGACTTGTCACCATTATTGTGCCAGAGGCCTCGTCACCATTAATGAACCAGAGGCCTCGTCCATGACTTGTCACCATTATTGTACCAGAGGCCTCGTCCATGACTGGTCACCATTATTGTACCAGTGGCCTGGTCACCATTATTGTACCAGAGGCCTCGTCCGTCACTTGTCACCATTATTGTACCAGAGGCCTCGTCCATGACTTGTCACCATTATTGTACCAGTGGCCTCGTCACCATTATTGTACCAGAGGCCTCGTCCGTCACTTGTCAACATTATTGTACCAGAGGCCTCGTCCGTGACTTGTCACCATTATTGTACCAAAGGCCTCGTCCGTGACTCGTCACCATTATTGTGCCAGAGGCCTCGTCACCATTATTGTACCAGAGGCCTCGTCCATGACTTGTCACCATTATTGTACCAGAGTCCTCGTCCATGACTTGTCACCATTATTGTACCAGAGGCCTCGTCCGTGACTTGTCACCATTATTGTACCAGCGACCTCGTCCGTAACTTGTCACCATTATTGTACCAGAGGCCTCGTCCGTGACTTGTCACTATTATTGTACCAGAGGCCTCGTCCATGACTTGTCACCATTATTGTACCAGAGGCCTCGTCCATGACTTGTCACCATTATTGTACCAGAGGCCTCGTCCATGAGTTGTCATCATTATTGTACCAGGGACCTCGTCCCTGACTTGTCACCATTATTGTACCAGAGGCCTCGTCAACATTATTGTACCAGAAGCCTCGTCCGTGACTTGTCACCATTATTGTACCAGAGGCCTCGTCCATGACTTGTCACCATTATTGTACCAGAGGCCTCGTCCGTGACTTGTCACCATTATTGTACGAGAGGCCTCGTCCATGACTTGTCACCATTATTGTACCATAGGCCTCGTCCGTGACTTGTCACCATTATTGTACCAAAGGCCTCGTCTGTGACTCGTCACCATTATTGTACCAGAGGCCTCGTCCGTCACGTGTGACCATTATTGTACCAGAGGCCTCGTCCGTGACTTGTCACCATTATTGTACCAGGGACCTCGTCTGTGACTTGTCACCATTATTGTACAAGAGGCCTCGTCCGTGACTTGTCACCATTATTGTACCAGAGGCCTCGTCCGTGACTTGTCACCATTATTGTACCAGAGGCCTCGTCCGTGACTCGTCCCCATTATTGTACCAGAGGCCTCGTCCGTGTCTTGTCTCCATTATTGTACCAGGGACCTCGTCCGTGACTTGTCAGCATTATTGTACCAGAGGCCTCGTCCGTGACTTGTCACCATAATTGTACCAGAGCCCTCGTCTATGACTTGTCACCATTATTGTACCAGAGGCCTCGTCCGTGACTTGTCACCATTATTGTACCAGAGGCCTCGTCCATGACTTGTTACCACTATTGTACCAGAGGTCTCGTCCATGACTTGTCACCATTATTGTGCCAGAGGCCCCGTCACCATTATTGTACCAGAGGCCTCGTCCATGACTTGTCACCATTATTGTACCAGAGGCCTCGTCCGTGACTTGTCACCATTATTGTACCAGAGGCTTCGACCATGACTTGTCACCATTATTGTACCAGAGGCCTCGTCACCATAATTGTACCAGAGGCCTCGTCCATGACTTGTCACCATTATTGTACCAGAGGCCTCGTCCATGACTTGTCACCATTATTGTACCAGAGGCCTCGTCCTTGACTTGTCACTATTATTGTGCCAGAGGCCTCGTCACCATTATTGTACCAGAGGCCTCGTCCATGACTTGTCACCATTTTTGTATCAGAGGCCTCGTCCATGACTTGTCACCATTATTGTACCAGAGGCCTCGTCACCATTATTGTACCAGAGGCCTCGTCCGTGACTTGTCACCATTATTGTACCAGAGGCCTCGTCCATGACTTGTCACCATTATTGTACCAGAGGCCTCGTCCGTGACTTGTCACCATTATTGTACCAGAGGCCTCGTCCGTGACTCGTCACCATTATTGTACCAGAGGCCTCGTCCATGACTTGTCACCATTATTGTCCCAGAGGCCTCGTCCATGACTTGTCACCATTATTGTACCAGAGACCTCGTCCATGACTTGTCACCATTATTGTGCCAGAGGCCTCGTCACCATTATTGTACCAGAGGCCTCGTCCATGACTTGTCACCATTATTGTACCAGAGGCCTCGTCCATGACTTGTCACCATTATTGTACCAGAGGCCTCGTCCGTGACTCGTCACCATTATTGTACCAGAGGCCTCGTCCATGACTTGTCACCATTATTGTACCAGAGGCCTCGTCCATGACTTGTCACCATTATTGTACCAGAGGCCTCGTCCATGTCTTGTCACCATTATTGTACCAGAGGCCTCGTCCATGACTTGTCACCATTATTGTGCCAGAGGCCTCGTCACCATTAATGAACCAGAGGCCTCGTCCATGACTTGTCACCATTATTGTACCAGAGGCCTCGTCCATGACTTGTCACCATTATTGTACCAGTGGCCTCGTCACCATTATTGTACCAGAGGCCTCGTCCGTGACTTGTCACTATTATTGTACCAGAGGCCTCGTCCGTCACTTGTCACCATTATTGTACCAGAGGCCTCGTCCGTGACTTGTCACCATTATTGTACCAGAGGCCTCGTCCGTGACTTGTCACCATTATTGTACCAGAGGCCTCGTCCATGACTTGTCACCACTATTGTGCCAGAGGCCTCGTCACCATTATTGTACCAGAGCCCTCGTCCATGACTTGTCACCATTATTGTACCAGAGGCCTCGTCCATGACTTGTCACCATTATTGTACCAGAGGCCTCGTCCATGACTTGTCACCATTATTGTACCAGAGGCCTCGTCACCATTAATGTACCAGAGGCCTCGTCACCATTATTGTACCAGAGGCCTCGTCCGTGACTTGTCACCATTATTGTACCAGAGGCCTCGTCCGTGACTTGTCACCATTATTGTACCAGAGGCCTCGTCCATGACTTGTCACCATTATTGTACCATAGGCCTCGTCCGTGACTTGTCACCATTATTGTACCAGGGACCTCGTCCGTGACTTGTCACCATTATTGTACAAGAGGCCTCGTCCGTGACTTGTCACTATTATTGTACCAGAGGCCTCGTCCGTGACTTGTCACCATTATTGTACCAGAGGCCTCGTCCGTGACTCGTCACCATTATTGTACCAGAGGCCTCGTCCGTGACTTGTCTCCATTATTGTATCAGGGACCTCGTCCGTGACTTGTCAGCATTATTGTACCAGAGGCCTCGTCACCATTATTGTACCAGAGGCCTCGTCCGAGACTTGTCACCATTATTGTACCAGAGGCCTCGTCCATGACTTGTCACCATTATTGTACCAGAGGCCTCGTCCATGACTTGTCACCATTATTGTACCAGAGGCCTCGTCACCATTATTGTACCAGAGGCCTCGTCCGAGACTTGTCACCATTATTGTACCAGAGGCCTCGTCCATGACTTGTCACCATTATTGTACCAGAGGCCTCGTCCGTGACTTGTCACCATTATTGTACCAGAGGCCTCGTCCGTGACTTGTCACCATTATTGTACCAGAGGCCTCGTCCATGACTTGTCACCACTATTGTGCCAGAGGCCTCGTCACCATTATTGTACCAGAGGCCTCGTCCATGACTTGTCACCATTATTGTACCAGAGGCCTCGTCCATGACTTGTCACCATTATTGTACCAGAGGCCTCGTCCATGACTTGTCACCATTATTGTACCAGAGGCCTCGTCACCATTAATGTACCAGAGGCCTCGTCACCATTATTGTACCAGAGGCCTCGTCCGTGACTTGTCACCATTATTGTACCAGAGGCCTCGTCCGTGACTTGTCACCATTATTGTACCAGAGGCCTCGTCCATGACTTGTCACCATTATTGTACCATAGGCCTCGTCCGTGACTTGTCACCATTATTGTACCAGGGACCTCGTCCGTGACTTGTCACCATTATTGTACAAGAGGCCTCGTCCGTGACTTGTCACTATTATTGTACCAGAGGCCTCGTCCGTGACTTGTCACCATTATTGTACCAGAGGCCTCGTCCGTGACTCGTCACCATTATTGTACCAGAGGCCTCGTCCGTGACTTGTCTCCATTATTGTATCAGGGACCTCGTCCGTGACTTGTCAGCATTATTGTACCAGAGGCCTCGTCACCATTATTGTACCAGAGGCCTCGTACGAGACTTGTCACCATTATTGTACCAGAGGCCTCGTCCATGACTTGTCACCATTATTGTACCAGAGGCCTCGTCCATGACTTGTCACCATTATTGTACCAGAGGCCTCGTCACCATTATTGTACCAGAGGCCTCGTCCGAGACATGTCACCATTATTGTACCAGAGGCCTCGTCCATGACTTGTCACCATTATTGTACCAGAGGCCTCGTCCGTGACTTGTCACCATTATTGTACCAGAGGCCTCGTCCGTGACTCGTCACCATTATTGTACCAGAGGCCTCGTCCATGACTTGTCACCACTATTGTGCCAGAGGCCTCGTCACCATTATTGTACCAGAGGCCTCGTCCATGACTTGTCACCATTATTGTACCAGAGGCCTCGTCCATGACTTGTCACCATTATTGTACCAGAGGCCTCGTCCGTGACTTGTCACCATTATTGTACCAGAGGCCTCGTCCGTGACTTGTCACCATTATTGTACCAGAGGCCTCGTCCGTGACTTGTCACCATTATTGTACCAGAGGCCTCGTCCGTGACTCGTCACCATTATTGTACCAGAGGCCTCGTCCATGACTTGTCACCATTATTGTACCAGAGGCCTCGTCCATGACTTGTCACCATTATTGTACCAGAGGCCTCGTCCATGACTTGTCACCATTATTGTACCAGAGGCCTCGTCCATGACTTGTCACCATTATTGTGCCAGAGGCCTCGTCACCAATATTGTGCCAGAGGCCTCGTCCAAGATCTGGTCACCATTATTGTACCAGTGGCCTGGTCACCATTATTGTACCAGAGGCCTCGTCCGTCACTTGTCACCATTATTGTACCAGAGGCCTCGTCCATGACTTGTCACCATTATTGTACCAGTGGCCTCGTCACCATTATTGTACCAGAGGCCTCGTCCGTCACTTGTCAACATTATTGTACCAGAGGCCTCGTCCGTGACTTGTCACCATTATTGTACCAAAGGCCTCGTCCGTGACTCGTCACCATTATTGTACCAGAGGCCTCGTCCGTGACTTGTCACCATTATTGTACCAGGGACCTCGTCCGTGACTTGTCACCATTATTGTACAAGAGGCCTCGTCCGTGACTTGTCACCATTATTGTACCAGAGTCCTCGTCCATGACTTGTCACCATTATTGTACCAGAGGCCTCGTCCGTGACTTGTCACCATTATTGTACCAGGGACCTCGTCCGTAACTTGTCACCATCATTGTACCAGAGGCCTCGTCCGTGACTTGTCACCATTATTGTACCAGAGGCCTCGTCCATGACTTGTCACCATTATTGTACCAGAGGCCTCGTCCATGACTTGTCACCATTATTGTACCAGAGGCCTCGTCCATGAGTTGTCATCATTATTGTACCAGGGACCTCGTCCCTGACTTGTCACCATTATTGTACCAGAGGCCTCGTCAACATTATTGTACCAGAAGCCTCGTCCGTGACTTGTCACCATTATTGTACCAGAGGCCTCGTCCATGACTTGTCACCATTATTGTACCAGAGGCCTCGTCCGTGACTTGTCACCATTATTGTACCAGAGGCCTCGTCCGTGACTTGTCACCATTATTGTACCAGAGGCCTCGTCCGTGACTCGTCCCCATTATTGTACCAGAGGCCTCGTCCGTGACTTGTCTCCATTATTGTACCAGGGACCTCGTCCGTGACTTGTCAGCATTATTGTACCAGAGGCCTCGTCCGTGACTTGTCACCATAATTGTACCAGAGCCCTCGTCCATGACTTGTCACCATTATTGTACCAGAGGCCTCGTCCGTGACTTGTCACCATTATTGTACCAGAGGCCTCGTCCATGACTTGTTACCACTATTGTACCAGAGGTCTCGTCCATGACTTGTCACCATTATTGTGCCAGAGGCCCCGTCACCATTATTGTACCAGAGGCCTCGTCCATGACTTGTCACCATTATTGTACCAGAGGCCTCGTCCGTGACTTGTCACCATTATTGTACCAGAGGCTTCGACCATGACTTGTCACCATTATTGTACCAGAGGCCTCGTCCATGACTTGTCACCATTATTGTGCCAGAGGCCTCGTCACCATAATTGTTCCAGAGGCCTCGTCCATGACTTGTCACCATTATTGTACCAGAGGCCTCGTCCATGACTTGTCACCATTATTGTACCAGAGGCCTCGTCGATGACTTGTCACCATTATTGTGCCAGAGGCCTCGTCACCATTATTGTACCAGAGGCCTCGTCCATGAATTGTCACCATTTTTGTATCAGAGGCCTCGTCCATGACTTGTCACCATTATTGTACCAGAGGCCTCGTCACCATTATTGTACCAGAGGCCTCGTCCGTGACTTGTCACCATTATTGTACCAGAGGCCTCGTCCATGACTTGTCACCTATTATTGTACCAGAGGCCTCGTCCGTGACTTGTCACCATTATTGTACCAGAGGCCTCGTCCGTGACTCGTCACCATTATTGTACCAGAGGCCTCGTCCATGACTTGTCACCATTATTGTCCCAGAGACCTCGTCCATGACTTGTCACCATTATTGTGCCTGAGGCCTCGTCACCATTATTGTACCAGAGGCCTCGTCCATGACATGTCACCATTATTGTACCAGAGGCCTCGTCCATGACTTGTCACCATTATTGTACCAGAGGCCTCGTCCGTGACTCGTCACCATTATTGTACCAGAGGCCTCGTCCATGACTTGTCACCATTATCGTACCAGAGGCCTCGTCCATGACTTGTCACCATTATTGTACCAGAGGCCTCGTCCATGTCTTGTCACCATTATTGTACCAGAGGCCTCGTCCATGACTTGTCACCATTATTGTGCCAGAGGCCTCGTCACCATTAATGAACCAGAGGCCTCGTCCATGACTTGTCACCATTATTGTACCAGAGGCCTCGTCCATGACTGGTCACCATTATTGTACCAGTGGCCTGGTCACCATTATTGTACCAGAGGCCTCGTCCGTCACTTGTCACCATTATTGTACCAGAGGCCTCGTCCATGACTTGTCACCATTATTGTACCAGTGGCCTCGTCACCATTATTGTACCAGAGGCCTCGTCCGTCACTTGTCAACATTATTGTACCAGAGGCCTCGTCCGTGACTTGTCACCATTATTGTACCAAAGGCCTCGTCCGTGACTCGTCACCATTATTGTGCCAGAGGCCTCGTCACCATTATTGTACCAGAGGCCTCGTCCATGACTTGTCACCATTATTGTACCAGAGTCCTCGTCCATGACTTGTCACCATTATTGTACCAGAGGCCTCGTCCGTGACTTGTCACCATTATTGTACCAGCGACCTCGTCCGTAACTTGTCACCATTATTGTACCAGAGGCCTCGTCCGTGACTTGTCACTAATATTGTACCAGAGGCCTCGTCCATGACTTGTCACCATTATTGTACCAGAGGCCTCGTCCATGACTTGTCACCATTATTGTACCAGAGGCCTCGTCCATGAGTTGTCATCATTATTGTACCAGGGACCTCGTCCCTGACTTGTCACCATTATTGTACCAGAGGCCTCGTCAACATTATTGTACCAGAAGCCTCGTCCGTGACTTGTCACCATTATTGTACCAGAGGCCTCGTCCATGACTTGTCACCATTATTGTACCAGAGGCCTCGTCCGTGACTTGTCACCATTATTGTACGAGAGGCCTCGTCCATGACTTGTCACCATTATTGTACCATAGGCCTCGTCCGTGACTTGTCACCATTATTGTACCAAAGGCCTCGTCTGTGACTCGTCACCATTATTGTACCAGAGGCCTCGTCCGTCACGTGTGACCATTATTGTACCAGAGGCCTCGTCCGTGACTTGTCACCATTATTGTACCAGGGACCTCGTCTGTGACTTGTCACCATTATTGTACAAGAGGCCTCGTCCGTGACTTGTCACCATTATTGTACCAGAGGCCTCGTCCGTGACTTGTCACCATTATTGTACCAGAGGCCTCGTCCGTGACTCGTCCCCATTATTGTACCAGAGGCCTCGTCCGTGTCTTGTCTCCATTATTGTACCAGGGACCTCGTCCGTGACTTGTCAGCATTATTGTACCAGAGGCCTCGTCCGTGACTTGTCACCATAATTGTACCAGAGCCCTCGTCTATGACTTGTCACCATTATTGTACCAGAGGCCTCGTCCGTGACTTGTCACCATTATTGTACCAGAGGCCTCGTCCATGACTTGTTACCACTATTGTACCAGAGGTCTCGTCCATGACTTGTCACCATTATTGTGCCAGAGGCCCCGTCACCATTATTGTACCAGAGGCCTCGTCCATGACTTGTCACCATTATTGTACCAGAGGCCTCGTCCGTGACTTGTCACCATTATTGTACCAGAGGCTTCGACCATGACTTGTCACCATTATTGTACCAGAGGCCTCGTCACCATAATTGTACCAGAGGCCTCGTCCATGACTTGTCACCATTATTGTACCAGAGGCCTCGTCCATGACTTGTCACCATTATTGTACCAGAGGCCTCGTCCTTGACTTGTCACTATTATTGTGCCAGAGGCCTCGTCACTATTATTGTACCAGAGGCCTCGTCCATGACTTGTCACCATTTTTGTATCAGAGGCCTCGTCCATGACTTGTCACCATTATTGTACCAGAGGCCTCGTCACCATTATTGTACCAGAGGCCTCGTCCGTGACTTGTCACCATTATTGTACCAGAGGCCTCGTCCATGACTTGTCACCATTATTGTACCAGAGGCCTCGTCCGTGACTTGTCACCATTATTGTACCAGAGGCCTCGTCCGTGACTCGTCACCATTATTGTACCAGAGGCCTCGTCCATGACTTGTCACCATTATTGTCCCAGAGGCCTCGTCCATGACTTGTCACCATTATTGTACCAGAGACCTCGTCCATGACTTGTCACCATTATTGTGCCAGAGGCCTCGTCACCATTATTGTACCAGAGGCCTCGTCCATGACTTGTCACCATTATTGTACCAGAGGCCTCGTCCATGACTTGTCACCATTATTGTACCAGAGGCCTCGTCCGTGACTCGTCACCATTATTGTACCAGAGGCCTCGTCCATGACTTGTCACCATTATTGTACCAGAGGCCTCGTCCATGACTTGTCACCATTATTGTACCAGAGGCCTCGTCCATGTCTTGTCACCATTATTGTACCAGAGGCCTCGTCCATGACTTGTCACCATTATTGTGCCAGAGGCCTCGTCACCATTAATGAACCAGAGGCCTCGTCCATGACTTGTCACCATTATTGTACCAGAGGCCTCGTCCATGACTTGTCACCATTATTGTGCCAGAGGCCCCGTCACCATTATTGTACCAGAGGCCTCGTCCATGACTTGTCACCATTATTGTACCAGAGGCCTCGTCCGTGACTTGTCACCATTATTGTACCAGAGGCTTCGACCATGACTTGTCACCATTATTGTACCAGAGGCCTCGTCCATGACTTGTCACCATTATTGTGCCAGAGGCCTCGTCACCATAATTGTACCAGAGGCCTCGTCCATGACTTGTCACCATTATTGTACCAGAGGTCTCGTCCATGACTTGTCACCATTATTGTACCAGAGGCCTCGTCCATGACTTGTCACCATTATTGTGCCAGAGGCCTCGTCACCATTATTGTACCAGAGGCCTCGTCCATGACTTGTCACCATTATTGTACCAGAGGCCTCGTCCATGACTTGTCACCATTATTGTACCAGAGGCCTCGTCACCATTATTGTACCAGAGGCCTCGTCCGTGACTTGTCACCATTATTGTACCAGAGGCCTCGTCCATGACTTGTCACCATTATTGTACCAGAGGCCTCGTCCGTGACTTGTCACCATTATTGTACCAGAGGCCTCGTCCGTGACTCGTCACCATTATTGTACCAGAGGCCTCGTCCATGACTTGTCACCATTATTGTACCAGAGGTCTCGTCCATGACTTGTCACCATTATTGTACCAGAGGCCTCGTCCATGACTTGTCACCATTATTGTGCCAGAGGCCTCGTCACCATTATTGTACCAGAGGCCTCCTCCATGACTTGTCACCATTATTGTACCAGAGGCCTCGTCCATGACTTGTCACCATTATTGTACCAGAGGCCTCGTCACCATTATTGTACCAGAGGCCTCGTCCGTGACTTGTCACCATTATTGTACCAGAGGCCTCGTCCATGACTTGTCACCATTATTGTACCAGAGGCCTCGTCCATGACTTGTCACCATTATTGTACCAGAGGCCTCGTCACCATTATTGTACCAGAGGCCTCGTCCGTGACTTGTCACCATTATTGTACCAGGGACCTCGTCCGTAACTTGTCACCATTATTGTACCAGAGGCCTCGTCCGTGACTTGTCACCATTATTGTACCAGAGGCCTCGTCCATGACTTGTCACCATTATTGTACCAGAGGCCTCGTCCATGACTTGTCACCATTATTGTACCAGAGGCCTCGTCCATGAGTTGTCATCATTATTGTACCAGGGACCTCGTCCCTGACTTGTCACCATTATTGTACCAGAGGCCTCGTCAACATTATTGTACCAGAAGCCTCGTCCGTGACTTTTCACCATTATTGTACCAGAGGCCTCGTCCATGACTTGTCACCATTATTGTGCCAGAGGCCTCGTCACCATAATTGTACCAGAGGCCTCGTCCATGACTTGTCACCATTATTGTACCAGAGGTCTCGTCCATGACTTGTCACCATTATTGTACCAGAGGCCTCGTCCATGACTTGTCACCATTATTGTGCCAGAGGCCCCGTCACCATTATTGTACCAGAGGCCTCGTCCATGACTTGTCACCATTATTGTACCAGAGGCCTCGTCCGTGACTTGTCACCATTATTGTACCAGAGGCTTCGACCATGACTTGTCACCATTATTGTACCAGAGGCCTCGTCCATGACTTGTCACCATTATTGTGCCAGAGGCCTCGTCACCATAATTGTACCAGAGGCCTCGTCCATGACTTGTCACCATTATTGTACCAGAGGTCTCGTCCATGACTTGTCACCATTATTGTACCAGAGGCCTCGTCCATGACTTGTCACCATTATTGTGCCAGAGGCCTCGTCACCATTATTGTACCAGAGGCCTCGTCCATGACTTGTCACCATTATTGTACCAGAGGCCTCGTCCATGACTTGTCACCATTATTGTACCAGAGGCCTCGTCACCATTATTGTACCAGAGGCCTCGTCCGTGACTTGTCACCATTATTGTACCAGAGGCCTCGTCCATGACTTGTCACCATTATTGTACCAGAGGCCTCGTCCGTGACTTGTCACCATTATTGTACCAGAGGCCTCGTCCGTGACTCGTCACCATTATTGTACCAGAGGCCTCGTCCATGACTTGTCACCATTATTGTACCAGAGGTCTCGTCCATGACTTGTCACCATTATTGTACCAGAGGCCTCGTCCATGACTTGTCACCATTATTGTGCCAGAGGCCTCGTCACCATTATTGTACCAGAGGCCTCGTCCATGACTTGTCACCATTATTGTACCAGAGGCCTCGTCCATGACTTGTCACCATTATTGTACCAGAGGCCTCGTCACCATTATTGTACCAGAGGCCTCGTCCGTGACTTGTCACCATTATTGTACCAGAGGCCTCGTCCATGACTTGTCACCATTATTGTACCAGAGGCCTCGTCCATGACTTGTCACCATTATTGTACCAGAGGCCTCGTCACCATTATTGTACCAGAGGCCTCGTCCGTGACTTGTCACCATTATTGTACCAGGGACCTCGTCCGTAACTTGTCACCATTATTGTACCAGAGGCCTCGTCCGTGACTTGTCACCATTATTGTACCAGAGGCCTCGTCCATGACTTGTCACCATTATTGTACCAGAGGCCTCGTCCATGACTTGTCACCATTATTGTACCAGAGGCCTCGTCCATGAGTTGTCATCATTATTGTACCAGGGACCTCGTCCCTGACTTGTCACCATTATTGTACCAGAGGCCTCGTCAACATTATTGTACCAGAAGCCTCGTCCGTGACTTTTCACCATTATTGTACCAGAGGCCTCGTCCATGACTTGTCACCATTATTGTGCCAGAGGCCTCGTCACCATAATTGTACCAGAGGCCTCGTCCATGACTTGTCACCATTATTGTACCAGAGGTCTCGTCCATGACTTGTCACCATTATTGTACCAGAGGCCTCGTCCATGACTTGTCACCATTATTGTGCCAGAGGCCTCGTCACCATTATTGTACCAGAGGCCTCGTCCATGACTTGTCACCATTATTGTACCAGAGGCCTCGTCCATGACTTGTCACCATTATTGTACCAGAGGCCTCGTCCGTGACTTGTCACCATTATTGTACCAGAGGCCTCGTCCGTGACTCGTCACCATTATTGTACCAGAGGCCTCGTCCATGACTTGTCACCATTATTGTCCCAGAGGCCTCGTCCATGAATTGTCACCATTATTGTACCAGAGGCCTCGTCCATGACTTGTCACCATTATTGTGCCAGAGGCCTCGTCACCATTATTGTACCAGAGGCCTCGTCCATGACTTGTCACCATTATTGTACCAGAGGCCTCGTCCATGACTTGTCGATATTATTGTACCAGAGGCCTCGTTATCATTATTGTACCAGAGGCCTCGTCCGTGACTTGTCACCATTATTGTACCATAGACCTCGTCCGTGACTTGTCACCATTATTGTACCAGAGGCCTCGTCCGTGACTTATCACCATTATTGTAGCAGAGGCCTCGTCCGTGACTCGTCACCATTATTGTACCAGAGGCCTCGTCCATGACTTGTCACCATTATTGTACCAGAGGCCTCGTCCATGACTTGTCACCATTATTGTACCAGAGGCCTCGTCCATGTCTTGTCACCATTATTGTACCAGAGGCCTCGTCCATGACTTGTCACCATTATTGTGCCAGAGGCCTCGTCACCATTAATGAACCAGAGGCCTCGTCCATGACTTGTCACCATTATTGTACCAGAGGCCTCGTCCATGACTTGTCACCATTATTGTACCAGTGGCCTCGTCACCATTATTGTACCAGAGGCCTCGTCCGTGACTTGTCACCATTATTGTACCAGAGGCCTCGTCCGTCACTTGTCACCATTATTGTACCAGAGGCCTCGTCCGTGACTTGTCACCATTATTGTACCAGAGGCCTCGTCCGTGACTCGTCACCATTATTGTACCAGAGGCCTCGTCCGTGACTTGTCACCATTATTGTACCAGAGGCCTCGTCACCATTATTGTACCAGAGGCCTCGTCCGTGACTTGTCACCATTATTGTACCAGAGGCCTCGTCCATGACTTGTCACCATTATTGTACCAGAGGCCTCGTCCATGACTTGTCACCATTATTGTACCAGAGGCCTCGTCACCATTATTGTACCAGAGGCCTCGTCCGTGACTTGTCACCATTATTGTACCAGGGACCTCGTCCGTAACTTGTCACCATTATTGTACCAGAGGCCTCGTCCGTGACTTGTCACCATTATTGTACCAGAGGCCTCGTCACCATTATTGTACCAGAGGCCTCGTCCGTGACTTGTCACCATTATTGTACCAGGGACCTCGTCCGTAACTTGTCACCATTATTGTACCAGAGGCCTCGTCCGTGACTTGTCACCATTATTGTACCAGAGGCCTCGTCCATGACTTGTCACCATTATTGTACCAGAGGCCTCGTCCATGACTTGTCACCATTATTGTACCAGAGGCCTCGTCCATGAGTTGTCATCATTATTGTACCAGGGACCTCGTCCCTGACTTGTCACCATTATTGTACCAGAGGCCTCGTCAACATTATTGTACCAGAAGCCTCGTCCGTGACTTTTCACCATTATTGTACCAGAGGCCTCGTCCATGACTTGTCACCATTATTGTGCCAGAGGCCTCGTCACCATAATTGTACCAGAGGCCTCGTCCATGACTTGTCACCATTATTGTACCAGAGGTCTCGTCCATGACTTGTCACCATTATTGTACCAGAGGCCTCGTCCATGACTTGTCACCATTATTGTGCCAGAGGCCCCGTCACCATTATTGTACCAGAGGCCTCGTCCATGACTTGTCACCATTATTGTACCAGAGGCCTCGTCCGTGACTTGTCACCATTATTGTACCAGAGGCTTCGACCATGACTTGTCACCATTATTGTACCAGAGGCCTCGTCCATGACTTGTCACCATTATTGTGCCAGAGGCCTCGTCACCATAATTGTACCAGAGGCCTCGTCCATGACTTGTCACCATTATTGTACCAGAGGTCTCGTCCATGACTTGTCACCATTATTGTACCAGAGGCCTCGTCCATGACTTGTCACCATTATTGTGCCAGAGGCCTCGTCACCATTATTGTACCAGAGGCCTCGTCCATGACTTGTCACCATTATTGTACCAGAGGCCTCGTCCATGACTTGTCACCATTATTGTACCAGAGGCCTCGTCACCATTATTGTACCAGAGGCCTCGTCCGTGACTTGTCACCATTATTGTACCAGAGGCCTCGTCCATGACTTGTCACCATTATTGTACCAGAGGCCTCGTCCGTGACTTGTCACCATTATTGTACCAGAGGCCTCGTCCGTGACTCGTCACCATTATTGTACCAGAGGCCTCGTCCATGACTTGTCACCATTATTGTACCAGAGGTCTCGTCCATGACTTGTCACCATTATTGTACCAGAGGCCTCGTCCATGACTTGTCACCATTATTGTGCCAGAGGCCTCGTCACCATTATTGTACCAGAGGCCTCGTCCATGACTTGTCACCATTATTGTACCAGAGGCCTCGTCCATGACTTGTCACCATTATTGTACCAGAGGCCTCGTCACCATTATTGTACCAGAGGCCTCGTCCGTGACTTGTCACCATTATTGTACCAGAGGCCTCGTCCATGACTTGTCACCATTATTGTACCAGAGGCCTCGTCCATGACTTGTCACCATTATTGTACCAGAGGCCTCGTCACCATTATTGTACCAGAGGCCTCGTCCGTGACTTGTCACCATTATTGTACCAGGGACCTCGTCCGTAACTTGTCACCATTATTGTACCAGAGGCCTCGTCCGTGACTTGTCACCATTATTGTACCAGAGGCCTCGTCCATGACTTGTCACCATTATTGTACCAGAGGCCTCGTCCATGACTTGTCACCATTATTGTACCAGAGGCCTCGTCCATGAGTTGTCATCATTATTGTACCAGGGACCTCGTCCCTGACTTGTCACCATTATTGTACCAGAGGCCTCGTCAACATTATTGTACCAGAAGCCTCGTCCGTGACTTTTCACCATTATTGTACCAGAGGCCTCGTCCATGACTTGTCACCATTATTGTGCCAGAGGCCTCGTCACCATAATTGTACCAGAGGCCTCGTCCATGACTTGTCACCATTATTGTACCAGAGGTCTCGTCCATGACTTGTCACCATTATTGTACCAGAGGCCTCGTCCATGACTTGTCACCATTATTGTGCCAGAGGCCTCGTCACCATTATTGTACCAGAGGCCTCGTCCATGACTTGTCACCATTATTGTACCAGAGGCCTCGTCCATGACTTGTCACCATTATTGTACCAGAGGCCTCGTCCGTGACTTGTCACCATTATTGTACCAGAGGCCTCGTCCGTGACTCGTCACCATTATTGTACCAGAGGCCTCGTCCATGACTTGTCACCATTATTGTCCCAGAGGCCTCGTCCATGAATTGTCACCATTATTGTACCAGAGGCCTCGTCCATGACTTGTCACCATTATTGTGCCAGAGGCCTCGTCACCATTATTGTACCAGAGGCCTCGTCCATGACTTGTCACCATTATTGTACCAGAGGCCTCGTCCATGACTTGTCGATATTATTGTACCAGAGGCCTCGTTATCATTATTGTACCAGAGGCCTCGTCCGTGACTTGTCACCATTATTGTACCATAGACCTCGTCCGTGACTTGTCACCATTATTGTACCAGAGGCCTCGTCCGTGACTTATCACCATTATTGTAGCAGAGGCCTCGTCCGTGACTCGTCACCATTATTGTACCAGAGGCCTCGTCCATGACTTGTCACCATTATTGTACCAGAGGCCTCGTCCATGACTTGTCACCATTATTGTACCAGAGGCCTCGTCCATGTCTTGTCACCATTATTGTACCAGAGGCCTCGTCCATGACTTGTCACCATTATTGTGCCAGAGGCCTCGTCACCATTAATGAACCAGAGGCCTCGTCCATGACTTGTCACCATTATTGTACCAGAGGCCTCGTCCATGACTTGTCACCATTATTGTACCAGTGGCCTCGTCACCATTATTGTACCAGAGGCCTCGTCCGTGACTTGTCACCATTATTGTACCAGAGGCCTCGTCCGTCACTTGTCACCATTATTGTACCAGAGGCCTCGTCCGTGACTTGTCACCATTATTGTACCAGAGGCCTCGTCCGTGACTCGTCACCATTATTGTACCAGAGGCCTCGTCCGTGACTTGTCACCATTATTGTACCAGGGACGTCGTCCGTGACTTGTCACCATTATTGTACAAGAGGCCTCGTCCGTGACTTGTCACCATTATTGTACCAGAGGCCTCGTCCATGACTTGTCACCATTATTGTACCAGAGGCCTCGTCCGTGACTTGTCAATATTATTGTACCAGAGGCCTCGTCCGTGACTCGTCACCATTATTGTACCAGAGGCCTCGTCCGTGACTTGTCACCATTATAGTACCAGGGACCTCGTCCGTGACTCGTCACCATTATTGTACCAGAGGCCTCGTCCGTGACTTGTCACCATTACTGTACAAGAGGCCTCGTCCATGACTTGTCACCATTATTGTACCAGAGGCCTCGTCCGTGACTTGTCACCATTATTGTACCAGAGGCCTCGTCCGTGACTCGTCACCATTATTGTACCAGAGGCCTCGTCCATGACTTGTCACCATTATTGAACCATAGGCCTCGTCCGTGACTTGTCACCATTATTGTACCAGAGGCCTCGTCTGTCACTCGTCACCATTATTGTACCAGAGGCCTCGTCCGTGACGTGTGAGCATTATTGTACCAGAGGCCTCGTCCGTGACTTGTCACCATTATTGTACCAGGGACCTCGTCCGTGACTTGTCACCATTATTGTACAAGAGGCCTCGTCCGTGACTTGTCACCATTATTGTACCAGAGGCCTCGTCCGTGACTTGTCACCATTATTGTACCAGAGGCCTCGTCCGTGACTCGTCACCATTATTGTACCAGAGGCCTCGTCCGTGACTTGTCTCCATTATTGTACCAGGGACCTCGTCCGTGACTTGTCAACATTATTGTACCAGAGGCCTCGTCCGTGACTTGTCAGCATTATTGTACCTGAGGCCTCGTCCATGACTTGTTACCACTATTGTACCAGAGGTCTCGTCCATGACTTGTCACCATTATTGTGCCAGAGGCCCCGTCACCATTATTGTACCAGAGGCCTCGTCCATGACTTGTCACCATTATTGTACCAGAGGCCTCGTCCGTGACTTGTCTCCATTATTGTACCAGGGACCTCGTCCGTGACTTGTCAACATTATTGTACCAGAGGCCTCGTCCGTGACTTGTCACCATAATTGTACCAGAGGCCTCGTCCATGACTTGTCACCATTATTGTACCATAGGCCTCGTCAGTGACTTGTCACCATTATTGTACCAGAGGCCTCGTCCGTGACTTGTCACCATTATTGTACCAGGGACCTCGTCCGTGACTTGTCACCATTATTGTACCAGAGGCCTCGTCCGTGACTTGTCACCATTATTGTACCAGAGGCCTAGTCCATGACTTGTCACTATTATTGTACCAGAGGCTTCGTCCGTGACTTGTTACCATTATTGTACCAGAGGCCTCGTCCGTGACTCGTCACCATTATTGTACCAGAGGCCTCGTCCGTGACTTGTCACCATTATTGTACCAGGGACCTCGTCCGTGACTTGTCACCATTATTGTACCAGAGGCCTCGTCCGTGACTTGTCACCATTATTGTACCAGAGGCCTCGTCCATGACTTGTCACCATTATTGTACCAGAGGCCTCGTCCGTGACTTGTCAATATTATTGTATCAGAGGCCTCGTCCATGACTTGTCACCATTATTGTACCAGAGGCCTCGTCCATGACTTGCCACCATTATTGTACCAGAGGCCTCGTCCATGAGTTGTCATCATTATTGTACCAGGGACCTCGTCCCTGACTTGTCACCATTATTGTACCAGAGGCCTCGTCACCATTATTGTACCAGAAGCCTCGTCCGTGACTTGTCACCATTATTGTACCAGAGGCCTTATCCGTGACTTGTCACCATTATTGTACCAGAGGCCTCGTCCATGACTTGTCACCATTATTGTACCAGAGGCCTCGTCCGTGACTTGTCACCATTATTGTACCAGAGGCCTCGTCCATGACTTGTCACCATCATTGTACCAGAGGCCTCGTCCGTGACTTGTCACATTTATTGTACCAGAGGCCTCGTCCGTGACTCGTCACCATTATTGTACCAGAGGCCTCGTCCGTGACGTGTGACCATTATTGTACCAGAGTCCTCGTCCGTGACTTGTCACCATTATTGTAACAGGGACCTCGTCCGTGACTTGTCACCATTATTGTACAAGAGGCCTCGTCCGTGACTTGTCACCATTATTGTACCAGAGGCCTCGTCACCATTATTGTACCAGAGCCTCGTCCGTGACTTGTCACCATTATTGTACAAGAGGCCTCGTCCGTGACTTGTCACCATTATTGTATCAGAGGCCTCGTTCATGACTTGTCACTATTATTGTATCAGAGGCCTCGTTCATGACTTGTCACCATTATTGTACCAGAGGCCTCGTCCGTGACTTGTCACCATTATTGTACCAGAGGCCTCGTCCATGACTTGTCACCATTATTGTACCAGAGGCCTCGTCCATGACTTGTCACCATTATTGTGCCAGAGGCCTCGTCACCATTATTGTACCAGAGGCCTCGTCCATGACTTGTCACCATTATTGTACCAGAGGCCTCGTCCATGACTTGTCACCATTATTGTACCAGAGGCCTCGTCCATGACTTGTCACCATTATTGTGCCAGAGGCCTCGTCACCATTATTGTACCAGAGGCCTCGTCCATGACTTGTCACCATTATTGTACCAGAGGCCTCGTCCATGACTTGTCACCATTATTGTACCAGAGGCCTCGTCCATGACTTGTCACTATTATTGTGCCAGAGGCCTCGTCACCAATATTGTACCAGAGGCCTCGTCCATGACTTGTCACCATTATTGTACCAGAGGCCTCGTCCATGACTTGTCACCATTATTGTGCCAGAGGCCTCGTCACCATTATTGTACCAGAGGCCTCGTCCATGACTTGTCACCATTATTGTACCAGAGGCCTCGTCCATGACTTGTCGATATTATTGTACCAGAGGCCTCGTTATCATTATTGTACCAGAGGCCTCGTCCGTGACTTGTCACCATTATTGTACCATAGACCTCGTCCGTGACTTGTCACCATTATTGTACCAGAGGCCTCGTCCGTGACTTATCACCATTATTGTAGCAGAGGCCTCGTCCGTGACTCGTCACCATTATTGTACCAGAGGCCTCGTCCATGACTTGTCACCATTATTGTACCAGAGGCCTCGTCCATGACTTGTCACCATTATTGTACCAGAGGCCTCGTCCATGTCTTGTCACCATTATTGTACCAGAGGCCTCGTCCATGACTTGTCACCATTATTGTGCCAGAGGCCTCGTCACCATTAATGAACCAGAGGCCTCGTCCATGACTTGTCACCATTATTGTACCAGAGGCCTCGTCCATGACTTGTCACCATTATTGTACCAGTGGCCTCGTCACCATTATTGTACCAGAGGCCTCGTCCGTGACTTGTCACCATTATTGTACCAGAGGCCTCGTCCGTCACTTGTCACCATTATTGTACCAGAGGCCTCGTCCGTGACTTGTCACCATTATTGTACCAGAGGCCTCGTCCGTGACTCGTCACCATTATTGTACCAGAGGCCTCGTCCGTGACTTGTCACCATTATTGTACCAGGGACCTCGTCCGTGACTTGTCACCATTATTGTACAAGAGGCCTCGTCCGTGACTTGTCACCATTATTGTACCAGAGGCCTCGTCCATGACTTGTCACCATTATTGTACCAGAGGCCTCGTCCGTGACTTGTCAATATTATTGTACCAGAGGCCTCGTCCGTGACTCGTCACCATTATTGTACCAGAGGCCTCGTCCGTGACTTGTCACCATTATAGTACCAGGGACCTCGTCCGTGACTCGTCACCATTATTGTACCAGAGGCCTCGTCCGTGACTTGTCACCATTATTGTACAAGAGGCCTCGTCCATGACTTGTCACCATTATTGTACCAGAGGCCTCGTCCGTGACTTGTCACCATTATTGTACCAGAGGCCTCGTCCGTGACTCGTCACCATTATTGTACCAGAGGCCTCGTCCATGACTTGTCACCATTATTGAACCATAGGCCTCGTCCGTGACTTGTCACCATTATTGTACCAGAGGCCTCGTCTGTCACTCGTCACCATTATTGTACCAGAGGCCTCGTCCGTGACGTGTGACCATTATTGTACCAGAGGCCTCGTCCGTGACTTGTCACCATTATTGTACCAGGGACCTCGTCCGTGACTTGTCACCATTATTGTACAAGAGGCCTCGTCCGTGACTTGTCACCATTATTGTACCAGAGGCCTCGTCCGTGACTTGTCACCATTATTGTACCAGAGGCCTCGTCCGTGACTCGTCACCATTATTGTACCAGAGGCCTCGTCCGTGACTTGTCTCCATTATTGTACCAGGGACCTCG
Source organism: Procambarus clarkii (assembly GCF_040958095.1). Taxonomy (NCBI): domain Eukaryota; kingdom Metazoa; phylum Arthropoda; class Malacostraca; order Decapoda; family Cambaridae; genus Procambarus; species Procambarus clarkii. The sequence continues at coordinate 12,837,831 of NC_091195.1, read as the reverse complement.
TCCGTGACTTGTCAACATTATTGTACCAGAGGCCTCGTCCGTGACTTGTCACCATTATTGTACCTGAGGCCTCGTCCATGACTTGTTACCACTATTGTACCAGAGGTCTCGTCCATGACTTGTCACCATTATTGTGCCAGAGGCCCCGTCACCATTATTGTACCAGAGGCCTCGTCCATGACTTGTCACCATTATTGTACCAGGGACCTCGTCCGTGACTTGTCAACATTATTGTACCAGAGGCCTCGTCCGTGACTTGTCACCATAATTGTACCAGAGGCCTCGTCCATGACTTGTCACCATTATTGTACCATAGGCCTCGTCCGTGACTTGTCACCATTATTGTACCAGAGGCCTCGTCCGTGACTTGTCACCATTATTGTACCAGGGACCTCGTCCGTGACTTGTCACCATTATTGTACCAGAGGCCTCGTCCGTGACTTGTCACCATTATTGTACCAGAGGCCTAGTCCATGACTTGTCACTATTATTGTACCAGAGGCTTCGTCCGTGACTTGTTACCATTATTGTACCAGAGGCCTCGTCCGTGACTCGTCACCATTATTGTACCAGAGGCCTCGTCCGTGACTTGTCACCATTATTGCACCAGGGACCTCGTCCGTGACTTGTCACCATTATTGTACCAGAGGCCTCGTCCGTGACTTGTCACCATTATTGTACCAGAGGCCTCGTCCATGACTTGTCACCATTATTGTACCAGAGGCCTCGTCCGTGACTTGTCACCATTATTGTACCAGAGGCCTCGTCCATGACTTGTCACCATTATTGTACCAGAGGCCTCGTCCATGACTTGTCACCATTATTGTACCAGAGGCCTCGTCCATGAGTTGTCATCATTATTGTACCAGGGACCTCGTCCCTGACTTGTCACCATTATTGTACCAGAGGCCTCGTCACCATTATTGTACCAGAAGCCTCGTCCGTGACTTGTCACCATTATTGTACCAGAGGCCTTATCCGTGACTTGTCACCATTATTGTACCAGAGGCCTCGTCCATGACTTGTCACCATTATTGTACCAGAGGCCTCGTCACCATTATTGTACCAGAGGCCTCGTCCGTGACTTGTCACCATTATTGTACCAGAGGCCTCGTCCGTGACTTGTCACCATTATTGTACCAGAGGCCTCGTCCGTGACTCGTCACCATTATTGTACCAGAGGCCTCGTCCGTGACGTGTCACCATTATTGTACCAGAGGCCTCGTCCGTGACTTGTCACCATTATTGTACCAGGGACCTCGTCCGTGACTCGTCACCATTATTGTACCAGAGGCCTCGTCCGTGACTTGTCACCATTATTGTACCAGGGACCTCGTCCGTGACTTGTCACCATTATTGTACCAGAGGCCTCGTCCATGACTTGTCACCATTATTGTACCAGAGGCCTCGTCCGTGACTTGTCACCATTATTGTACCAGAGGCCTCGTCCGTGACTCGTCACCATTATTGTACCAGAGGCCTCGTCCATGACTTGTCACCATTATTGTACCAGGGACCTCGTCCGTAACTTGTCACCATTATTGTACCAGAGGCCTCGTCCGTGACTTGTCACCATTATTGTGCCAGAGGCCTCGTCCATGACTTGTCACCATTATTGTTCCAGAGGCCTCGTCTGTGACTTGTCACCATTATTGTACCAGAGGCCTCGTCCATGACTTGTCACCATTATTGTACCAGAGGCCTCGTCCATGACTTGTCACCATTATTGTACCAGAGGCTTCGTCCAAGAGTTGTCATCATTATTGCACCAGGGACTTCGTCCCTGACTTGTCACCATTATTGTACCAGAGGCCTCGTCAACATTATTGTACCAGAAGCCTCGTCCGTGACTTGTCACCATTATTGTACCAGAGGCCTCGTCCATGACTTGTCACCATTATTGTACCAGAGGCCTCGTCCGTGACTTGTCACCATTATTGTACCATAGGCCTCGTCCATGACTTGTCACCATTATTGTACCATAGGCCTCGTCCGTGACTTGTCACCATTATTGTACCAGAGGCCTCGTCTGTGACTCGTCACCATTATTGTACCAGAGGCCTCGTCCGTGACGTGTGACCATTATTGTACCAGAGGCTTCGTCCGTGACTTGTCACGATTATTGTACCAGGGACCTCGTCCGTGACTTGTCACCATTATTGTACCAGAGGCCTCGTCCGTGACTTGTCACCATTATTGTACCAGAGGCCTCGTCCATGACTTGTCACCATTATTGTACCAGAGGCCTCGTCCATGACTTGTCACCATTATTGTGCCAGAGGCCTCGTCACCATTATTGTACCAGAGGCCTCGTCCATGACTTGTCACCATTATTGTACCAGAGGCCTCGTCCATGACTTGTCACCATTATTGTACCAGAGGCCTCGTCCATGACTTGTCACCATTATTGTGCCAGAGGCCTCGTCACCATTATTGTACCAGAGGCCTCGTCCATGACTTGTCACCATTATTGTACCAGAGGCCTCGTCCATGACTTGTCACCATTATTGTACCAGAGGCCTCGTCCATGACTTGTCACTATTATTGTGCCAGAGGCCTCGTCACCAATATTGTACCAGAGGCCTCGTCCATGACTTGTCACCATTATTGTACCAGAGGCCTCGTCCATGACTTGTCACCATTATTGTGCCAGAGGCCTCGTCACCATTATTGTACCAGAGGCCTCGTCCATGACTTGTCACCATTATTGTACCAGAGGCCTCGTCCATGACTTGTCGATATTATTGTACCAGAGGCCTCGTTATCATTATTGTACCAGAGGCCTCGTCCGTGACTTGTCACCATTATTGTACCATAGACCTCGTCCGTGACTTGTCACCATTATTGTACCAGAGGCCTCGTCCGTGACTTATCACCATTATTGTAGCAGAGGCCTCGTCCGTGACTCGTCACCATTATTGTACCAGAGGCCTCGTCCATGACTTGTCACCATTATTGTACCAGAGGCCTCGTCCATGACTTGTCACCATTATTGTACCAGAGGCCTCGTCCATGTCTTGTCACCATTATTGTACCAGAGGCCTCGTCCATGACTTGTCACCATTATTGTGCCAGAGGCCTCGTCACCATTAATGAACCAGAGGCCTCGTCCATGACTTGTCACCATTATTGTACCAGAGGCCTCGTCCATGACTTGTCACCATTATTGTACCAGTGGCCTCGTCACCATTATTGTACCAGAGGCCTCGTCCGTGACTTGTCACCATTATTGTACCAGAGGCCTCGTCCGTCACTTGTCACCATTATTGTACCAGAGGCCTCGTCCGTGACTTGTCACCATTATTGTACCAGAGGCCTCGTCCGTGACTCGTCACCATTATTGTACCAGAGGCCTCGTCCGTGACTTGTCACCATTATTGTACCAGGGACCTCGTCCGTGACTTGTCACCATTATTGTACAAGAGGCCTCGTCCGTGACTTGTCACCATTATTGTACCAGAGGCCTCGTCCATGACTTGTCACCATTATTGTACCAGAGGCCTCGTCCGTGACTTGTCAATATTATTGTACCAGAGGCCTCGTCCGTGACTCGTCACCATTATTGTACCAGAGGCCTCGTCCGTGACTTGTCACCATTATAGTACCAGGGACCTCGTCCGTGACTCGTCACCATTATTGTACCAGAGGCCTCGTCCGTGACTTGTCACCATTATTGTACAAGAGGCCTCGTCCATGACTTGTCACCATTATTGTACCAGAGGCCTCGTCCGTGACTTGTCACCATTATTGTACCAGAGGCCTCGTCCGTGACTCGTCACCATTATTGTACCAGAGGCCTCGTCCATGACTTGTCACCATTATTGAACCATAGGCCTCGTCCGTGACTTGTCACCATTATTGTACCAGAGGCCTCGTCTGTCACTCGTCACCATTATTGTACCAGAGGCCTCGTCCGTGACGTGTGACCATTATTGTACCAGAGGCCTCGTCCGTGACTTGTCACCATTATTGTACCAGGGACCTCGTCCGTGACTTGTCACCATTATTGTACAAGAGGCCTCGTCCGTGACTTGTCACCATTATTGTACCAGAGGCCTCGTCCGTGACTTGTCACCATTATTGTACCAGAGGCCTCGTCCGTGACTCGTCACCATTATTGTACCAGAGGCCTCGTCCGTGACTTGTCTCCATTATTGTACCAGGGACCTCGTCCGTGACTTGTCAACATTATTGTACCAGAGGCCTCGTCCGTGACTTGTCACCATTATTGTACCTGAGGCCTCGTCCATGACTTGTTACCACTATTGTACCAGAGGTCTCGTCCATGACTTGTCACCATTATTGTGCCAGAGGCCCCGTCACCATTATTGTACCAGAGGCCTCGTCCATGACTTGTCACCATTATTGTACCAGGGACCTCGTCCGTGACTTGTCAACATTATTGTACCAGAGGCCTCGTCCGTGACTTGTCACCATAATTGTACCAGAGGCCTCGTCCATGACTTGTCACCATTATTGTACCATAGGCCTCGTCCGTGACTTGTCACCATTATTGTACCAGAGGCCTCGTCCGTGACTTGTCACCATTATTGTACCAGGGACCTCGTCCGTGACTTGTCACCATTATTGTACCAGAGGCCTCGTCCGTGACTTGTCACCATTATTGTACCAGAGGCCTAGTCCATGACTTGTCACTATTATTGTACCAGAGGCTTCGTCCGTGACTTGTTACCATTATTGTACCAGAGGCCTCGTCCGTGACTCGTCACCATTATTGTACCAGAGGCCTCGTCCGTGACTTGTCACCATTATTGCACCAGGGACCTCGTCCGTGACTTGTCACCATTATTGTACCAGAGGCCTCGTCCGTGACTTGTCACCATTATTGTACCAGAGGCCTCGTCCATGACTTGTCACCATTATTGTACCAGAGGCCTCGTCCGTGACTTGTCACCATTATTGTACCAGAGGCCTCGTCCATGACTTGTCACCATTATTGTACCAGAGGCCTCGTCCATGACTTGTCACCATTATTGTACCAGAGGCCTCGTCCATGAGTTGTCATCATTATTGTACCAGGGACCTCGTCCCTGACTTGTCACCATTATTGTACCAGAGGCCTCGTCACCATTATTGTACCAGAAGCCTCGTCCGTGACTTGTCACCATTATTGTACCAGAGGCCTTATCCGTGACTTGTCACCATTATTGTACCAGAGGCCTCGTCCATGACTTGTCACCATTATTGTACCAGAGGCCTCGTCACCATTATTGTACCAGAGGCCTCGTCCGTGACTTGTCACCATTATTGTACCAGAGGCCTCGTCCGTGACTTGTCACCATTATTGTACCAGAGGCCTCGTCCGTGACTCGTCACCATTATTGTACCAGAGGCCTCGTCCGTGACGTGTCACCATTATTGTACCAGAGGCCTCGTCCGTGACTTGTCACCATTATTGTACCAGGGACCTCGTCCGTGACTCGTCACCATTATTGTACCAGAGGCCTCGTCCGTGACTTGTCACCATTATTGTACCAGGGACCTCGTCCGTGACTTGTCACCATTATTGTACCAGAGGCCTCGTCCATGACTTGTCACCATTATTGTACCAGAGGCCTCGTCCGTGACTTGTCACCATTATTGTACCAGAGGCCTCGTCCGTGACTCGTCACCATTATTGTACCAGAGGCCTCGTCCATGACTTGTCACCATTATTGTACCAGGGACCTCGTCCGTAACTTGTCACCATTATTGTACCAGAGGCCTCGTCCGTGACTTGTCACCATTATTGTGCCAGAGGCCTCGTCCATGACTTGTCACCATTATTGTTCCAGAGGCCTCGTCTGTGACTTGTCACCATTATTGTACCAGAGGCCTCGTCCATGACTTGTCACCATTATTGTACCAGAGGCCTCGTCCATGACTTGTCACCATTATTGTACCAGAGGCTTCGTCCAAGAGTTGTCATCATTATTGCACCAGGGACTTCGTCCCTGACTTGTCACCATTATTGTACCAGAGGCCTCGTCAACATTATTGTACCAGAAGCCTCGTCCGTGACTTGTCACCATTATTGTACCAGAGGCCTCGTCCATGACTTGTCACCATTATTGTACCAGAGGCCTCGTCCGTGACTTGTCACCATTATTGTACCATAGGCCTCGTCCATGACTTGTCACCATTATTGTACCATAGGCCTCGTCCGTGACTTGTCACCATTATTGTACCAGAGGCCTCGTCTGTGACTCGTCACCATTATTGTACCAGAGGCCTCGTCCGTGACGTGTGACCATTATTGTACCAGAGGCTTCGTCCGTGACTTGTCACGATTATTGTACCAGGGACCTCGTCCGTGACTTGTCACCATTATTGTACAAGAGGCCTCGTCCGTGACTTGTCACCATTATTGTACCAGAGGCCTCGTCCGTGACTTGTCACCATTATTGTACCAGAGGACTCGTCCGTGACTCGTCACCATTATTGTACCAGAGGCCTCGTCCGTGACTTGTCTCCATTATTGTACCAGGGACCTCGTCCGTGACTTGTCTGCATTATTGTACCAGAGGCCTCGTCCGTGACTTGTCACCATAATTGTACCAGAGGCCTCGTCCATGACTTGTCACCATTATTGTACCAGAGGCCTCGTCCGTGACTTGTCACCATTATTGTACCAGAGGCCTCGTCCATGACTTGTTACCACTATTGTACCAGAGGTCTCGTCCATGACTTGTCACCATTATTGTGCCAGAGGCCTCGTCACCATTATTGTACCAGAGGCCTCGTCCATGACTTGTCACCATTATTGTACCAGAGGCCTCGTCCGTGACTTGTCACCATTATTGTACCAGAGGCTTCGTCCATGACTTGTCACCATTATTGTACCAGAGGCCTCGTCCATGACTTGTCACCATTATTGTGCCAGAGGCCTCGTCACCATAATTGTACCAGAGGCCTCGTCCATGACTTGTCACCATTATTGTACCAGAGGCCTCGTCCATGACTTGTCACCATTATTGTACCAGAGGCCTCGTCCATGACTTGTCACCATTATTGTGCCAGAGGCCTCGTCACCATTATTGTACCAGAGGCCTCGTCCATGACTTGTCACTATTATTGTACCAGAGGCCTCGTCCATGACTTGTCACCATTATTGTACCAGAGGCCTCGTCACCATTATTGTACCAGAGGCCTCGTCCGTGACTTGTCACCATTATTGTACCAGAGGCCTCGTCCATGAATTTTCACCATTATTGTACCAGAGGCCTCGTCCGTGACTTGTCACCATTATTGTACCAGAGGCCTCGTCCGTGACTCGTCACCATTATTGTACCAGAGGCCTCGTCCATGACTTGTCACCATTATTGTACCAGAGGCCTCGTCCATGACTTGTCACCATTATTGTACCAGAGGACTCGTCCATGACTTGTCACTACTATTGTGCCAGAGGCCTCGTCACCATTATTGTACCAGAGACCTCGTCCATGACTTGTCACCATTATTGTACCAGAGGCCTCGTCCATGACTTGTCACCATTATTGTACCAGAGGCCTCGTCACCATTATTGTACCAGAGGCCTCGTCCGTGACTTGTCACCATTATTGTACCAGAGGCCTCGTCCGTGACTCGTCACCATTATTGTACCAGAGGCCTCGTCCGTGACGTGTCACCATTATTGTACCAGAGGCCTCGTCCGTGACTTGTCACCATTATTGTACCAGGGACCTCGTCCGTGACTTGTCACCTTTATTGTACAAGAGGCCTCGTCCGTGACTTGTCACCATTATTGTACCAGAGGCCTTGTCCATGACTTGTCACCATTATTGTACCAGAGGCCTCGTCCGTGACTTGTCACCATTATTGTACCAGAGGCCTCGTCCGTGACTCGTCACCATTATTGTACCAGAGGCCTCGTCCGTGACTTGTCACCATTATTGTACCAGGGACCTCGTCCGTGACTCGTCACCATTATTGTACCAGAGGCCTCGTCCGTGACTTGTCACCATTATTGTACCAGGGACCTCGTCCGTGACTTGTCACCATTATTGTACCAGAGGCCTCGTCCATGACTTGTCACCATTATTTTACCAGAGGCCTCGTCCGTGACTTGTCACCATTATTGTACCAGAGGCCTCGTCCGTGACTCGTCACCATTATTGTACCAGAGGCCTCGTCCATGACTTGTCACCATTATTGTACCAGGGACCTCGTCCGTAACTTGTCACCATTATTGTACCAGAGGCCTCGTCCGTGACTTGTCACCATTATTGTGCCAGAGGTTTCGTCCATGACTTGTCACCATTATTGTTCCAGAGGCCTCGTCCGTGTCTTGTCACCATTATTGTACCAGAGGCCTCGTCCATGACTTGTCACCATTATTGTACCAGAGGCCTCGTCCATGACTTGTCACCATTATTGTACCAGAGGCCTCGTCCATGAGTTGTCATCATTATTGCACCAGGGACCTCGTCCCTGACTTGTCACCATTATTGTACCAGAGGCCTCGTCAACATTATTGTACCAGAAGCCTCGTCCGTGACTTGTCACCATTATTGTACCAGAGGCCTCGTCCATGACTTGTCACCATTATTGTACCAGAGGCCTCGTCCGTGACTTGTCACCATTATTGTACCAGAGGCCTCGTCCATGACTTGTCACCATTATTGTACCATAGGCCTCGTCCGTGACTTGTCACCATTATTGTACCAGAGGCTTCGTCTGTGACTCGTCACCATTATTGTACCAGAGGCCTCGTCCGTGACGTGTGACCATTATTGTACCAGAGGCCTCGTCCGTGACTTGTCACCATTATTGTACCAGGGACCTCGTCCGTGACTTGTCACCATTATTGTACCAGAGGACTCGTCCGTGACTCGTCACCATTATTGTACCAGAGGCCTCGTCCGTGACTTGTCTCCATTATTGTACCAGGGACCTCGTCCGTGACTTGTCACCATTATTGTACCAGAGGCCTCGTCCGTGACTTGTCACCATTATTGTACCAGAGGCCTAGTCCATGACTTGTCACTATTATTGTACCAGAGGCTTCGTCCGTGACTTGTTACCATTATTGTACCAGAGGCCTCGTCCGTGACTCGTCACCATTATTGTACCAGAGGCCTCGTCCGTGACTTGTCACCATTATTGCACCAGGGACCTCGTCCGTGACTTGTCACCATTATTGTACCAGAGGCCTCGTCCGTGACTTGTCACCATTATTGTACCAGAGGCCTCGTCCATGACTTGTCACCATTATTGTACCAGAGGCCTCGTCCGTGACTTGTCACCATTATTGTACCAGAGGCCTCGTCCATGACTTGTCACCATTATTGTACCAGAGGCCTCGTCCATGACTTGTCACCATTATTGTACCAGAGGCCTCGTCCATGACTTGTCACCATTATTGTACCAGAGGCTTCGTCCAAGAGTTGTCATCATTATTGCACCAGGGACTTCGTCCCTGACTTGTCACCATTATTGTACCAGAGGCCTCGTCAACATTATTGTACCAGAAGCCTCGTCCGTGACTTGTCACCATTATTGTACCAGAGGCCTCGTCCATGACTTGTCACCATTATTGTACCAGAGGCCTCGTCCGTGACTTGTCACCATTATTGTACCATAGGCCTCGTCCATGACTTGTCACCATTATTGTACCATAGGCCTCGTCCGTGACTTGTCACCATTATTGTACCAGAGGCCTCGTCTGTGACTCGTCACCATTATTGTACCAGAGGCCTCGTCCGTGACGTGTGACCATTATTGTACCAGAGGCTTCGTCCGTGACTTGTCACGATTATTGTACCAGGGACCTCGTCCGTGACTTGTCACCATTATTGTACAAGAGGCCTCGTCCGTGACTTGTCACCATTATTGTACCAGAGGCCTCGTCCGTGACTTGTCACCATTATTGTACCAGAGGACTCGTCCGTGACTCGTCACCATTATTGTACCAGAGGCCTCGTCCGTGACTTGTCTCCATTATTGTACCAGGGACCTCGTCCGTGACTTGTCTGCATTATTGTACCAGAGGCCTCGTCCGTGACTTGTCACCATAATTGTACCAGAGGCCTCGTCCATGACTTGTCACCATTATTGTACCAGAGGCCTCGTCCGTGACTTGTCACCATTATTGTACCAGAGGCCTCGTCCATGACTTGTTACCACTATTGTACCAGAGGTCTCGTCCATGACTTGTCACCATTATTGTGCCAGAGGCCTCGTCACCATTATTGTACCAGAGGCCTCGTCCATGACTTGTCACCATTATTGTACCAGAGGCCTCGTCCGTGACTTGTCACCATTATTGTACCAGAGGCTTCGTCCATGACTTGTCACCATTATTGTACCAGAGGCCTCGTCCATGACTTGTCACCATTATTGTGCCAGAGGCCTCGTCACCATAATTGTACCAGAGGCCTCGTCCATGACTTGTCACCATTATTGTACCAGAGGCCTCGTCCATGACTTGTCACCATTATTGTACCAGAGGCCTCGTCCATGACTTGTCACCATTATTGTGCCAGAGGCCTCGTCACCATTATTGTACCAGAGGCCTCGTCCATGACTTGTCACTATTATTGTACCAGAGGCCTCGTCCATGACTTGTCACCATTATTGTACCAGAGGCCTCGTCACCATTATTGTACCAGAGGCCTCGTCCGTGACTTGTCACCATTATTGTACCAGAGGCCTCGTCCATGAATTTTCACCATTATTGTACCAGAGGCCTCGTCCGTGACTTGTCACCATTATTGTACCAGAGGCCTCGTCCGTGACTCGTCACCATTATTGTACCAGAGGCCTCGTCCATGACTTGTCACCATTATTGTACCAGAGGCCTCGTCCATGACTTGTCACCATTATTGTACCAGAGGACTCGTCCATGACTTGTCACTACTATTGTGCCAGAGGCCTCGTCACCATTATTGTACCAGAGACCTCGTCCATGACTTGTCACCATTATTGTACCAGAGGCCTCGTCCATGACTTGTCACCATTATTGTACCAGAGGCCTCGTCACCATTATTGTACCAGAGGCCTCGTCCGTGACTTGTCACCATTATTGTACCAGAGGCCTCGTCCGTGACTCGTCACCATTATTGTACCAGAGGCCTCGTCCGTGACGTGTCACCATTATTGTACCAGAGGCCTCGTCCGTGACTTGTCACCATTATTGTACCAGGGACCTCGTCCGTGACTTGTCACCTTTATTGTACAAGAGGCCTCGTCCGTGACTTGTCACCATTATTGTACCAGAGGCCTTGTCCATGACTTGTCACCATTATTGTACCAGAGGCCTCGTCCGTGACTTGTCACCATTATTGTACCAGAGGCCTCGTCCGTGACTCGTCACCATTATTGTACCAGAGGCCTCGTCCGTGACTTGTCACCATTATTGTACCAGGGACCTCGTCCGTGACTCGTCACCATTATTGTACCAGAGGCCTCGTCCGTGACTTGTCACCATTATTGTACCAGGGACCTCGTCCGTGACTTGTCACCATTATTGTACCAGAGGCCTCGTCCATGACTTGTCACCATTATTTTACCAGAGGCCTCGTCCGTGACTTGTCACCATTATTGTACCAGAGGCCTCGTCCGTGACTCGTCACCATTATTGTACCAGAGGCCTCGTCCATGACTTGTCACCATTATTGTACCAGGGACCTCGTCCGTAACTTGTCACCATTATTGTACCAGAGGCCTCGTCCGTGACTTGTCACCATTATTGTGCCAGAGGTTTCGTCCATGACTTGTCACCATTATTGTTCCAGAGGCCTCGTCCGTGTCTTGTCACCATTATTGTACCAGAGGCCTCGTCCATGACTTGTCACCATTATTGTACCAGAGGCCTCGTCCATGACTTGTCACCATTATTGTACCAGAGGCCTCGTCCATGAGTTGTCATCATTATTGCACCAGGGACCTCGTCCCTGACTTGTCACCATTATTGTACCAGAGGCCTCGTCAACATTATTGTACCAGAAGCCTCGTCCGTGACTTGTCACCATTATTGTACCAGAGGCCTCGTCCATGACTTGTCACCATTATTGTACCAGAGGCCTCGTCCGTGACTTGTCACCATTATTGTACCAGAGGCCTCGTCCATGACTTGTCACCATTATTGTACCATAGGCCTCGTCCGTGACTTGTCACCATTATTGTACCAGAGGCTTCGTCTGTGACTCGTCACCATTATTGTACCAGAGGCCTCGTCCGTGACGTGTGACCATTATTGTACCAGAGGCCTCGTCCGTGACTTGTCACCATTATTGTACCAGGGACCTCGTCCGTGACTTGTCACCATTATTGTACCAGAGGACTCGTCCGTGACTCGTCACCATTATTGTACCAGAGGCCTCGTCCGTGACTTGTCTCCATTATTGTACCAGGGACCTCGTCCGTGACTTGTCACCATTATTGTACCAGAGGCCTCGTCCGTGACTTGTCACCATTATTGTACCAGAGGCCTAGTCCATGACTTGTCACTATTATTGTACCAGAGGCTTCGTCCGTGACTTGTTACCATTATTGTACCAGAGGCCTCGTCCGTGACTCGTCACCATTATTGTACCAGAGGCCTCGTCCGTGACTTGTCACCATTATTGCACCAGGGACCTCGTCCGTGACTTGTCACCATTATTGTACCAGAGGCCTCGTCCGTGACTTGTCACCATTATTGTACCAGAGGCCTCGTCCATGACTTGTCACCATTATTGTACCAGAGGCCTCGTCCGTGACTTGTCACCATTATTGTACCAGAGGCCTCGTCCATGACTTGTCACCATTATTGTACCAGAGGCCTCGTCCATGACTTGTCACCATTATTGTACCAGAGGCCTCGTCCATGAGTTGTCATCATTATTGTACCAGGGACCTCGTCCCTGACTTGTCACCATTATTGTACCAGAGGCCTCGTCACCATTATTGTACCAGAAGCCTCGTCCGTGACTTGTCACCATTATTGTACCAGAGGCCTTATCCGTGACTTGTCACCATTATTGTACCAGAGGCCTCGTCCATGACTTGTCACCATTATTGTACCAGAGGCCTCGTCACCATTATTGTACCAGAGGCCTCGTCCGTGACTTGTCACCATTATTGTACCAGAGGCCTCGTCCGTGACTTGTCACCATTATTGTACCAGAGGCCTCGTCCGTGACTCGTCACCATTATTGTACCAGAGGCCTCGTCCGTGACGTGTCACCATTATTGTACCAGAGGCCTCGTCCGTGACTTGTCACCATTATTGTACCAGGGACCTCGTCCGTGACTCGTCACCATTATTGTACCAGAGGCCTCGTCCGTGACTTGTCACCATTATTGTACCAGGGACCTCGTCCGTGACTTGTCACCATTATTGTACCAGAGGCCTCGTCCATGACTTGTCACCATTATTGTACCAGAGGCCTCGTCCGTGACTTGTCACCATTATTGTACCAGAGGCCTCGTCCGTGACTCGTCACCATTATTGTACCAGAGGCCTCGTCCATGACTTGTCACCATTATTGTACCAGGGACCTCGTCCGTAACTTGTCACCATTATTGTACCAGAGGCCTCGTCCGTGACTTGTCACCATTATTGTGCCAGAGGCCTCGTCCATGACTTGTCACCATTATTGTTCCAGAGGCCTCGTCTGTGACTTGTCACCATTATTGTACCAGAGGCCTCGTCCATGACTTGTCACCATTATTGTACCAGAGGCCTCGTCCATGACTTGTCACCATTATTGTACCAGAGGCCTCGTCCAAGAGTTGTCATCATTATTGCACCAGGGACTTCGTCCCTGACTTGTCACCATTATTGTACCAGAGGCCTCGTCAACATTATTGTACCAGAAGCCTCGTCCGTGACTTGTCACCATTATTGTACCAGAGGCCTCGTCCATGACTTGTCACCATTATTGTACCAGAGGCCTCGTCCGTGACTTGTCACCATTATTGTACCAGAGGCCTCGTCCATGACTTGTCACCATTATTGTACCATAGGCCTCGTCCGTGACTTGTCACCATTATTGTACCAGAGGCCTCGTCTGTGACTCGTCACCATTATTGTACCAGAGGCCTCGTCCGTGACGTGTGACCATTATTGTACCAGAGGCTTCGTCCGTGACTTGTCACGATTATTGTACCAGGGACCTCGTCCGTGACTTGTCACCATTATTGTACAAGAGGCCTCGTCCGTGACTTGTCACCATTATTGTACCAGAGGCCTCGTCCGTGACTTGTCACCATTATTGTACCAGAGGACTCGTCCGTGACTCGTCACCATTATTTTACCAGAGGCCTCGTCCGTGACTTGTCTCCATTATTGTACCAGGGACCTCGTCCGTGACTTGTCTGCATTATTGTACCAGAGGCCTCGTCCGTGACTTGTCACCATAATTGTACCAGAGGCCTCGTCCATGACTTGTCACCATTATTGTACCAAAGGCCTCGTCCGTGACTTGTCACCATTATTGTACCAGAGGCCTCGTCCATGACTTGTTACCACTATTGTACCAGAGGTCTCGTCCATGACTTGTCACCATTATTGTGCCAGAGGCCTCGTCACCATTATTGTACCAGAGGCCTCGTCCATGACTTGTCACCATTATTGTACCAGAGGCCTCGTCCGTGACTTGTCACCATTATTGTACCAGAGGCTTCGTCCATGACTTGTCACCATTATTGTACCAGAGGCCTCGTCCATGACTTGTCACCATTATTGTGCCAGAGGCCTCGTCACCATAATTGTACCAGAGGCCTCGTCCATGACTTGTCACCATTATTGTACCAGAGGCCTCGTCCATGACTTGTCACCATTATTGTACCAGAGGCCTCGTCCATGACTTGTCACCATTATTGTGCCAGAGGCCTCGTCACCATTATTGTACCAGAGGCCTCGTCCATGACTTGTCACTATTATTGTACCAGAGGCCTCGTCCATGACTTGTCACCATTATTGTACCAGAGGCCTCGTCACCATTATTGTACCAGAGGCCTCGTCCGTGACTTGTCACCATTATTGTACCAGAGGCCTCGTCCATGAATTTTCACCATTATTGTACCAGAGGCCTCGTCCGTGACTTGTCACCATTATTGTACCAGAGGCCTCGTCCGTGACTCGTCACCATTATTGTACCAGAGGCCTCGTCCATGACTTGTCACCATTATTGTACCAGAGGCCTCGTCCATGACTTGTCACCATTATTGTACCAGAGGACTCGTCCATGACTTGTCACTACTATTGTGCCAGAGGCCTCGTCACCATTATTGTACCAGAGACCTCGTCCATGACTTGTCACCATTATTGTACCAGAGGCCTCGTCCATGACTTGTCACCATTATTGTACCAGAGGCCTCGTCACCATTATTGTACCAGAGGCCTCGTCCGTGACTTGTCACCATTATTGTACCAGAGGCCTCGTCCGTGACTCGTCACCATTATTGTACCAGAGGCCTCGTCCGTGACGTGTCACCATTATTGTACCAGAGGCCTCGTCCGTGACTTGTCACCATTATTGTACCAGGGACCTCGTCCGTGACTTGTCACCTTTATTGTACAAGAGGCCTCGTCCGTGACTTGTCACCATTATTGTACCAGAGGCCTTGTCCATGACTTGTCACCATTATTGTACCAGAGGCCTCGTCCGTGACTTGTCACCATTATTGTACCAGAGGCCTCGTCCGTGACTCGTCACCATTATTGTACCAGAGGCCTCGTCCGTGACTTGTCACCATTATTGTACCAGGGACCTCGTCCGTGACTCGTCACCATTATTGTACCAGAGGCCTCGTCCGTGACTTGTCACCATTATTGTACCAGGGACCTCGTCCGTGACTTGTCACCATTATTGTACCAGAGGCCTCGTCCATGACTTGTCACCATTATTTTACCAGAGGCCTCGTCCGTGACTTGTCACCATTATTGTACCAGAGGCCTCGTCCGTGACTCGTCACCATTATTGTACCAGAGGCCTCGTCCATGACTTGTCACCATTATTGTACCAGGGACCTCGTCCGTAACTTGTCACCATTATTGTACCAGAGGCCTCGTCCGTGACTTGTCACCATTATTGTGCCAGAGGTTTCGTCCATGACTTGTCACCATTATTGTTCCAGAGGCCTCGTCCGTGTCTTGTCACCATTATTGTACCAGAGGCCTCGTCCATGACTTGTCACCATTATTGTACCAGAGGCCTCGTCCATGACTTGTCACCATTATTGTACCAGAGGCCTCGTCCATGAGTTGTCATCATTATTGCACCAGGGACCTCGTCCCTGACTTGTCACCATTATTGTACCAGAGGCCTCGTCAACATTATTGTACCAGAAGCCTCGTCCGTGACTTGTCACCATTATTGTACCAGAGGCCTCGTCCATGACTTGTCACCATTATTGTACCAGAGGCCTCGTCCGTGACTTGTCACCATTATTGTACCAGAGGCCTCGTCCATGACTTGTCACCATTATTGTACCATAGGCCTCGTCCGTGACTTGTCACCATTATTGTACCAGAGGCTTCGTCTGTGACTCGTCACCATTATTGTACCAGAGGCCTCGTCCGTGACGTGTGACCATTAT
Organism: Procambarus clarkii; assembly: GCF_040958095.1. Classification (NCBI taxonomy): domain Eukaryota; kingdom Metazoa; phylum Arthropoda; class Malacostraca; order Decapoda; family Cambaridae; genus Procambarus; species Procambarus clarkii. Next base: position 12,821,304 of record NC_091195.1, on the reverse strand, counting down.
TGTACCAGAGGCCTCGTCCGTGACTTGTCACCATTATTGTACCAGGGACCTCGTCCGTGACTTGTCACCATTATTGTACCAGAGGACTCGTCCGTGACTCGTCACCATTATTGTACCAGAGGCCTCGTCCGTGACTTGTCTCCATTATTGTACCAGGGACCTCGTCCGTGACTTGTCAGCATTATTGTACCAGAGGCCTCGTCCGTGACTTGTCACCATAATTGTACCAGAGGCCTCGTCCATGACTTGTCACCATTATTGTACCAGAGGCCTCGTCCGTGACTTGTCACCATTATTGTACCAGAGGCCTCGTCCATGACTTGTAACCACTATTGTACCAGAGGTCTCGTCCATGACTTGTCACCATTATTGTGCCAGAGGCCTCGTCACTATTATTGTACCAGAGGCCTCGTCCATGACTTGTCACCATTATTGTACCAGAGGCCTCGTCCGTGACTTGTCACCATTATTGTACCAGAGGCTTCGTCCATGACTTGTCACCATTATTGTACCAGAGGCCTCGTCCATGACTTGTCACCATTATTGTGCCAGAGGCCTCGTCACCATAATTGTACCAGAGGCCTCGTCCATGACTTGTCACCATTATTGTACCAGAGGCCTCGTCCATGACTTGTCACCATTATTGTACCAGAGGCCTCGTCCATGACTTGTCACTATTATTGTGCCAGAGGCCTCGTCACCATTATTTTACCAGAGGCCTCGTCCATGACTTGTCACCATTATTGTACCAGAGGCCTCGTCCATGACTTGTCACCATTATTGTACCAGAGGCCTCGTCCATGACTTGTCACCACTATTGTACCAGAGGCCTCGTCACCATTATTGTACCAGAGGCCTCGTCCGTGACTTGTCACCATTATTGTACCAGAGGTCTCGTCCATGAATTTTCACCATTATTGTACCAGAGGCCTCGTCCGTGACTTGTCACCATTATTGTACCAGAGTCCTCGTCCGTGACTCGTCTTTATTATTGTACCAGAGGCCTCGTCCATGACTTGTCACCATTATTGTACCAGAGGCCTCGTCCATGACTTGTCACCATTATTGTACCAGAGGCCTCGTCCATGACTTGTCACCACTATTGTGCCAGAGGCCTCGTCACCATTATTGTACCAGAGGCCTCGTCCATGACTTGTCACCATTATTGTACCAGAGGCCTCGTCCAAGACTTGTCACCATTATTGTACCAGAGGCCTTGTCACCATTATTGTACCAGAGGCCTCGTCCGTGACTTGTCACCATTATTGTACCAGAGGCCTCGTCCGTGACTTGTCACCATTATTGTACCAGAGGCCTCGTCCGTGACTTGTCATCATTATTGTACCAGAGGCCTCGTCCGGGACTCGTCATCATTATTATACCAGAGGCCTCGTCCATGACTTGTCACCATTATTGTACCAGAGGCCTCGTCCATGACTTGTCACCATTATTGTACCAGAGGCCTAGTCCATGACTTGTCACCATTATTGTACCAGAGGCCTCGTCCATGACTTGTCACCATTATTGTGCCAGAGGCCTCGTCACCATTATTGTACCAGAGGCCTCGTCCATGACTTGTCACCATTATTGTTCCAGAGGCCTCGTCCATGACTGGTCACCATTATTGTACCAGTGGCCTCGTCACCATTATTGTACCAGAGGCCTCGTCCGTCACTTGTCACCATTATTGTACCAGAGGCCTCGTCCATGACTTGTCACCATTATTGTACCAGTGGCCTCGTCACCATTATTGTACCAGAGGCCTCGTCCGTCACTTGTCACCATTATTGTACCAGAGGCCTCGTCCGTGACTTGTCACCATTATTGTACCAGGGACCTCGTCCGTGACTTGTCACCATTATTGTACCAGAGGCCTCGTCCGTGACTTGTCACCATTATTGTACCAGGGACCTCGTCCGTGACTTGTTACCATTATTGTACAAGAGGCCTCGTCCGTGACTTGTCACCATTATTGTACCAGAGGCCTCGTCCATGACTTGTCACCATTATTGTACCAGAGGCCTCGTCCGTGACTTGTCACCATTATTGTACCAGAGGCCTCGTCCGTGACTCGTCACCATTATTGTACCAGAGGCCTCGTCCGTGACTTGTCACCATTATTGTACCAGGGACCTCGTCCGTGACTCGTCACCATTATTGTACCAGAGGCCTCGTCCATGACTTGTCACCATTATTGTACCATAGGCCTCGTCCGTGACTTGTCACCATTATTGTACCAGAGGCTTCGTCTGTGACTCGTCACCATTATTGTACCAGAGGCCTCGTCCGTGACGTGTGACCATTATTGTACCAGAGGCCTCGTCCGTGACTTGTCACCATTATTGTACCAGGGACCTCGTCCGTGACTTGTCACCATTATTGTACCAGAGGACTCGTCCGTGACTCGTCACCATTATTGTACCAGAGGCCTCGTCCGTGACTTGTCTCCATTATTGTACCAGGGACCTCGTCCGTGACTTGTCAGCATTATTGTACCAGAGGCCTCGTCCGTGACTTGTCACCATAATTGTACCAGAGGCCTCGTCCATGACTTGTCACCATTATTGTACCAGAGGCCTCGTCCGTGACTTGTCACCATTATTGTACCAGAGGCCTCGTCCATGACTTGTTACCACTATTGTACCAGAGGTCTCGTCCATGACTTGTCACCATTATTGTGCCAGAGGCCTCGTCACTATTATTGTACCAGAGGCCTCGTCCATGACTTGTCACCATTATTGTACCAGAGGCCTCGTCCGTGACTTGTCACCATTATTGTACCAGAGGCTTCGTCCATGACTTGTCACCATTATTGTACCAGAGGCCTCGTCCATGACTTGTCACCATTATTGTGCCAGAGGCCTCGTCACCATAATTGTACCAGAGGCCTCGTCCATGACTTGTCACCATTATTGTACCAGAGGCCTCGTCCATGACTTGTCACCATTATTGTACCAGAGGCCTCATCCATGACTTGGCACTATTATTGTGCCAGAGGCCTCGTCACCATTATTTTACCAGAGGCCTCGTCCATGACTTGTCACCATTATTGTACCAGAGGCCTCGTCCATGACTTGTCACCATTATTGTACCAGAGGCCTCGTCACCATTATTGTACCAGAGGCCTCGTCCGTGACTTGTCACCATTATTGTACCAGAGGCCTCGTCCATGAATTTTCACCATTATTGTACCAGAGACCTCGTCCGTGACTTGTCACCATTATTGTACCAGAGTCCTCGTCCGTGACTCGTCTTTATTATTGTACCAGAGGCCTCGTCCATGACTTGTCACCATTATTGTACCAGAGGCCTCGTCCATGACTTGTCACCATTATTGTACCAGAGGCCTCGTCCATGACTTGTCACCACTATTGTGCCAGAGGCCTCGTCACCATTATTGTACCAGAGGCCTCGTCCATGACTTGTCACCATTATTGTACCAGAGGCCTCGTCCATGACTTGTCACCATTATTGTACCAGAGGCCTTGTCACCATTATTGTACCAGAGGCCTCGTCCGTGACTTGTCACCATTATTGTACCAGAGGCCTCGTCCGTGACTTGTCACCATTATTGTACCAGAGGCCTCGTCCGTGACTTGTCATCATTATTGTACCAGAGGCCTCGTCCGGGACTCGTCATCATTATTATACCAGAGGCCTCGTCCATGACTTGTCACCATTATTGTACCAGAGGCCTCGTCCATGACTTGTCACCATTATTGTACCAGAGGCCTAGTCCATGACTTGTCACCATTATTGTACCAGAGGCCTCGTCCATGACTTGTCACCATTATTGTGCCAGAGGCCTCGTCACCATTATTGTACCAGAGGCCTCGTCCATGACTTGTCACCATTATTGTTCCAGAGGCCTCGTCCATGACTGGTCACTATTATTGTACCAGTGGCCTCGTCACCATTATTGTACCAGAGGCCTCGTCCGTCACTTGTCACCATTATTGTACCAGAGGCCTCGTCCATGACTTGTCACCATTATTGTACCAGTGGCCTCGTCACCATTATTGTACCAGAGGCCTCGTCCGTCACTTGTCACCATTATTGTACCAGAGGCCTCGTCCGTGACTTGTCACCATTATTGTACCAGGGACCTCGTCCGTGACTTGTCACCATTATTGTACCAGAGGCCTCGTCCGTGACTTGTCACCATTATTGTACCAGGGACCTCGTCCGTGACTTGTTACCATTATTGTACAAGAGGCCTCGTCCGTGACTTGTCACCATTATTGTACCAGAGGCCTCGTCCATGACTTGTCACCATTATTGTACCAGAGGCCTCGTCCGTGACTTGTCACCATTATTGTACCAGAGCCCTCGTCCGTGACTCGTCACCATTATTGTACCAGAGGCCTCGTCCGTGACTTGTCACCATTATTGTACCAGGGACCTCGTCCGTGACTCGTCACCATTATTGTACCAGAGGCCTCGTCCGTGACTTGTCACCATTATTGTACCAGGGACCTCGTCCGTAACTTGTCACCATTATTGTACCAGAGGCCTCGTCCGTGACTTGTCACCATTATTGTACCAGAGGCCTCGTCCATGACTTGTCACCATTATTGTACCAGAGGCCTCGTCCATGACTTGTCACCATTATTGTACCAGAGGCCTCGTCCATGAGTTGTCATCATTATTGTACCAGGGACCTCGTCCCTGACTTGTCACCATTATTGTACCAGAGGCCTCGTCAACATTATTGTACCAGAGGCCTCGTCCGTGACTTGTCACCATTATTGTACTAGAGGCCTCGTCCATGACTTGTCACCATTATTGTACCAGAGGCCTCGTCCGTGACTTGTCACCATTATTGTACCAGAGGCCTCGTCCATGACTTGTCACCATTATTGTACCATAGGCCTCGTCCGTGACTTGTCACCATTATTGTACCAGAGGCCTCGTCTGTGACTCGTCACCATTATTGTACCAGAGGCCTCGTCCGTGACGTGTGACCATTATTGTACCAGAGGCCTCGTCCGTGACTTGTCACCATTATTGTACCAGGGACCTCGTCCGTGACTTGTCACCATTATTGTACAAGAGGCCTCGTCCGTGACTTGTCACCATTATTGTACCAGAGGCCTCGTCTGTGACTTGTCACCATTATTGTACCAGAGGCCTCGTCCGTGACTCGTCACCATTATTGTACCAGAGGCCACGTCCGTGACTTGTCTCCATTATTGTACCAGGGACCTCGTCCGTGACTTGTCAGCATTATTGTACCAGAGGCCTCGTCCGTGACTTGTCACCATAATTGTACCAGAGGCCTCGTCCATGACTTGTCACCATTATTGTACCAGAGGCCTCGTCCGTGACTTGTCACCATTATTGTACCAGAGGCCTCGTCCATGACTTGTTACCACTATTGTACCAGAGGTCTCGTCCATGACTTGTCACCATTATTGTGCCAGAGGCCCCGTCACCATTATTGTACCAGAGGCCTCGTCCATGACTTGTCACCATTATTGTACCAGAGGCCTCGTCCGTGACTTGTCACCATTATTGTACCAGAGGCTTCGACCATGACTTGTCACCATTATTGTACCAGAGGCCTCGTCCATGACTTGTCACCATTATTGTGCCAGAGGCTTCGTCACCATAATTGTACCAGAGGCCTCGTCCATGACTTGTCACCATTATTGTACTAGAGGCCTCGTCCATGACTTGTCACCATTATTGTACCAGAGGCCTCGTCCATGACTTGTCACCATTATTGTGCCAGAGGCCTCGTCACCATTATTGTACCAGAGGCCTCGTCCATGACTTGTCACCATTATTGTACCAGAGGCCTCGTCCATGACTTGTCACCATTATTGTACCAGAGGTTTCGTCACCATTATTGTACCAGAGGCCTCGTCCGTGACTTGTCACCATTATTGTACCAGAGGCCTCGTCCATGACTTGTCACCATTATTGTACCAGAGGCCTCGTCCGTGACTTGTCACCATTATTGTACCAGAGGCCTCGTCCGTGACTCGTCACCATTATTGTACCAGAGGCCTCGTCCATGACTTGTCACCATTATTGTCCCAGAGGCCTCGTCCATGACTTGTCACCATTATTGTACCAGAGGCCTCGTCCATGACTTGTCACAAATTTTGTGCCAGAGGCCTCGTCACCATTATTGTACCAGAGGCCTCGTCCATGACTTGTCACCATTATTGTACCAGAGGCCTCGTCCATGACTTGTCACCATTATTGTACCAGAGGCCTCGTCATCATTATTGTACCAGAGGCCTCGTCCGTGACTTGTCACCATTATTGTACCAGAGGCCTCGTCCGTGACTTGTCACCATTATTGTACCAGAGGCCTCGTCCGTGGCTCGTCACCATTATTGTACCAGAGGCCTCGTCCATGACTTGTCACTATTATTGTACCAGAGGCCTCGTCCATGACTTGTCACCATTATTGTACCAGAGGCCTCGTCCATGTCTTGTCACCATTATTGTACCAGAGGCCTCGTCCATGTCTTGTCACCATTATTGTGCCAGAGGCCTCGTCACCATTAATGAACCAGAGGCCTCGTCCGTGACTTGTCACCATTATTGTACCAGAGGCCTCGTCCATGACTTGTCACCATTATTGTACCAGTGGCCTCGTCACCATTATTGTACCAGAGGCCTCGTCCGTGACTTGTCACCATTATTGTACCAGAGGCCTCGTCCGTCACTTGTCACCATTATTGTACCAGAGGCCTCGTCCGTCACTTGTCACTATTATTGTACCAGAGGCCTCGTCCATGACTTGTCACCACTATTGTGCCAGAGGCCTCGTCACCATTATTGTACCAGAGGCCTCGTCCATGACTTGTCACCACTATTGTGCCAGAGGCCTCGTCACCATTATTGTACCAGAGGCCTCGTCCATGACTTGTCACCATTATTGTACCAGAGGCCTCGTCCATGACTTGTCATTATTATTGTACCAGAGGCCTCGTCACCATTATTGTACCAGAGGCCTCGTCCGTGACTTGTCACCATTATTGTACCAGAGGCCTCGTCCGTGACTTGTCACCATTATTGTACCAGAGGCCTTGTCCGTGACTTGTCACCATTATTGTACCAGAGGCCTCGTCCGTGACTCGTCACCATTATTGTACCAGAGGCCTCGTCCATGACTTGTCACCATTATTGTACCAGAGGCCTCGTCCATGACTTGTCACCATTATTGTACCAGAGGCCTCGTCCATGACTTGTCACCATTATTGTACCAGAGGCCTCGTCCATGACTTGTCACCATTATTGTGCCAGAGGCCTCGTCACCATTATTGTTCCAGAGGCCTCGTCCATGACTTGTCACCATTATTGTACCAGAGGCCTCGTCCATGACTTGTCACCATTATTGTACCAGTGGCCTCGTCACCATTATTGTACCAGAGGCCTCGTCCGTCACTTGTCACCATTATTGTACCAGAGGCCTCGTCCATGACTTGTCACTATTATTGTACCAGTGGCCTCGTCACCATTATTGTACCAGAGGCCTCGTCCGTCACTTGTCACCATTATTGTACCAGAGGCCTCGTCCGTGACTTGTCACCATTATTGTACCAAAGGCCTCGTCCGTGACTCGTCACCATTATTGTACCAGAGGCCTCGTCCGTGACTTGTCACCATTATTGTACCAGGGACCTCGTCCGTGACTTGTCACCATTATTGTACAAGAGGCCTCGTCCGTGACTTGTCACCATTATTGTACCAGAGGCCTCGTCCATGACTTGTCACAATTATTGTACCAGAGGCCTCGTCCGTGACTTGTCACCATTATTGTACCAGAGGCCTCGTCCGTGACTCGTCACCATTATTGTACCAGAGGCCTCGTCCGTGACTTGTCACCATTATTGTACCAGGGACCTCGTCCGTGACTCGTCACCATTATTGTACCAGAGGCCTCGTCCGTGACTCGTCACCATTATTGTACCAGAGGCCTCGTCCGTGACTTGTCACCATTATTGTACCAGGGACCTCGTCCGTGACTCGTCACCATTATTGTACCAGAGGCCTCGTCCGTGACTTGTCACCATTATTGTACCAGGGACCTCGTCCGTAACTTGTCACCATTATTGTACCAGAGGCCTCGTCCGTGACTTGTCACCATTATTGTACCAGAGGCCTCGTCCATGACTTGTCATCATTATTGTACCAGGGACCTCGTCCCTGACTTGTCACCATTATTGTACCAGAGGCCTCGTCAACATTATTGTACCAGAAGCCTCGTCCGTGACTTGTCACCATTATTGTACCAGAGGCCTCGTCCATGACTTGTCAACATTATTGTTCCAGAGGCCACGTCCGTGACTTGTCACCATTATTGTACCAGAGGCCTCGTTCATGACTTGTCACCATTATTGTACCATAGGCCTCGTCCGTGACTTGTCACCATTATTGTACCAGAGGCCTCGTCTGTGACTCGTCACCATTATTGTACCAGAGGCCTCGTCCGTGACGTGTGACCATTATTGTACCAGAGGCCTCGTCCGTGACTTGTCACCATTATTGTACCAGGGACCTCGTCCGTGACTTGTCACCATTATTGTACAAGAGGCCTCGTCCGTGACTTGTCACCATTATTGTACCAGAGGCCTCGTCCGTGACTTGTCACCATTATTGTACCAGAGGCCTCGTCCGTGACTCGTCACCATTATAGTAGCAGAGGCCTCGTCCGTGACTTGTCTCCATTATTGTACCAGGGACCTCGTCCGTGACTTGTCAGCATTATTGTACCAGAGGCCTCGTCCGTGACTTGTCACCATAATTGTACCAGAGGCCTCGTCCATGACTTGTCACCATTATTGTACCAGAGGCCTCGTCCGTGACTTGTCACCATTATTGTACCAGAGGCCTCGTCCATGACTTGTTACCACTATTGTACCAGAGGTCTCGTCCATGACTTGTCACCATTATTGTGCCAGAGGCCCCGTCACCATTATTGTACCAGAGGCCTCGTCCATGACTTGTTACCACTATTGTACCAGAGGTCTCGTCCATGACTTGTCACCATTATTGTGCTAGAGGCCCCGTCACCATTATTGTACCAGAAGCCTCGTCCGTGACTTGTCACCATTATTGTACCAGAGGCCTCGTCCATGACTTGTCACCATTATTGTACCAGAGGCCTCGTCCGTGACTTGTCACCATTATTGTACCAGAGGCCTCGTCCATGACTTGTCACCATTATTGTACCATAGGCCTCGTCCGTGACTTGTCACCATTATTGTACCAGAGGCCTCGTCTGTGACTCGTCACCATTATTGTACCAGAGGCCTCGTCCGTGACGTGTGACCATTATTGTACCAGAGGCCTCGTCCGTGACTTGTCACCATTATTGTACCAGGGACCTCGTCCGTGACTTGTCACCATTATTGTACAAGAGGCCTCGTCCGTGACTTGTCACCATTATTGTACCAGAGGCCTCGTCCGTGACTTGTCACCATTATTGTACCAGAGGCCTCGTCCGTGACTCGTCACCATTATTGTACCAGAGGCCTCGTCCGTGACTTGTCTCCATTATTGTACCAGGGACCTCGTCCGTAACTTGTCAGCATTATTGTACCAGAGGCCTCGTCCGTGACTTGTCACCATAATTGTACCAGAGGCCTCGTCCATGACTTGTCACCATTATTGTACCAGAGGCCTCGTCCGTGACTTGTCACCATTATTGTACCAGAGGCCTCGTCCATGACTTGTTACCACTATTGTACCAGAGGTCTCGTCCATGACTTGTCACCATTATTGTGCCAGAGGCCCCGTCACCATTATTGTATCAGAGGCCTCGTCCATGACTTGTCACCATTATTGTACCAGAGGCCTCGTCCGTGACTTGTCACCATTATTGTACCAGAGGCTTCGACCATGACTTGTCACCATTATTGTACCAGAGGCCTCGTCCATGACTTGTCACCATTATTGTGCCAGAGGCCCCGTCACCATAATTGTACCAGAAGCCTCGTCCATGACTTGTCACCATTATTGTACCAGAGGCCTCGTCCATGACTTGTCACCATTATTGTACCAGAGGCCTCGTCCATGACTTGTCACCATTATTGTGCCAGAGGCCTCGTCACCATTATTGTACCAGAGGCCTCGTCCATGACTTGTCACCATTATTGTACCAGAGGCCTCGTCCATGACTTGTCACCATTATTGTACCGGAGGCCTCGTCACCACTATTGTACCAGAGGTCTCGTCCATGACTTGTCACCATTATTGTGCCAGAGGCCCCGTCACCATTATTGTATCAGAGGCCTCGTCCATGACTTGTCACCATTATTGTACCAGAGGCCTCGTCCGTGACTTGTCACCATTATTGTACCAGAGGCTTCGACCATGACTTGTCACCATTATTGTACCAGAGGCCTCGTCCATGACTTGTCACCATTATTGTGCCAGAGGCCTCGTCACCATAATTGTACCAGAGGCCTCGTCCATGACTTGTCACCATTATTGTACCAGAGGCCTCGTCCATGACTTGTCACCATTATTGTACCAGAGGCCTCGTCCATGACTTGTCACCATTATTGTGCCAGAGGCCTCGTCACCATTATTGTACCAGAGGTCTCGTCCATGACTTGTCACCATTATTGTGCCAGAGGCCCCGTCACCATTATTGTACCAGAGGCCTCGTCCATGACTTGTTACCACTATTGTACCAGAGGTCTCGTCCATGACTTGTCACCATTATTGTGCCAGAGGCCCCGTCACCATTATTGTACCAGAAGCCTCGTCCGTGACTTGTCACCATTATTGTACCAGAGGCCTCGTCCATGACTTGTCACCATTATTGTACCAGAGGCCTCGTCCGTGACTTGTCACAATTATTGTACCAGAGGCCTCGTCCATGACTTGTCACCATTATTGTACCATAGGCCTCGTCCGTGACTTGTCACCATTATTGTACCAGAGGCCTCGTCTGTGACTTTTCACCATTATTGTACCAGAGGCCTCGTCCGTGACGTGTGACCATTATTGTACCAGAGGCCTCGTCCGTGACTTGTCACCATTATTGTACCAGGGACCTCGTCCGTGACTTGTCACCATTATTGTACAAGAGGCCTCGTCCGTGACTTGTCACCATTATTGTACCAGAGGCCTCGTCCGTGACTTGTCACCATTATTGTACCAGAGGCCTCGTCCGTGACTTGTCACCATTATTGTACCAGAGGCCTCGTCCGTGACTTGTCTCCATTATTGTACCAGGGACCTCGTCCGTGACTTGTCAGCATTATTGTACCAGAGGCCTCGTCCGTGACTTGTCACCATAATTGTACCAGAGGCCTCGTCCATGACTTGTCACCATTATTGTACCAGAGGCCTCGTCCGTGACTTGTCACCATTATTGTACCAGAGGCCTCGTCCATGACTTGTTACCACTATTGTACCAGAGGTCTCGTCCATGACTTGTCACCATTATTGTGCCAGAGGCCCCGTCACCATTATTGTATCAGAGGCCTCGTCCATGACTTGTCACCATTATTGTACCAGAGGCCTCGTCCGTGACTTGTCACCATTATTGTACCAGAGGCTTCGACCATGACTTGTCACCATTATTGTACCAGAGGCCTCGTCCATGACTTGTCACCATTATTGTGCCAGAGGCCTCGTCACCATAATTGTACCAGAGGCCTCGTCCATGACTTGTCACCATTATTGTACCAGAGGCCTCGTCCATGACTTGTCACCATTATTGTACCAGAGGCCTCGTCCATGACTTGTCACCATTATTGTGCCAGAGGCCTCGTCACCATTATTGTACCAGAGGCCTCGTCCATGACTTGTCACCATTATTGTACCAGAGGCCTCGTCCATGATTTGTCACCATTATTGTACCGGAGGCCTCGTCACCATTATTGTACCAGAGGCCTCGTCCGTGACTTGTCACCATTATTGTACCAGAGGCCTCGTCCATGACTTGTCACCATTATTGTACCAGAGGCCTCGTCTGTGACTTGTCACCATTATTGTACCAGAGGCCTCGTCCGTGACTCGTCACCATTATTGTACCAGAGGCCTCGTCCATGACTTGTCACCATTATTGTCCCAGAGGCCTCGTCCATGACTTGTCACCATTATTGTACCAGAGGCCTCGTCCATGACTTGTCACCATTATTGTGCCAGAGGCCTCGTCACCATTATTGTACCAGAGGCCTCGTCCATGACTTGTCACCATTATTGTACCAGAGGCCTCGTCCATGACTTGTCACCATTATTGTACCAGAGGCCTCTTCCGTGACTTGTCACCATTATTGTACCAGTGGCCTCGTCACCATTATTGTACCAGAGGCCTCGTCCGTGACTTGTCACCATTATTGTACCAGAGGCCTCGTCCGTCACTTGTCACCATTATTGTACCAGAGGCCTCGTCCGTGACTTGTCACCATTATTGTACCAGAGGCCTCGTCCGTCACTTGTCACCATTATTGTACAAGAGGCCTCGTCCGTGACTTGTCACCATTATTGTACCAGAGGCCTCGTCCATGACTTGTCACCATTATTGTACCAGAGGCCTCGTCCGTGACTTGTCAATATTATTGTACCAGAGGCCTCGTCCGTGACTCGTCACCATTATTGTACCAGAGGCCTCGTCCGTGACTTGTCACCATTATTGTACCAGGGACCTCGTCCGTGACTCGTCACCATTATTGTACCAGAGGCCTCGTCCGTGACTTGTCACCATTATTGTACCAGGGACCTCGTCCTTGACTTGTCACCATTATTGTACCAGAGGCCTCGTCCATGACTTGTCACCATTATTGTACCAGAGGCCTCGTCCGTGACTTGTCACCATTATTGTACCAGAGGCCTCGTCCGTGACTCGTCACCATTATTGTACCAGAGGCCTCGTCCGTGACTTGTCACCATTATTGTACCAGGGACCTCGTTCGTAACTTGTCACCATTATTGTACCAGAGGCCTCGTCCGTGACTTGTCACCATTATTGTACCAGAGGCCTCGTCCATGACTTGTCCCCATTATTGTACCAGAGGCCTCGTCCGTGACTTGTCACCATTATTGTACCAGAGGCCTCGTCCATGACTTGTCACCATTATTGTACGAGAGGCCTCGTCCATGACTTGTCACCATTATTGTACCAGAGGCCTCGTCCATGAGTTGTCATCATTATTGTACCAGGGACCTCGTCCCTGACTTGTCATCATTATTGTACCAGAGGCCTCGTCAACATTATTGTACCAGAAGCCTCGTCCGTGACTTGTCACCATTATTGTACCAGAGGCCTCGTCCGTGACTTGTCACTATTATTGTACCAGAGGCCTCGTCCATGACTTGTCACCATTATTGTACCAGAGGCCTCGTCCGTGACTTGTCACCATTATTGTACCAGAGGCTTCGTCCGTGACTCGTCACCATTATTGTACCAGAGGCCTCGTCCATGACTTGTCACCATTATTGTCCCAGAGGCCTCGTCCATGACTTGTCACCATTATTGTACCAGAGGAATCGTCCATGACTTGTCACCATTATTGGGCCAGAGGCCTCGTCACCATTATTGTACCAGAGGCCTCGTCCATGACTTGTCACCATTATTGTACCAGAGGCCTCGTCCATGACTTGTCACTATTATTGTACCAGAGGCCTCGTCATCATTATTGTACCAGAGGCCTCGTCCGTGACTTGTCACCATTATTGTACCAGAGGCCTCGTCCGTGACTTGTCACCATTATTGTACCAGAGGCCTCGTCCGTGACTTGTCACCATTAATGTACCAGAGGCCTCGTCCGTGACTCGTCACCATTATTGTACCAGAGGCCTCGTCCATGACTTGTCACCATTATTGTACCAGAGGCCTCGTCCATGACTTGTCACCATTATTGTACCAGAGGCCTCGTCCATGTCTTGTCACCATTATTGTACCAGAGGCCTCGTCCATGACTTGTCACCATTATTGTGCCAGAGGCCTCGTCACCATTAATGAACCAGAGGCCTCGTCCATGACTTGTCACCATTATTGTACCAGAGGCCTCGTCCGTGACTTGTCACCATTATTGTACCAGTGGCCTCGTCACCATTATTGTACCAGAGGCCTCGTCCGTGACTTGTCACCATTATTGTACCAGAGGCCTCGTCCGTCACTTGTCACCATTATTGTACCAGAGGCCTCGTCCGTGACTTGTCACCATTATTGTACCAGAGGCCTCGTCCGTGACTTGTCACCATTATTGTACAAGAGGCCTCGTCCGTGACTTGTCACCATTATTGTACCAGAGGCCTCGTCCATGACTTGTCACCATTATTGTACCAGAGGCCTCGTCCGTGACTTGTCAATATTATTGTACCAGAGGCCTCGTCCGTGACTCGTCACCATTATTGTACCAGAGGCCTCGTCCGTGACTTGTCACCATTATTGTACCAGGGACCTCGTCCGTGACTCGTCACCATTATTGTACCAGAGGCCTCGTCCGTGACTTGTCACCATTATTGTACCAGGGACCTCGTCCGTGACTTGTCACCATTATTGTACCAGAGGCCTCGTCCATGACTTGTCACCATTATTGTACCAGAGGCCTCGTCCGTGACTTGTCACCATTATTGTACCAGAGGCCTCGTCCGTGACTCGTCACCATTATTGTACCAGAGGCCTCGTCCGTGACTTGTCACCATTATTGTACCAGGGACCTCGTCCGTAACTTGTCACCATTATTGTACCAGAGGCCTCGTCCGTGACTTGTCACCATTATTGTACCAGAGGCCTCGTCCATGACTTGTCACCATTATTGTACCAGAGGCCTCGTCCGTGACTTGTCACCATTATTGTACCAGAGGCCTCGTCCATGACTTGTCACCATTATTGTACCAGAGGCCTCGTCCATGACTTGTCACCATTATTGTACCAGAGGCCTCGTCCATGAGTTGTCATCATTATTGTACCAGGGACCTCGTCCCTGACTTGTCATCATTATTGTACCAGAGGCCTCGTCAACATTATTGTACCAGAAGCCTCGTCCGTGACTTGTCACCATTATTGTACCAGAGGCCTCGTCCGTGACTTGTCACTATTATTGTACCAGAGGCCTCGTCCATGACTTGTCACCATTATTGTACCAGAGGCCTCGTCCGTGACTTGTCACCATTATTGTACCAGAGGCCTCGTCCATGACTTGTCACCATTATTGTACCAGAGGCCTCGTCCGTGACTTGTCACCATTATTGTACCAGAGGCCTCGTCTGTGACTCGTCACCATTATTGTACCAGAGGCCTCGTCCGTGACGTGCGACCATTATTGTACCAGAGGCCTCGTCCGTGACTTGTCACCATTATTGTACCAGGGACCTCGTCCGTGACTTGTCACCATTATTGTACAAGAGGCCTCGTCCATGACTTGTCACCATTATTGTACCAGAGGCCTCGTCCGTGACTTGTCACCTTTATTGTACCAGGGACATCGTCCGTGACTTGTCACCATTATTGTACAAGAGGCCTCGTCCGTGACTTGTCACCATTATTGTACCAGAAGCCTCGTCCGTGACTTGTCACCATTATTGTACCAGAGGCCTCGTCCATGACTTGTCACCATTATTGTACCAGAGGCCTCGTCACCATTATTGTACCAGAGGCCTCGTCCGTGACTTGTCAATATTATTGTACCAGAGGCCTCGTCACCATTATTGTACCAGAGGCCTCGTCCGTGACTTATCACCATTATTATACCAGAGGCCTCGTCCATGACTTGTCCCCATTATTGTACCAGAGGCCTCGTCCATGACTTGTCACCATTATTGTACCAGAGGCCTCGTCCGTGACTTGTCACCATTATTGTACCAGAGGCCTCGTCCATGACTTGTCACCATTATTGTACCAGAGGCCTCGTCCATGACTTGTCACCATTATTGTACCAGAGGCCTCGTCCATGACTTGTCACCATTATTGTACCAGAGGCCTCGTCCATGACTTGTCACCATTATTGTACCAGAGGCCTCGTCCATGACCTGTCACCATTATTGTACCAGAGGCCTCGTCCATGACTTGTCACCATTATTGTACCAGAGGCCTCGTCCGTGACTTGTCACCATTTGCGTCAACAGAATGATCCTACCCTTCCTCACCCTGTGGCAGGATGATGACGGGTAGGACCTGTGCCCTGAGGCAGGGTGAGAAAAGGTAGGACCTTTGCCCTGTGGCAGGGTGAGTAAAGGTAGGACCTGTGCCCTGAGGCAGGGTGAGAAAAGGTAGGACCTTTGCCCTGTGGCATGGTGAGGAAGAGTATAGGGCGTTTGATAAACAAAAAATCAAAAGTATGTTTGTAATGTAGGAAAAAATGTGTCATCAGTAAATAAGAGTAATTGTATAAACTTTGGTGACGTACTCACTCTGAAACTGCCAGAGACTCTTTTATGTATGTTATTTGTTATTATTATTATTATTATTATTATTATTATTATTATTATTACTACTGTATATGCTCATTAAAAGTAACTTTGTTTACTTTGCACAATTAGGATGGATTCGGGCATGGAGGGCATTTTCAGTCAGTGTCCTCCGTTATCATTTACAGAATTCCTGTAAATCATAGAGGAGAGCATATATTGAAAATTAATTGGTCTGGTGACTGAGATTAGAAGTGCTGTCAGCATCGTGAGACATGACAACAAGTGTCAACAGTGAGTACATTGCCTGTTGTCGTGTGGTTGTTTGGTCATATCCTCCAGCGGCATGAGTAATCTCCTCTGTAGTAGTACACTGGCTCCTGCAGTTTATTATACTTTGTAATGCTGTCTTATTTTTGTATTGTAATGACCCATGTACTCATAGTCTTGTGGCTAAAGCATGCAGAGATTTACATGTGGTATTCATGTCCCCCCCCCCCTCTCTCTCTCTCTCTCTCTCTCTCTCTCTCTCTCTCTCTCTCTCTCTCTCTCTCTCTCTCTCTCTCTCTCTCTCTCGTTCTCTCGTTCTCCCTCACAAAAACATACAGGTACGGTTATCTTGAGGTTATCTTGAGATGATTTCGGGGCTTTAGTGTCCCCGCGGCCCGGTCCTCGACCAGGCCTCCACCCCCAGGAAGCAGCCCGTGACAGCTGACTATCTCCCAGGTACCTATTTACTGCTAGGTAACAGGGGCAGTCAGGGTGAAAGAAAATTTGCCCATTTGTTTCTGCCTCGTGCGGGAATCGAACCCGCGCCACAGAATTACGAGTCCTGCGCGCTATCCACCAGGCTACGAGGACGGTGGGTACAGTCACAACACACAAGAACATACAGGTACGGTGGATACAGTCACAACACACAAGAACATACAGGTACGGTGGGTACAGTCACAACACACAAGAACATACAGGTACGGTGGGTACAGTCACAACACACAAGAACATACAGGTACGGTGGGTACAGTCACAACACACAAGAACATACAGGTACGGTAGGTACAGTCACAACACACAAGAACATACAGGTACGGTGGGTACAGTCACAACACACAAGAACATACAGGTACGGTGGATACAGTCACAACACACAAGAACATACAGGTACGGTAGGTACAGTCACAACACACAAGAACATACAGGTACGGTGGGTACAGTCACAACACACAAGAACATACAGGTACGGTGGGTACAGTCACAACACACAAGAACATACAGGTACGGTGGGTACAGTCACAACACACAAGAACATACAGGTACGGTGGACACAGTCACAACACACAAGAACATACAGGTACGGTGGATACAGTCACAACACACAAGAACATACAGGTACGGTAGGTACAGTCACAACACACAAGAACATACAGGTACGGTGGGTACAGTCACAACACACAAGAACATACAGGTACGGTGGATACAGTCACAACACACAAGAACATACAGGTACGGTGATAGTCACAACACACAAGAACATACAGGTACGGTGATACAGTCACAACACACAAGAACATACAGGTACGGTGGGTACAGTCACAACACACAAGAACATACAGGTACGGTGGATACAGTTACAACACACAAGAACATACAGGTACGGTGGATACAGTCACAACACACAAGAACATACAGGTACGGTGGACACAGTCACAACACACAAGAACATACAGGTACGGTGGATACAGTCACAACACACAAGAACATACAGGTACGGTGGATACAGTCACAACACACAAGAACATACAGGTACGGTAGGTACAGTCACAACACACAAGAACATACAGGTACGGTGGGTACAGTCACAACACACAAGAACATACAGGTACGGTGGATACAGTTACAACACACAAGAACATACAGGTACGGTGGGTACAGTCACAACACACAAGAACATACAGGTACGGTGGACACAGTCACAACACACAAGAACATACAGGTACGGTGGATACAGTCACAACACACAAGAACATACAGGTACGGTAGGTACAGTCACAACACACAAGAACATACAGGTACGGTGGGTACAGTCACAACACACAAGAACATACAGGTACGGTGGATACAGTCACAACACACAAGAACATACAGGTACGGTAGGTACAGTCACAACACACAAGAACATACAGGTACGGTGGATACAGTTACAACACACAAGAACATACAGGTACGGTGGGTACAGTCACAACACACAAGAACATACAGGTACGGTGGATACAGTCACAACACACAAGAACATACAGGTACGGTGTATGTTCTTGTACGGAAGGTACGGAACATACAGATAATACCACCAATGGCGGTAAACTCCGCCAGCTGACCTCGATAGCAGCCCAGGCAGAACTACCGGAAGAGGACCAGTAACACCGACTACGACGACCAACACCTCCAACAGCCCAGCAGACAACAACAGCCTCAACAGCCGAGCAGACAACAACAGCCTCAACAGCCCAGCAGACAACAACAGCCTCAACAGCCGAGCAGACAACAACAGCCTCAACAGCCGAGCAGACAACAACAGCCTCAACAGCCGAGCAGACAACAACAGCCCCAACAGCCGAGCAGACAACAACAGCCCCAACAGCCGAGCAGACAACAACAGCCTCAACAGCCGAGCAGACAACAACAGCCGAGCAGACAACAACAGCCCCAACAGCCGAGCAGCCAACAACAGCCTCAACAGCCGAGCAGCCAACAACAGCCTCAACAGCCGAGCAGACAACAACAGCCTCAACAGCCGAGCAGCCAACAACAGCCTCAACAGCCGAGCAGACAACAACAGCCTCAACAGACCAGCAGAAAACAACAGCCTCAACAGCCGAGCAGACAACAACAGCCTCAACAGCCGAGCAGCCAACAACAGCCTCAACAGACCAGCAGACAACAACAGCCTCAACAGCCGAGCAGACAACAACAGCCTCAACAGCCGAGCAGCCAACAACAGCCTCAACAGACCAGCAGAAAACAACAGCCTCAACAGCCGAGCAGACAACAACAGCCTCAACAGCCGAGCAGCCAACAACAGCCTCAACAGCCGAGCAGACAACAACAGCCTCAACAGACCAGCAGACAACAACAGCCTCAACAGCCGAGCAGCCAACAACAGCCTCAACAGACCAGCAGAAAACAACAGCCTCAACAGCCGAGCAGACAACAACAGCCTCAACAGCCGAGCAGCCAACAACAGCCTCAACAGCCGAGCAGACAACAACAGCCTCAACAGCCGAGCAGACAACAATAGCCTCAACAGCCGAGCAGACAACAACAGCCTCAACAGCCGAGCAGCCAACAACAGCCTCAACAGCCGAGCAGCCAACAACAGCCTCAACAGACCAGCAGACAACAACAGCCTCAACAGCCGAGCAGACAACAACAGCCTCAACAGACCAGCAGACAACAACAGCCTCAACAGCCGAGCAGACAACAACAGCCTCAACAGCCGAGCAGACAACAACAGCCTCAACAGACCAGCAGACAACAACAGCCTCAACAGACCAGCAGACAACAACAGCCTCAACAGCCGAGCAGACAACAACAGCCTCAACAGCCGAGCAGCCAACAACAGCCTCAACAGCCGAGCAGACAACAATAGCCTCAACAGCCGAGCAGACAACAACAGCCTCAACAGCCGAGCAGCCAACAACAGCCTCAACAGCCGAGCAGCCAACAACAGCCTCAACAGACCAGCAGACAACAACAGCCTCAACAGCCGAGCAGACAACAACAGCCTCAACAGACCAGCAGACAACAACAGCCTCAACAGCCGAGCAGACAACAACAGCCTCAACAGCCGAGCAGACAACAACAGCCTCAACAGACCAGCAGACAACAACAGCCTCAACAGACCAGCAGACAACAACAGCCTCAACAGCCGAGCAGACAACAACAGCCTCAACAGCCGAGCAGCCAACAACAGCCTCAACAGCCGAGCAGACAACAATAGCCTCAACAGCCGAGCAGACAACAACAGCCTCAACAGCCGAGCAGCCAACAACAGCCTCAACAGCCGAGCAGCCAACAACAGCCTCAACAGACCAGCAGACAACAACAGCCTCAACAGCCGAGCAGACAACAACAGCCTCAACAGACCAGCAGACAACAACAGCCTCAACAGCCGAGCAGACAACAACAGCCTCAACAGCCGAGCAGCCAACAACAGCCTCAACAGCCGAGCAGACAACAATAGCCTCAACAGCCGAGCAGACAACAACAGCCTCAACAGCCGAGCAGCCAACAACAGCCTCAACAGCCGAGCAGCCAACAACAGCCTCAACAGACCAGCAGACAACAACAGCCTCAACAGCCGAGCAGACAACAACAGCCTCAACAGACCAGCAGACAACAACAGCCTCACCAGCCGAGCAGACAACAACAGCCTCAACAGCCGAGCAGACAACAACAGCCTCAACAGACCAGCAGACAACAACAGCCTCAACAGCCGAGCAGACAACAACAGCCTCAACAGCCGAGCAGACAACAACAGCCTCAACAGCCGAGCAGCCAACAACAGCCTCAACAGACCAGCAGACAACAACAGCTTCAACAGACCAGCAGAGAACAACAGCCTCATCAGCCGAGCAGACAACAACAGCCTCAACAGCCGAGCAGACAACAACAGCCTCAACAGCCGAGCAGACAACAACAGCCTCAATAGACCAGCAGACAACAACAGCCCCATCAGCCGAGCAGACAACAACAGCCTCAACAGACCAGCAGACAACAACAGCCTCAACAGCCGAGCAGACAACAACAGCCTCAACAGACCAGCAGACAACAACAGCCTCAACAGCCGAGCAGACAACAACAGCCTCAACAGACCAGCAGACAACAACAGCCTCAACAGCCGAGCAGACAACAACAGCCTCAACAGACCAGCAGACAACAACAGCTTCAACACACCAGCAGACAACAACAGCCTCAACAGCCGAGCAGACAACAACAGCCTCAACAGCCGAGCAGACAACAACAGCCTCAACAGCCGAGCAGACAACAACAGCCTCAACAGATCAGCAGACAACAACAGCCCCAACAGTCGACAGACTGAGAGAGACCCTGGAGAACCAGGGGAAGGAATAGTGACAACAACAGACTGAGAGAGACCCTGGAGAACCAGGGGAGGAATAGTGACAACAACAGACTGAGAGAGACCCCTGGAGAACCAGGGGAGGAATAGCGCCAACAACAGACTGAGAGAGACCCCTGGAGAACCAGGGGAGGAATAGTGACAACAACAGACTGAGAGAGACCCCTGGAGAACCAGGGGAGGAATAGCGCCAACAACAAACTGAGAGAGACCCCTGGAGAACCAGGGGAGGAATAGTGACAACAACAGACTGAGAGAGACCCCTGGAGAACCAGGGGAGGAATAGTGACAACAACAGACTGAGAGAGACCCTGGAGAACCAGGGGAGGAATATTGACAACAACAGAGAAGGTAACAGGGACCAACATCGTAAACCTTTTTCAGATCCAAAAACAGAGATTGGAGTAGGAACAGAAACTCAGACGATCAAGAGGACCACTGGCGTCCAGACGACGACGACGACGCTGGAGGACGGAGTACCAACCCCAGAGATAGTAACCAGCCGCGCAGAGGAAGACGACCCGACGGGAGGACGACCTGCCGAGACGGCGATGGACAAAACAGAACTAGCCCATGCAGTTGTCTCAGAAGTTGACCTGACGCCCCAAGAAAGATTAATGCTCAGAAAAGGACTCACCTTTGTCGCAGAACACCAACACGATGAGCATGGGAAACAGCAATAAATGACTCTCTCAACGATTTAGAAGCCAAAATTAATGTCTCCTGGTTGAAAGTGACGAGAGAGCTTAAGACAAACCCGCTAGGTTTACCAAAACATAATACTAACATGCTCTTTCACTTTCCTACAGGTATGTGCACCCAAAAACCCACCTGCACATCTAGAATGTGTGCAGGTGTGTGTGCTTGGCCTACACCCAAAGATACAGGAAGTGAGGACCAACCTGCTCTCAGCTGTCCAAGATAGACACAAGCCAAATATGACAGTAGAGGAAAAAGCCGCCCTAAAGAACCTGCAAAACAGGGCTGACATAGTCATCAAACCAGCGGACAAAGGAGCAATGGTTGTAATATGAAAAACAGAGAATTACAGGAAGGAAATAATACGGCAACTGTTGGACAGGGGCACATACCAGCCAGTCCAGAACCAGTCCGTGGCCCTTAAGAATACACAGATCAGGAGTAAGACTCTTGGTCGTAAAGTTCTACAGAAATGAAGACTCATGGACGGGACGCCAGGGAGGTCTACTCTGAGCGGAGATAAGAGATATTTTTCTTAACTTCTTAACTTAACTGTTAAATATGAGTTATAGAGAGGGAAAGTTACCAAGAAAATGGAAAGAGGCTGCCATCATTCCTATCCCTAAGTCAAACGGAGGCTACAGACCTGTTTCCTTAATATCCTGCTTTTGTAAAATGATGGAAAAGATTTTGCTAAATAGGCTACTCTACCTTGTAGGTGATAACATGTCCAGTAATCTCTTTGGTTTTATCAAAGGCAAAAGTACTGCGGATTGTCTCTTAAAGTGTTTGTCTAATATGGATGACAATTGTAGAGTTTTTGTTGATCTACAAGGAGCATTTGATAAAGCCAATCGGGAAGTAATCTTATACGAATTAGCCAATCTGGGAATAACAGGGAGATTGCTACACTGGATAAAGGATTATCTACAGGGCAGAAAAGGTCAGGTGTATTGCCAGGGATACATGTCTGAGGAACGGAGGTTTCAATTAGGTACCCCACAAGGGGGAGTATTAAGTCCCACCTTATTCAATGTATTAATGAACAGATTAGCATCAGAGATGTATCCTCCAGGGGTCACGACGATCATATATGCTGATGACATTCTTATACAAGGCACTTCCGGGAACAAAATTCAAACTGCTCTTAACATACTTGGTACAACCTGTCACAAGTTAGGCTTAGTTATAAATGCAGATAAAACCAAATATGAGTATAGGAAACGAAGAAATATAACACTTACTCTAAATGGTGTGGAACTGAGCCGTGTTCAGAAGTACAAGTATCTGGGCATGTATGTTGGATACACATGTGAGAGTAAAAATGCTGAAATAAATCATATCAACACCTTATGTAAAGCCCGTCTGCATCCTCTAAAAGCACTTTTCTTTTTCTGGTGTTGGGGGACCTATCTTGCGGATGTTATACATAAGCACTGTTCGGTCCCTGATAGACTACGCAGCACCCGTTTTGTCTTACACAGGCCAAGGCAGAATTAAAAAAATAGAGCTGATACAGAACGAGGCTATGAGGATTATTCTTGGATGTCAAAGAAATGCAATGATTGAAATAATGAGAATGGAATTAAATTTACAGAGTGTGTGTGATAGAGTCCGTGACATTAACACTAGAGTATCTATTCGTTTCATGCGGAGAAAAGGAGGGGATAAGCTGCTTGAGAGCGTTCAGACCTGCTTGAGTGACGTACACACTTCCAGGAAACTGAGGGAGACACGCTACACGAGGGGATTAGCTCATGACCTCAGGGAATACGATGTGCTTGACTGCTGTAAACCCTCTCGACAGTGTAATATGTCTGCTCCCTGGAAAGTACAGAAAATAGACGTCGAAATTGTACCCCTCAAGGTGAAAAAGATTCATCATGAACCGGGACAATTACGGTGTTTGTATGGAAGCATGATATCTCGGTTACCAAGAGGCAACAGTTTACATGTATATTGCGACGGGTCGGTGGCGGAGGATGGCAGGGCAGGGTGTGGTGTCCTAATAAGGGAATATACGGAGTTTGGGACTGTGGACAGGATAATTAAAATCCGGCTTAGTAATTATATATCATCCACACAAGCTGAACTGCAGGCCATTCTGGCGTGTTTGGAGGAAGTACGTCATGACGACAAAAATGTTTTTGTATTTGTCGATAGCCGAGGAGCACTGGAGTCCTTAAACAGTCGAAACCCAGTCTTCATGTCTATAGTTGAGGATTGTAAGAGAAGAATAACTGAGATACAGCTGAAAGGTCATAGTGTGAAATTCATGTGGATTCCATCTCATGTTGGAATAGTGCTCAACGAGGTGGTGGATGACTTGGCCAAACGTGCCATATCAAAACCACAAGTTGACATTGAATGTGAATTCACAATGAGACAAATAAGAAGCAAAATCAGAAATATTCAGGCACAGCCAGGAGTGGAGAGGAGAGAGATAATGTATGAGAGAAGTCAAACCATGCAACACTACATGTATGTGAGTCAAAACACCCATTTCACTTATGGTAAAAGGAGAAATGCTTGGAGTGACTCTGTTTACATGCGGCTCAGGCTTGGGTACAAATATTACTGGGAATATGCGATAGATGTTCATGATAATGACACGAAGTGTAAACTATGTGGTATGTTAAGATCTCACACCCTTGCCCATTATGTTCTTGATTGTCCGTTGATTAATGTATATAGAAACACTGAGATAAGGACTGTTCCTGAACAAATAGCCTGGATGTGTCACAAAGGAAAGGTTGATGATATTCTTGAGAGATATAAGAATTTTGCACCAAGACTGTAATATTTTGTTGAATTATCTGCATGTCTCTTGCAAATTATATGTACAGTATAACTAGGTCATAAAAGTATTTGTGTGTACGTCTGATACCTGTGAGGGATCTAGATCCCTCAGCTAGTTTTCCTAGTTTCTAGATTACGCTAGTCACTCTAGAAACTGAGGCTTTCAAAATAACATATGCTTGTTGGGTGTTGAATGAAAGCTTATGTTAAGGACTATCAGTTGGGACTGGTTAGAAGTCTGTGATTGCTCTGTAGAGAGAATTACAGAAATTTTCCTGTTTCTGTGAAGTAGGATGTGAGTTACTTGACTAAAAACCGTTAGAGGTGGGGGGGGGGGAGAGTGGGGTGATCGTTGCCTTTCCCCCCCCCCCACATGGGAGATCACGCCACTGTCATAGGCCTCACCCTCCTTGTGACGTCACAGGACGCCCGAGGGTGACGGAGGCCTGTGACTGGTTGAGGCACGAGGAGCCGTGCCGGCTTCAAGCTGATTGGTCTAGACAAGGTAGGGAGGCGGTAGGGGTATTTGAGTTTTCCCACCTGCCAGAGTTAGTTTGAATTGGGCGGCCAGGGGAGGAAGAGTGTTTGGTAAGGGTGGCACGCCGGCCACCTCCACCCCCCCCCCCCCACCGTTAATCGCTTCTGTCGTCCAAATTGCTCATTGCATATGGTACACCTGCCATCAGGGGTTGTGTCAAGGCCCAATTAAGTGAATTGGGGCCAAGGATTTACGGAAGAAACAATAAAAAGCTAAGAGACAGTTGACTGGGTGCACCCATGAGGCAGGCTGGCAGAGCCTCATGGTGTAACAGGTGGGTCGAGTATCCTGTCTAGTGGCAATGGACAATTGATGTTGGGCAGTGTAAGTGAGTGTGATATTACAGGCCCATGTTGGACTTTGCATTCCGCCAGGCTGCGTCAGTGTGGGGACGCTGCCGGCCATTGTCACCCCAGTGTAGAACAAGGCAGGTTCTAGCTTCATGGGGTTGTGATTCCCCAGCCGCGTGGGTACTCCTGTGGGCGGCAGCCTGCCAGCCTGTGGCTACCCGTGGCCACCCACCCAGGCCACCCGCGCGGCCAAACCCCACCCCCACCCCGCCCGCCAGCTCAGCCGGTGGGGTGCTATGATGTCATGCGCTACCCGTGGCCACCCCAGGCCACCCAGCGGCCAGCCTGCCCGCGCGCCGGCCACCCAGCCGCCTGCCCGCGCGACGGCCAAACCCCCCCCCCCCTCTCTGCTCGGGAAGGGCGCTGTGGCCACATGCCTTGGCCACATGCCTTGGCCACTTTCCCGGGACAGCCTAGGGCTACATCTTGTCGACGCATGAGGAGCAAGCAAGCTAAGTGTTGTCAGCTAGTGTGGTAGTGACTTGGGAAATGAGGAAATAATAAGGGAAAGAGAGCAGTAGAAATGAGTACTATTACAGTGTGATAGGTACTGGTGGAAATTCACGGAAAGAGTTGTCTCAGAGCCTCGCCAGGCTAGAGAAGCAGCCGAGTAACAGCTGTCAGTGGGATCCAGGTGTTTGATAGGGGCGGTACCTGGAGATAGATATTATACACGGGACCACACTGTATGTATAGTAGACTGACTAGAGTATGTAACCAGTCAGTGTAGAGATTTACCATATAAGTGATCCAGCCTGTCGATTCTATATAATCGTTCAGACTGGATTAATGCCATAGAGTACCGTAAAATTATAATCATTAGAGATAGGCAGGGATGTCAGTGGGGACCCCTGAAGTCTGTGTAGTAGTTACATTTTTACCTGATGATATAATTTTCATTGATTATGTGAATGCCATTTCTATGTGTTCATTTGCATGTTTATGTACTGTGTTGTGTGGTGAGTCAGTAGATGTGATTGCTGACTGATTGCCTAATGATGTCATTAGCATGTGGGGTATGCTGACGGCATCATTATGTTGCAGGTTTGTGCAGTGTTGTTATCAGTTTATACGATATTATTGCCCAGGAACTGTGTTGAGGGTTTAAGGGACCTCTAGGATTATTCAGGGGAATTAACAGTACTTAATGAGAGCAGGCAATTGATGGGTTAATTGCCTGGCTGAGGTATGTGTGTGTTCACAGTAGTCCTTTGCAATCAGGTGCAAGAAAAAGAGGGAGGGCAGTAATATTAGTATACTTTTGTGTGTTGCACAACCGTGTGTCATTATTGTGTGGGCACAGTAATTAGCGAGTTGCAGTAGCCGCAACCATATGTGGGCAGTGCTTTTATGATGTTGCATGCCATTGTAGTGTGACCTATGTAACGCTGGGGTTACTTTGTTTCTTTAAGTTGTGTTGAGGACTTAAGGATTCAGTGAGTTAATTAAATAAGGGGTAATTAACTGGATAAGGGGTGCACACTTAGTATTGTGGAGTGAGTGAGGGCTGTTAAGAAAGAACAGTGTTGAGCTTGAATGAGATACGTCTCGGGAGCAATTAATTGTCTGTGTGACAATTAATTGACCACTCTAGCTAATTATGTAATTAGCCTTCTCATCATGAATTCACGTAGTGGGAGAGGATCTGTCAGAGTTTGTCAGTACTTGTGTTAACGTAATATGCTCGAGATTAATTACCTTTCAGGGGTATAGCAATTAGTGGCTCAGGTTAATTAGTGGAGTAATTAACATTGGAGAGTTCCAGTGACTCGGTAAAGCGAGGTCATGGAGTTAGCATAAATCGTTGTATTAATCATATCCTGTCTGAGGACAGTGGATTATTGGCACATCTTGTTAATTAGGGTAATTAACTCCTTTCCCGTGAATTCACAGTGTTTGATGGGACCTGCTTAGGCAGTGCGGAGTGAGACGTATTTATGGATGATTAATTATCGGTCCTGGTGACAGTTAATTAATTGTTCAGAAGTAATTAGTGACTTAATTAGGGTAATTAACACTCACTAGTAATTTTTTGACACAGACTGTGGAGAAGCTACCAAGTTAGGGTAGGCTTAGTTAACGTAACTCTATGGGGATGTAATTAGTGGTCCGTTTGACCTTAATTGAGAATTACTCACTGAATACTTGCAAGGAGTCAAGTGTGGTGTAATATATGTTGAGTTATTGTTAACAAGAGAGAGACAAGTGTTAAAGATTAACGTAGAGTATCATCATGTTGTTGTCTAGTGGGAGACAATTGTTTGTGATTACCATAGTACTTTGTTGCTGACTGCTGCGATCAGTCCATTAACGTAATTAATCACTTAAGGCAATTTCTTTTGGTTGTCGTCTGGTGACGAGAGTAGAGTCATCTAGGGATCTGTGGAGCTGTGTCCCAGAATCCCGCCTTGCCTGTCTTTGTTACTGTTTACAACAGGGCAACTTCATGTAGGGAGTTGCAAAGAGTGTTCACACTGGGTTGTGATAGGGGGGAGTCACTGTTGGACTCCCGCCTAGTTACGTGGGTCTCTCCTAGGGGGCGGGAGGACCCCTAAGTTTGTGATTATAGTAGCTGTCAGGGAAACCGAGACACTATTGATTGCCTGCTTGTGTCTTTGTCTTCAGTGGATATCCTTCATTTGTTCAGTTAGTTCATGTTGTCAGCCCGAAGTGTCAGCAAGATGGAGCCTGCTGTCACTTCTCGAGGGGCTGTTGAATAGCTGTGTTGCAAATGCCACTTGATGTACAATAACGTAACCATTCGCTGTGGTGTAACTTAGTCTGTGATATTTTTCTTTGATTTGCAATATTGCATCATCAGTGGGCACACCTGTGTTCAGGTTAGTTCAGCATGCAGCCTCACAGCAAGGGTTGCTATTGTTACGGTGCCCTCTCCTATTTCTTTCGTTTGTCGGCTTTAAGAGTCATATCAGCTCTCCCTATTGATTCTCTGAGGTTCAGGGAGTCCAATGATATATGTGGCGACCAGACCGGCTGCCAGTTAAAGGAAGGGAGTTACATTATAAGTTGTAAATAAGGAGAAATTGGCGCCCTGATATAAAATGAAAGAGTATCCCCTACGGCTGATATGACCTTTTGGAAGGGACATTAGCCGATCGCGGATTGGCCGACTTAGGTCGCGGGCGACCAATCAGGGCCCGCCATGACGTCACCGAGTGCCCCGGGCGGCGCCAACGTCAGAGTTGATCTGACCTTGGAAGCGACAGGACGCGCCTCGGTCTGCTCTCAAGGATTAGAGGCTCTACAAGCCTTATTCAGTGGATTGATTAGCCATCGCAGCCCACCATAAGTTATTGGAGACCCTGCGCTTCTGGGAAGCAAATAAGGAACCAAGTTCATTGAGCAGAGAAGTGCCAAACTTGGAAAATAGTCGGCGACGACGCTGGGGCGGCGCCGCTGGACGTGAGGTCTGGAAGGTGCGGCGGGCAGGCCTAGCTGTGACCGGGTCACATCCACTGAGAATCTTGGAAGGACGACACCGTGCCTAGGACAAGGAACAACGCCTTGTGGAAGGGGCGAGTGTGGGAAAAATAGTGATTAGCTCAGCACCCATCGATGAACCAGGATTGGGGCAGCTGAATCTCAGGGATTGGAACGGCGACGACGCGAAGGCTCCACGACACCTGAGGACCTGTGGAACGTCCTGGATCGTCAAGGATTGACCCAAGGAAGCGTGGGAACCTCACACCATCGAGGGACAGGCGTCGTGAGCCAGGAATGTAAGGTAGATCATTTTCCCTCCCATTACCCCTTGTATGAGTAGGCTAGTTAGGCCACAATATTTACTTATGTATGTGGCAGCAAGACTTTATTACTTTAATAGTAGAATAGGCTGCAAGGCAGCTTGTGTCCAGGACTGTCAGAGAGGACAGTGTGTATGGATGGCAGGACAGTGAAGAAGAGGCGCCGACGTGGTGAAGAGGCCCTCCTGTGAGAGTGTGAGACTCCTGTCTTTCTGCCCAGTTGAAGGAGTGTTGGAGGTCGTGGAAGAAGAGGCTGACGATCTCCAGACTTAGTATCCATATTCATGTATTACTTGTGATTGTGTGTGTGTTCATGTAATTTGCATCAGTAAATTCACACATTTTATCACTGTGTTTAAGTGTGCCTCCATTTATGATATTTCTCTATGAGCATACACGAAGGTTATCATAGTACCACCTAGGGAACACTACGTTCTCTATAGCAGTTCCTATTGCCTGGTGAGTGGTAGAGACAGCACAGACTTACATAAAAGTGTACCCTTAGCCATCCGATCAGTATCGGTGCCTGAATGGTGGCAACTATTAACGTAGTGGCTAGAGAGAGGTAAAGCCACACAGACCTTCCTGGGAAAGTACCCTGGGCCAACAGTCTAGTAGCAGATCTATGGGAGTAGCAATCTTCTGGCTACAAACAATATATAATACACCCACTGAACTGCATTGCTGGGGTGCAGATATAATAACCCAGCTGGCGACCTTGCTAAGAAGAAGATAGAGAAGACAGGCGGGGAAGGAGTTCCTGCAACCCTTTTGTCTGGCAGGCAAGACTCAGGGAGGTTATTGTTATAAGGTAAGCCTGAGTCTTCCTTCACTCCCCCACGGGTCTAGGCCGGAACTGTTAACAGCAGTTTCCCCGTGTTTGACTGAAGGGCTTCCAGGGTGAATCAGTGGCACCCCCTTTTGTGGTGGAAGCAAAGACCTGCGGAGGTGGGCATTGTTGGTCCTCTCTTGTGTGACCAAGGAGACTCCGGTGAATCCAGGGAGTCGGAGGGGCTGAGTATTTGGGCCTTTTGAGCCCCTAGCAGCTAAGTGTTAGCAGAGCCCCCGGCCCAACCCACCTCCACGTGACACTATTTAGCTGTTTGTTATCGTGCCACTGGATGGACATTAACGTAATGTAAACTCGGTAATATAGTAGTTAGTCTCTTGTTATTAATAAATTGTTATGTTGTAGAAAACAGTCTTTGATGTCAACCCTTCAACCATATTATTCCACCATATTTCTGCATATTATTAAATGTTGATGAGATCTTGATAAGGCGGCTGTTCTTGGGAATTCGAATTCCAATTCATAGCGCCACATCAAATATAAATATTTGATTGTGAGAACCCGTCGGTTACCCTTTATTAGTTTTAACGTCCTGTTTAACTAGGAGGAGCCAGCGGCCTATTGTGGACAGGTTTTCGCCCTTGGTGGTGGAGGCCTGGGGGTTTGCTCCCGCTTTTCCTTTTTCTACTGGACTTATGCTTAACTGCCATGAGCAGACTTTGAACTTGTAGTCCACCTCCTAAGGGAGGTAGGCGTAGAGAAAAATCTCACAATACCATACTACTTGTGAAGGAGGAAATGTATATGTTTATCTCTCAGAATGTTTGGTAACATGTTTATTGTTTGTGATGTGTGTCTATGTATGTACTAACACGTTGTACTGAACGGGGTGAGAATAGCTTGAGCTACCTCATCCCTTTGTGTGTATTTTACCTCAATAAACTTATTTCAATTTCAATTTCAATTTCAAAGATGGATTTTCCCCTTGGATACTAAATGAAGGAGCAGAAGCACTGTGCTTACCCTCTCCATAGTGTATAACAAATCACTGGCAACAGGGAACTGCCAGAAATTTGGAAAGTAGCTAATGTGGTCCCCATATATAGGAAAGGGGATAGACAGGAGGTATTGAACTACAGGCCAGTGTCCCTAACCTGCATACCATGCAAGCTGATGGAGAAGATTGCGTGAAGGGGTGACAGGTAAGCTGCTAACATGGATGAAAAAATTTCTGACTGGTAAAAAAATGAGGGTAGTAATAAGAGGAAGTGTATCGGACTGGAGAAATGTCACAAACAGAGTACCACAGGGTTCAGTTCTTGCACCGGTAATGTTCATTGTCTAATATTAAGTATATGGAACACCACTTGGCAAATGGAATTTAATGTAAATAAATGGCATGTGATGGAATGTGGAATAGAACAGACCCCACACAACCTATAAATTATGCGGAAAATCTTTAAAGACTTCTGATAAAGAAATCTAGGGGTGGTTCTAGAAAGAAGACTATCACCTGAGGACCACATAAAGAACATTGTTCGAGGAGCCTATGCCCCGCTTTCTAACTTCAGAATTGCTTTTAAATACATGGATAGCAAAATACTAAAGAAATAGTTCAGGACTTTTGTTAGGCTAAAGCTAGAATATGCAGTGGTTGTATTGTGCCCCATATCTTAAGAAGCACATCAACAAACTAGAAAAGTGCAAAGACATGCTAATAAATGGCTCCTAGAACTGAAGGGCAAAAGCTACGAGGAGAGGTTAGAGGCATTAAATATGCCAAAAACCAGAAGATAGAAGAAAAAGAGGAGATATGATCACTACGTACAAAATAGTAAAAAAATGATAGGGAAGATTTCCCGAGACCTGGAACTTCAAGAACATGAGGTCATAGATATAAACTAACTAAACAAAGATGCCGAAGAAATATAAGAAATTCACTTTTGCAAACAAAGTGGTAGACGATTGGATCAAATTAGGTGAGGTGGTGGAGGCCAAAACCATCAGTAGTTTCATAGTTTACATGACAAAGAGTGCTGGGAAGACGGGACACCACGAGCGTAGCTCTCATCCTGTAACTACACTTAGGTAATTACACACACACACACACACACACACACACACACACGTGACCACCCGTGTCCCACTAGGGGACGCAAGTGGAAATTGAGTGCCCAAATGAGCCACAGAGATATTAGAAAGAACTTTTATAATATCAGTGAGGTTGACAAATGAAATGCATTAGGAAGTGATGTGGTTGAGGTTGACTCCATACACAGTTTCAAGTGTAGATATGATAGAGCCCAATAGGCTCAGGAACCTGTACACCTGTTGATTGACGGTTGTGAGGCGGGACCAAACAGCCAGAGCTCAACCCCCGCAAGCACAATTAGGTGAGTACACAAACACATATACACACACAGAAGCAGAGAGACAGTATGAAAATGACATCGCATGTAAAGCCAAGACCCAACCAAAACTGCTCCACAGCCACATCAGGAGGAAAACAGCAGTGAAGGAACAAGTGATGAAACTGAGAAAAGGGGAGAACAGATATACAGAGAATGACAAGAAGGAGAGTGCAAATATTCAGATTCCAGGAGGTCTTTACAATAGAACAAGGAGAAGTCCCTGCAATAAATGAGGAGGCAAACCAAGCAACCTTGGAGAAATTTGACCTCACTTGTGATGAGGTCAAAAGGAATCTGTTGAAGTTGAATGTGACAAAGGCTGTTGGGCCTGACAGAATCTCATCGTGGATATGAAAAGAAGGTGCAGAGGCACTAAGTGTGCCACTCTCTATGATGTATAACAGGTCACGCAAAACAGTAGACCTACCGGAAAGCTGGAAGACAGCTAATGTAGTCCCAATATACAAAAAGGGTAACAGGCAAAAGGCGCTGAACTACAGGCCAGTCTCCCTGACTTTTATACCATGCAAGATGGTGGAGAATATCGTGAGAGCAATAAGGCTTGTAGAGCATCTGCAGGGAAATAGCTTTGTAACACACCACAAGAAAGGGTTCAGATATGGTAAATCATACCTCACAAGTTTAATAGTGTTACAGTCACTATGGACCAGTAACCGGGTTCTTGATGGATGAACCTTATTCGTTGTATCCGACCCCAAGTCGGTAGTTGCTTTCAAGGAATTGGCCAGATAATGCAATGGATTAATAAGGGAGAGATGAACAAAACAATATTCCCTTCACCAATATATTTACCATCACCATAAATAGATATATAAAAATGGAATATTACTATACTTATGTACAAGTGTCGCTTTCACACAGGACACTCAAAACGCACACAATGCAGAATTCGCCATTCCCAGTGTTCCACTGCACTCAGTACCTTTTCCAACCATACTGGGAAACACTGGCGAGTTCTCCTTTCCTGTGGGCCAGCGTACTGACAGTATCACGAGGTGCCAATACCCCATGACCACTCTCCAGCCACTTGCTGGCAGAGAACCTCAGCCACACACTGATTGGGGCCACAACACAATTGATACAGGGGTAGTGAACTCCTGGCAGAAGCCTCTAGCTACCGGCTAGCAGCACTTCCCAACAGGCACCTCACTGACGTTCGTTTCTCCCCTATGCCAGTCCCGGGATACGCCGATCTCTTCCAATACTACTTCAACAGCGGTCAACACACTGCTTCAGATCGGCGGCGGCTTACTTAGTCGTCTTGCAGGACTAAGTCGGGAGAACGTAGGCTGCCCAAGGTAAACTGCCATCCTCAGTGCGATTGCTGCTTCACGTCATCTCTGTGGACACAAACACGTCATCAGTTATATGAATGATCCTGGTGAAACCAAGAAGTAACACTTCCTCACTTGGGACTTGACATTGTGCTCTGTAGCACAACAGATGGCGCTGATCTTGAGCCGCCACCTCACCAGAGGTCATCGACAACGATCTCTCTTGCTAGCCAGAGCAGGAAACCAGAGCCGTTTGCCACTATCATGCCACCACCAATAGATGGCATTGTCTATGTAGCGTCTAATTCTAGAGGAGTTTGAGTACAGACCCATAGATGGCACTGGAATTATCAGGCCATACTCAGACGGTGCTGACGAGTCCGTAACAAATAGAATTATATGACCAAGCAAAACAAATTAGGCAAGAAAGAGAAGGGTGGGAAGACTGCATTTTCTTGGACTGTCAGAAAGCCTTTGACACAGTACCTCACAAAAAGCTGTTACAAATGTTGGAGCAACAGGCAGGAGTAAGAGATAAGGTGCGCCAGTGGATAAGGGAGTATCAAAGCGACAGGAAACAGCGAGTAACTGTGAGGGGAGGGGGGGGGGGGGGTTGAAACATCAGAGTGGCGAGATGTCACCAGCGGGGTTCCACAGGGCTATGTACTTGGACCCATCCGGTTTCTAATATATGTAAACGACCTTCCAGAGGGAATAGACTCATTCCTCTCAATGTTAGTTGATGATGCAAAAATTATGAGAAGAATCAAGACAGATGAAGATAGACAGAGACTACAGGACAAACTGGCCGAATGGTCTATAAAATGGCTACAAAAGTTCAACACAGGAAAATGTAAAGTAATGAAATTAGGCGAAGAGAGCAGAAGGCTGAACACAATGTACCATCTGGGAGGTGAAATCCTGCAAGAGTAAAAGTGAGAGAAAGATATAGGAGTTGATATCACACTGAACCTGTCCCCAAAGGCCCACATCAAAAGGATATCATCATCGGCATATGCTAGACTGGCCAACATAAGAACTTCCTTTAGAAACTTATGCAAGGACTCGTTCAGGACCTTGTATACCACTTATGTAAGACCAATCATGAAGTTTGCAGCTCCAGCCTGGAGTCCATACCTGGTTAAACACAAGACAAAGTTAGATAAGATGCAGAGGAATGCCATCAGACTGGTCCCAGAACTGAGGGGTATGAGCTACGAGGAAAGGCTAAGGGAGCTAAACCTCACGTCCCTGGAAAACAGAAGAGTAAGGGGAGACCTGACAACCACCTACAAAATTCTCAGGGGAATTGACAGGGTGGACAAAGATAAACTCTTTAGCATGGGTGGAACATGAACAAGAGGACACAAGTGGTAACCTAGTACCCAAATGAGAAAAATAAGAGACAATAGAAAGAATTTTTTCAGTGCCAGAGTAGTTTACAAATGGAATGTATTAAGTAACGATGTGGTGGAGGCTGACTTCATACACATTTTCAAATGTAGATATGATAGAGCCCAGTAGGCTCAGGAACGCTCAGCTCCCACACAGGACCAGCTAGGGGGGTGGGGGGGGGTGGTGCCTCCCACACGCTCAGCTCCCACACAGGACCAGCTGGGGGGGGGGTGGTGCCTCCCCCACGCTCAGCTCCCACACAGGACCAGCTAGGGGAGGGGGGGGGGTGCCTCCCCCACGCTCAGCACCCACACAGGACCAGCTAGAGAGGGGCCTCACCCCACGCTCAGCTCCCATACTGGACCAGCTAGGGGTGGTGCCTCCCCCACGCTCAGCTCCCACACAGGACGAGCTAGGGGGGGGTGGTACCTCTGCCACGCACAGCACCCACACAGGACCAGCTAGGGGGGGGGTGCCTCCCCCACGCTCAGCTCTCACACAGGACCAGCTATACGGGGTAGGTGGGTGCCTCCCCCACGTTCAGCTCCCACACAGGACCAGCTAGAAGGGGTGGTGCCTCCCCCACGCTCAGCTCCCACACAGGACCAGCTAGGGGGGTGGTGCCTCCCCCACGCTCAGCTCCCACACAGGACCAGCTAGGGGGGGGGGGGTGCCTCCCCCACGCTCAGCTCCCACACAGGACCAGCTAGGGGGGGTGCCTCCCCCACGCTCAGCTCCCACACAGGACCAGCTAGGGGGGGGGGTGCCTCCCCCACGCTCAGCTCCCACACAGGACCAGCTAGGGGGGGGGGTACCTCCCCCACGCTCAGCTCCCACACAGGAACAGCTAGGGGGGGGGTGGTGATTCCCCCACGCTCAGCTCCCACACAGGACCAGCTAGGGGGGGGGGGTGCCTCCCCCACGCTCAGCTCCCACACAGGATCAGCTAGGGGGGGGGGGGTGTGCCTCCCCCACGCTCAGCTCCCACACAGGACCAGCTAGGGGGGGGTGTGCCTCCCCCACGCTCAGCTCCCACACAGGACCAGTTAGAAGGGGTGGTGCCTCCCCCACGCTCAGCTCCCACACAGGACCAGCTAGGGGGGGGGGCTGGTGCCTCCCCCACGCTCAGCTCCCACACAGGACCAGCTAGGGGGGGGGGTGCCTCCCCCACGCTCAGCTCCCACACAGGACCAGCTAGGGGGGGGGGGTGCCTCCCCCACGCTCAGCTCCCACACAGGACCAGCTAGGGGGGGGGGGGTGGTGCCTCCCCCACGCTCAGCTCCCACACAGGACCAGCTAGGGGGGGGGGTGGTGCCTCCCCAACGCTCAGCTCCCACACAGGACCAGCTAGGGGGGGGGGGGTGGTTCCTCCCCCACGCTCAGCACCCACACAGGACCAGCTAGGGGGGGGGTGGTGCCTCCCCCACGCTCAGCACCCACACTGGACCAGCTAGGGGGGGGGTGGTGCCTCCCCCACGCTCAGCTCCCACACAGGACCAGCTAGGGGGGGGGGGTGCCTCCCCCACGCTCAGCTCCCACACAGGACCAGCTAGGGGGGGGTGGTGCCTCCCCCACGCTCAGCACCCACACAGGACCAGCTAGGGGGGGGGGTGGTGCCTCCCCAACGCTCAGCTCCCACACAGGACCAGCTAGGGGGGGGGTGGTGCCTCCCCCACGCTCAGCTCCCACACAGGACCAGCTAGGGGGGGGGGTGGTGCCTCCCCACGCTCAGCTCCCACACAGGACCAGCTAGGGGGGGTGCCTCCCCCACGCTCAGCTCCCACACAGGACCAGCTAGGGGGGGGTGCCTCCCCCACGCTCAGCTCCCACACAGGACCAGCTAGGGGGGGGTGCCTCCCCCACGCTCAGCTCCAACACAGGACCAGCTAGGGGGGGGGTGCCTCCCCCACGCTCAGCTCCCACACAGGACCAGCTAGGGGGGGGTGGTGCCTCCCCCACGCTCAGCTCCCACACAGGACCAGCTAGGGGGGGGGGTGCCTCCCCCACGCTCAGCTCCCACACAGGACCAGCTAGGGGGGGGTGGTGCCTCCCCCACGCTCAGCACCCACACAGGACCAGCTAGAGAGGGGCCTCACCCCACGCTCAGCTCCCATACTGGACCAGCTAGGGGTGGTGCCTCCCCCACGCTCAGCTCCCACACAGGACCAGCTAAGGGGGGGTGGTACCTCTGCCACGCTCAGCACCCACACAGGACCAACTAGGGGGGGGGTGCCTCCCCCACGCTCAGCTCCCACACAGGACCAGCTAGGGGGGGGGGGTGCCTCCCCCACGCTCAGCTCGCACACAGGACCAGCTAGGGGGGGGGGGTGCCTCCCCCACGCTCAGCTCCCACACAGGACCAGCTGGGGGGGGGTGCCTCCCCCATGCTCAGCTCCCACACAGGACCAGCTAGGGTTGAGGGGTTATGCCTCCCCCACGCTCAGCTCCCACACAGGACCAGCTAGGGGGGGGGCTGGTGCCTCCCCCACGCTCAGCTCCCACACAGGACCAGCTAGGGGGGGGTGCCTCCCCCACGCTCAGCTCCCACACAGGACCAGCTAGGGGGGGGGGGGTGCCTCCCCCACGCTCAGCTCCCACACAGGACCAGCTAGGGGGGGGGTGCCTCCCCCACGCTCAGCTCCCACACAGGACCAGCTAGGGGGGGGGTGCCTCCCCCACGCTCAGCTCCAACACAGGACCAGCTAGGGGGGGGTGCCTCCCCCACGCTCAGCTCCCACACAGGACCAGCTGGGGGGGGGGGTGCCTCCCCCATGCTCAGCTCCCACACAGGACCAGCTAGGGTTGAGGGATTATGCCTCCCCCACGCTCAGCTCCCACACAGGACCAGCTAGGGGGGGTGGTACCTCTGCCACGCTCAGCACCCACACAGGACCAACTAGGGGGGGGGGGTGGTGCCTCCCCCACGCTCAGCTCCCACACAGGACCAGCTAGAAGGGGTGGTGCCTCCCCCACGCTCAGCTCGCACACAGGACCAGCTAGGGGGGGGGGTGCCTCCCCCACGCTCAGCTCCCACACAGGACCACCCCCACGCTCAGCTCCCACACAGCACAAGCTAGGGTGGGGGGGGTGCCTCCCGCAAGCTCAGCTCCCACACAGGACCAGCTTGGGTGGGGGGGGGGTGCCTCCCCCACGCTCAGCTCCCACACAGCACAAGCTAGGGTGGGGGGGGGGCGGGTGCCTCCCCCAAGCTCAGCTCCCACACAGGACCAGCTAGGGGGGGGGGGGTGCCTCCCCCACGCTCAGCTCCCACACAGGACCAGCTGGGGGGGGTGCCTCCCCCATGCTCAGCTCCCACACAGGACCAGCTAGGGTTGAGGGGTTATGCCTCCCCCACGCTCAGCTCCCACACAGCACAAGCTAGGGGGGGTGCCTCCCCCACGCTCAGCTCCCACACAGGACCAACTAGGGGGGGGGTGCCTCCCCCACGCTCAGCTCTCACACAGGACCAGCTACGGGGTAGGGGGGTGCCTCCCCCACGCTCAGCTCCCACACAGGACCAGCTAGAAGGGGTGGTGCCACCCCCACGCTCAGCTCCCACACAGGACCAGCTGGGGGGGGGGGGGTGCCTCCCCCATGCTCAGCTCCCACACAGGACCAGCTAGGGTGGGGGCCGGGAGCCTCCCCCACGCTCAGCACCCACACAGCACCAGCTAGGGGGGGTGGTGCCTCCCCCACGCTTAGCTCCCACACAGGACCAGCTAGTGGGGGGGGGTGCCTCCCCCACGCTCAGCTCCCTCACAGGACCAAGTAGGGGGGGGTGCCTCCCCCACGCTCAGCTCCCTCACAGGACCAAGTAGGGGGGTGGTGCCTCCCCCACGCTCAGTTCCCACACAGGACCAGCTAGGGGGGGGTGGTACCTCTGCCACGCTCAGCACCCACACAGGACCAACTAGGGGGGGGGGGGTGCCTCCCCCACGCTTAGCTCCCACACAGGACCAGCTAGGGGGGGGTGCCTCCCCCACGCTCAGCTCGCACACAGGACCAGCTACGGGGGGGGGGGGGGTGCCTCCCCCACGCTCAGCTCCCACACAGGACCAGCTGGGGGGGGGGGGTGCCTCCCCCATGCTCAGCTCCCACACAGGACCAGCTAGGGTTGAGGGATTATGCCTCCCCCACGCTCAGCTCCCACACAGGACCAGCTAGGGGGGGTGGTACCTCTGCCACGCTCAGCACCCACACAGGACCAACTAGGGGGGGGGTGGTGCCTCCCCCACGCTCAGCTCCCACACAGGACCAGCTAGAAGGGGTGGTGCCTCCCCCACGCTCAGCTCGCACAGAGGACCAGCTAGGGGGGGGGTGCCTCCCCCATGCTCAGCTCCCACACAGGACCAGCTAGGGTTGAGGGTTATGCCTCCCCCACGCTCAGCTCCCACACAGGACCAGCTAGGGGGGGTGGTGCCTCCCCCACGCTCAGCTCCCACACAGCACAAGCTAGGGTGGGGGGGGGTGCCTCCCGCAAGCTCAGCTCCCACACAGGACCAGCTTGGGTGGGGGGGGGGTGCCTCCCCCACGCTCAGCTCCCACACAGCACAAGCTAGGGTGGGGGGGGGGCGGGTGCCTCCCCCAAGCTCAGCTCCCACACAGGACCAGCTAGGGGGGGGTGCCTCCCCCACGCTCAGCTCCCACACAGGACCAGCTGGGGGGGGGTGCCTCCCCCATGCTCAGCTCCCACACAGGACCAGCTAGGGTTGAGAGGTTATGCCTCCCCCACGCTCAGCTCCCACACAGCACAAGCTAGGGGGGGTGCCTCCCCCACGCTCAGCTCCCACACAGGACCAACTAGGGGGGGGGTGCCTCCCCCACGCTCAGCTCTCACACAGGACCAGCTACGGGGTAGGGGGGTGCCTCCCCCACGCTCAGCTCCCACACAGGACCAGCTAGAAGGGGTGGTGCCACCCCCACGCTCAGCTCCCACACAGGACCAGCTGGGGGGGGGGGGTGCCTCCCCCATGCTCAGCTCCCACACAGGACCAGCTATGGGGGGTGGTGCCTCCCCCACGCTTAGCTCCCACACAGGACCAGCTAGTGGGGGGGGGGTGCCTCCCCCACGCTCAGCTCCCTCACAGGACCAAGTAGGGGGGGGGTGGTGCCTCCCCCACGCTCAGCTCCCACACAGGACCAGCTAGTGGGGGGGGGTATTATAGACTGTGGGTTGGTTGGTGTTGTCGTCGTTGATCCTTCTCTATGGACAACCCAACCCACAACTCGGCAGAGTGCTTATACTAGGAGATCACCCTTGGCGCTTCTGGCTCTTGGAGAGGGGCTCAACGTCACACGTTTAGGGGATGCGGCTCCAACACTTAGCCTCGTTGTCACGTGCACACACCCACTCGAGCCGCTGTGACTCCCCACTCTCTCCTTATGAGATATGATCTCCTCAATCCCCTATGACTTACTAGTATTACCTTCTACCCTGTCCACAGCAGTGGTTCTTGGTTCTTTCTCTCTCTCTCTCCTTCTTTACTACCTCCTGGGAAGCCTCACTAGGACAAGGGCAAACACCAGCAAATTGTGACACATTTACTGGACAAGGCACATACACGATACATACACACATATAATAATAATGAATCCTATACTCGATAATCACAATCAGGTTGCACTCCAATACCATCAGAACTCTATTATCAGCTTATCAAGTGGTATCCTATCTCCTGGTTCACCACCTGATACTATTAACCTCCTCAAGTTGGTCAAACCTACATACACTGTTGCACTATCAGCAAGATAATATATATATAGAAAACCAGCATTTGAATGCAATAACCTATATCAGTATAGATGTTCATTGATACACACAACAATGATTAATCGATCACTGTCAGTCCTCATGCACATACATCTGTAGGTAATCAAGCCTACGACTGCAACTCTAAACTTCAGTATAAAAACTCCTTGACATAAGAATGCCAACAGTCACTCACCTCTCACTGCGTCTTGCACGCTACTGACAACCAAATACTATCAACTCCCTACAAGTAATCCACCAGAACTTCCCCTTCCACCTCTGGAAGTTCACAACCCTAATATCCTTAGGTTCTTCCGGGCTTCACTACCAGGATCCTCTGCAGCTCCTCCAGGCTGCTATCATGAAGTTTCCTTGTGCAACTACGGTGCTTCACCCTTCTGTTAGGTTCTTCCACAGCTCTCTTGGCTGCTACACCACCTCTACAGAAGCACGTGACACTCCTCTTCACTGCTGCTTCTCCTCACAGCTCGAGGTCCTCTGCTCCACTACCTTGGAGTCTCATCAGCTACATCATCTGCTGGCTTCGAAGTTCTCAGCAACTTCTTCCCCAAAGACAAACCTGCAACCCATCGACACT
This sequence comes from Procambarus clarkii, assembly GCF_040958095.1. Classification (NCBI taxonomy): domain Eukaryota; kingdom Metazoa; phylum Arthropoda; class Malacostraca; order Decapoda; family Cambaridae; genus Procambarus; species Procambarus clarkii. The sequence continues at coordinate 12,779,450 of NC_091195.1, read as the reverse complement.
CCAATAAAATGTTCCCCTTTAACACATAAACAAAAATAACCACACAATATGCTTGCCTCAAACCTCTATCTGTCCTCTATATACAGTGAGAGTGGACTCCCCCGTTTTGGGCGGGTCCATACTCCACCTCGCCTGGCGGCGGTCCTCACTCGCTGGAGGGTCTTCCTCCATCCGGAGCCAGGCTCCCTCAGTCGTCCGCCAGCGCTCAGAGGGGGCGGACGTCGCTCCGTGTTCCTCCCTCTCCACTCTTTTATTTCAGGCTTTCTGCCTTATTAAAACATGTCTAACTTATAAATAAACATTGCTACTGTCGCTGGGCACACGACCAACTACAAGCGATCACTATGAACTGGCGTACATTGTGCTTACCACAGATTAACTGATCGAGGGCGCTTTCCCTCTGACGGCGTCTGGTCAGGGCGCTCCACACGGCCCACAATAATGCCTCCGGGCGGCTTAATATTCACTAATTATCGTCCACGACTTGAGACCACACGTCCCCAGCTCGATTCCACAGCTGGCACGTCTGCACACTTCTCTTCTCTTAGAGATATATCACTAGGGGTTCCCTTCTGACGGGAGCTCAACGGAGCGCGGCTTCCCCCTGCGATGTCTGGCACTCAAGTGAGGTCAAGGTCCTCCAGAAGCGAGCCTCACGCCTCCAGCAAAATGTCCACATCTCCTAGCCCGTCATTTATCTATTTTCTTCTGCATTGCCCATAATCTCAAACTGTTACACATATCCAACCAACTATTTTACATATGCGTTATCACCTCAATACTTGCTAGACCTTCTAGTTAGGTTAGGCTTGCTGAATAACTCTCAAGAAGGGAGACTCGTTTCTCCTGCAGGCTGAGACCATAACACTCCCCTCCCCTTATTTTTGAGAGTTATTCTAGTGGGTAGGCTCGAGATAACGCATCAGCCACTACATTGTCTCGCCCTCTTATGTGCGTTATCACCAGGTCATACTCTTGGAGCGATAAAAACCATCTGGTTAATCTCTGGTTTGCATGCTTCATTTTCTTCAGGAAAACTAGGGGATTATGGTCTGTATACACCGTCACTGGGTGTCCCCCCCCACTCACATACACTTCAAAATGTTTCAATGCCATCACCAGGGCCAAAGTCTCTTTCTCGACTGTACTGTACGACCTCTGGTGCTTAACGAACTTCTTCGAGAAGAAGGACACGGGGCGGTAAATTCCATCATTCTGCTGCGTCAGTACAGCTCCGGCCCCTATATCACTGGCATCTACAAATAACGTAAATGGCGCTTCAAAATCTGGCGACACTAGTACAGGTGCCCCAGTCAACAGTCTTTTGGTCTTCTCAAACGCTTCTTGTGCTGTTCCATTCCACTCCCACTTCTTGCTCTTTGATAGCAAACTCGTCATAGGAGCGGCTATTGTGGAGAAATTTTCACAGAACTTCCGGTAATATCCAATCATACCGAGGTATCTCAACAATTCTTTCTTACTCCTGGGCACCGGGAAGTTGTCAATGGCCTCCACCTTTGTTCTTACCGGAGCAACCTCGCCTTGCCCTACTATATATCCAAGGTACTCCAGGCGGGCTCTCCCGAACTCGCTTTTTGCCAAGTTGATCGTCATGTTGGCCTTCTCCAAACGATCGAACAAATCTAAAAGTCGATCCACGTGATCCTTCCAGGAATCAGCGAACACCACAATATCATCGATGTACACTGCACATCCGGTCGCGCCTTGTAATACCTGATTCATTACTCGTTGAAAACAACTACCACTATTCTTCATTCCGAACGGCACCACTTTATATTGGTACAAGCCGTCGGGAGTCACGAACGCTGAGATCCTCTTGGCCTCCTCAGACAGGGGAATCTGGTAGTATCCCTTCAACAGGTCTATCTTCGAGACATACCGTGCACTCCCAATCCGATCTATGCAATCGTCAATGCGCGGTATCGGAAACGAGTCAGCGACCGTGAGTGCATTCACTTTCCTATAATCGGTACAGAACCGGTACGTGCCGTCACTCTTCTTCACGAGGAGGCACGGCGAACTCCAGTCACTGTCGCTAACCTCTGCCAAGTCGTTATCTAGCAGATACTTTACTTCTGCTCTCATTGCCGCTGCTTTCTCCGGGTTAACTCTGTAAGGGTGCTGCTTGATGGGCTCAGCACTCCCCACATTCACTTCGTGCACCGTTCCGCGGTGTCTTCTAGGCACGTCCGTGAATAACGACTTATTCCTCCGTAGGATCTCCACTAGCTCCTGGCGTTGGTCATCCTCCAAATGACCCAGACGCTCACCTATCTTGGCCAGGCTTTCTGTATTTGATATCTTCGCGCCATCGGCCCTCTCTAACTTACAGTTCTCCTCTTCTATTCCTTTGCCGTCTCCTCCACACAGCACCGTCGCCTGCAATGGGGTTTCCATCGGTTCTTCATCGCCTAGAGGCTTATCTCTGTCATAGTACCTCTTTATCATGTTCACGTGGCAAACCTGTGACTTCCTCGGACGATCTGGCATGTGGATTACATAATTCACATCCCCTAATGCCTTCTGGATGGTATATGGTCCACAAAATCTCGACTCGTATATACTTCCTTTTACCGGTAGCAAGACTAACACCTGATCTCCTTCTTGAAATTTCCTGCCCTTCGCCTTCCTGTCGTGGTACCTTACCATCTCTGCCTGGGATGTCCTCAAATTTTCCTTGGCCAAATCTCTGGCCCTAGAGAGTCGCTCTCTAAAAGTCTTCACATATTTTCCCACATCCACCATAGGCCTATCCACGGTGAGCTGCTCCTTCAGCGCGCCCACTGGGCTCCTCACGGAGTGTCCGTACACCAGTTGAAATGGGGTGAATCCGAGTGATTCTACTACCGCATCCCTGATGGCGAACAACACGGATGGTAATGCCTCGTCCCAACTACTCCCTTCCTCAGCGCAGTATATCCTCAACAAGCTCTTTAGCGTTCCATGGAAACGCTCCAATGCTCCCTGCGACTGAGGGTGATACGGTGACGAGCGCACTTGCTCTACTCTCCATCCTTTCACAGTTTCCCTAAACAACTTCGACTGGAAGACACTCCCCTGGTCCGTCTGGATAACCTTGGGCATTCCTACCCACGCAATGTAGTTCTGTAGTCTATCCAGAACGGCTCTCGACGTCACTCTTCTCAGGGGGATTGCTTCAGGGAAACGGGTGGCCGTGCACATTATGGTCAGTAAGTACTCGTGGCCTTTTCTGGTCCTCGGCAACGGACCTACACAGTCTATCAAGACTCTCTCAAAAGGCTCGCCAAATGCCGGTATGGGCTTTAAGGGTGCCTTTGGTATAGCCGGAGCCGGCTTACCTGCACGTTGGCACGCCAAACATGTCCTACAATATTTCTTTACCTCCTTCCATACGTTCGGCCAGTAGAAGTGCTCCTGCACCTTATTTAAGGTCTTCTTCACCCCCAAGTGCCCTGCCATATCTACGGAGTGGGCTAGTTCTAACACGGCCGCCCTAAACTCCTTCGGCACTAACACTTGGGGCTTCTCCAACCATACCTTATCTGCGCCGGCTTTGTCCGGTCGCCATTTCCTCATTAGTACATCATCGTCCAAGTAGTAATACACGGGGGACTCCGGACATGAATTTCCCCCTTTTGCCTCCCTGATTAGATCTATAAACTCCTCTTTCTGAGCCCTAATCAGGTCCGCTCGGTTCACGCTGAACTTTTCAGGTAGGGTCATTTTCACTTCCTGTCTCCTCGAATCCTCATTCTTCTGAGCTCGATCTTCGTCGAACAGCCCAGACATGTCCATGTTGACCTCCTCCCTTGGTGGAGTCGATACTGCCATATCATCTCCAATGTCTTCCTCGGCGGCTATGTCCGACTCTGTCACTACACAGGCCGGGTATACGATGACTTGACTGTCCTCTGCCTCATCTTCAAGGATGCTGGCTAGATCTGTCTTGTCCGGCGTTCCACTTGTACCGCGGTCCTTCTGGTTCACCTCCGGCACAGCTTTTACTATCAGCTCTGGCAGCACCTTGGACCCACACAAGTCGTTCCCCAGGATCACTTGGACTCCTGGAACAGGTATGTTGGGGCACACTCCCAACATCACCTCCGCCGACAAATAATCTGACTTCAACTGGACAGCACATACGGGCATGTCACTCTTAGACAACAACCCATGAACCTTTATCCTCCTACTGCCAGCTAACAGTCGATCATTTCTTATTAGGCCTCTCAGAATCAAGCTCTGATTGGCTCCAGTATCCCTGAGGATACTAACCTCCACCTCGGGTTGACCTTCTATGCCGACCCAACCTTTACTAATGAACGGCCTATACCGCTCGTTCATCAAATCTACCTTCTGTGGTTTGTCTTGTTGTACATCAACGTACTTCTTCCGGGGATCACATGTCGTCAGGGTCACGACTCTCTTGCCCTGCCGACAATCTCGCATCATGTGACCTGATCTGTTGCACTTGTAGCATCTCATTTGGGAGAAATCTCTCCTATACGCCCCCGAGTAGCTCTGACTCTGCCCACTCGTATTGGAGTTCCTCGGGCCAGATGTACTACTCATACTCTGTGGAGCTTCATTGGACTCTTGTCTCCTCTGCACACTTTTATTTTCCTGCTTACCTCCAGCAGGCGGACTCGGCAACTTTCCTTCCTGGGGCTTAAAACTAGCTGGTCTGCTTGTCTGCCCCCCAAAACTTCTTCCTCCCCAGACTCCACTGGGTCTGCTATTGCTGCGTCTCGCCTCGCTTCTCACTCTGCTCTCCCTTAAGCTCTTGTACGCTTCAGTAATCATATCCGCCCTATCTGCGGCATCTTTCACCTCCTTTATCCCTGCTTCTTGGATCTTGAACTTTGTTTTGGGATGCATCATCTCCAAGAACTTCTCCATGACCATCAGTTGCTTCAGGTCAGCATAAGATCCAACTCCAGCAGCCTCAATCCACTTCTGGAATCGTCTTTCCAGATCTCTTGCTGTCTCAGCAAATGTACATGCTCCAACTTTGATCATCTCTCTGAAGCGCTTTCTATAAGCTTCTGGGGTTAACTGAAACGAGCGCAATATGCTGCTCTTTACTGTGGCATAATCCTGGCACTCTTCCAGTGACAATTGGGTGTATGCCTCCCTGGCTGCACCGGTCAATCTTAACTGGACCAGCTGGGCCCATTCCTCCTGTGGCCACTCCTTGATGCTGGCTACTTTTTCAAAGTGCTCGAAAAAGCTCTCTGCCTCTTCGGGAACAAACAAGGGAATGTCCTTCTCCCTAACCCTAACATCTGGTGGGTGTGATACCTGGGTGGTGCTCTCTGGCAACCCATGTTCAATCCTTTGCTCAGCCAAGGTTCTATTCGCTTCTATCTGCATTTGTTTTGTTCTCTCTTTTTCTACTTCCAACCTGGTTTTCTCTTTTTCTACTTCCAGCCTGGTTTTCTCTTTTTCTACTTCCAGCCTGGTTTTCTCTTTTTCCTTCTCGGCTTCATTCTTCATCTGGAGTTCCAATTTCATCTTTTCCAGCTGGAACTGTCTCTCCTCACGCTGTTGTTGGATCTGGAGCTCTAACTGGAATCTCTCCAAGCTCCTATTTCGGCTATTCCTACTACTGCGGCTACTCTTGCTGCTCCTACTCGATCCCTGGGATCTCACTTCATCCTGCCCATCATCCTCCTTTCCACTTTCAGCTCCTTTCTGGGCTCCTTGTTCTGCCGCTTCATTTTTGGCTCTTAACTGCCTCAGGATCTCATCCTTCATCCCAGCTACTTTAGATGCTTTCAACCTGATGCCACATTTTTCTGCTATTTGTTTCAATTGATCCCTCGTGCAACCTTCCAAGTCCTCAGGCTTGCCTGACTCCACAAATGCTTGCACCTTATCCATCTTGTCCTGTGAGTCTTCCCAAGAGAGAGAGTATACACCTGCGGTCACACAGTTTATCTATTTCAGCAAGGGTGTACAAATCCACTCTTGGACAGGGTGTGGGTGTGTCAGTTCGCTCTCCCGGACGGGCCCCCAAATTTATTATAGACTGTGGGTTGGTTGGTGTTGTCGTCGTTGATCCTTCTCTATGGACAACCCAACCCACAACTCGGCAGAGTGCTTATACTAGGAGATCACCCTTGGCGCTTCTGGCTCTTGGAGAGGGGCTCAACGTCACACGTTTAGGGGATGCGGCTCCAACACTTAGCCTCGTTGTCACGTGCACACACCCACTCGAGCCGCTGTGACTCCCCACTCTCTCCTTATGAGATATGATCTCCTCAATCCCCTATGACTTACTAGTATTACCTTCTACCCTGTCCACAGCAGTGGTTCTTGGTTCTTTCTCTCTCTCTCTCCTTCTTTACTACCTCCTGGGAAGCCTCACTAGGACAAGGGCAAACACCAGCAAATTGTGACACATTTACTGGACAAGGCACATACACGATACATACACACATATAATAATAATGAATCCTATACTCGATAATCACAATCAGGTTGCACTCCAATACCATCAGAACTCTATTATCAGCTTATCAAGTGGTATCCTATCTCCTGGTTCACCACCTGATACTATTAACCTCCTCAAGTTGGTCAAACCTACATACACTGTTGCACTATCAGCAAGATAATATATATATAGAAAACCAGCATTTGAATGCAATAACCTATATCAGTATAGATGTTCATTGATACACACAACAATGATTAATCGATCACTGTCAGTCCTCATGCACATACATCTGTAGGTAATCAAGCCTACGACTGCAACTCTAAACTTCAGTATAAAAACTCCTTGACATAAGAATGCCAACAGTCACTCACCTCTCACTGCGTCTTGCACGCTACTGACAACCAAACACTATCAACTCCCTACAAGTAATCCACCAGAACTTCCCCTTCCACCTCTGGAAGTTCACAACCCTAATATCCTTAGGTTCTTCCGGGCTTCACTACCAGGATCCTCTGCAGCTCCTCCAGGCTGCTATCATGAAGTTTCCTTGTGCAACTACGGTGCTTCACCCTTCTGTTAGGTTCTTCCACAGCTCTCTTGGCTGCTACACCACCTCTACAGAAGCACGTGACACTCCTCTTCACTGCTGCTTCTCCTCACAGCTCGAGGTCCTCTGCTCCACTACCTTGGAGTCTCATCAGCTACATCATCTGCTGGCTTCGAAGTTCTCAGCAACTTCTTCCCCAAAGACAAACCTGCAACCCATCGACACTCCAATAAAATGTTCCCCTTTAACACATAAACAAAAATAACCACACAATATGCTTGCCTCAAACCTCTATCTGTCCTCTATATACAGTGAGAGTGGACTCCCCCGTTTTGGGCGGGTCCATACTCCACCTCGCCTGGCGGCGGTCCTCACTCGCTGGAGGGTCTTCCTCCATCCGGAGCCAGGCTCCCTCAGTCGTCCGCCAGCGCTCAGAGGGGGCGGACGTCGCTCCGTGTTCCTCCCTCTCCACTCTTTTATTTCAGGCTTTCTGCCTTATTAAAACATGTCTAACTTATAAATAGACATTGCTACTGTCGCTGGGCACACGACCAACTACAAGCGATCACTATGAACTGGCGTACATTGTGCTTACCACAGATTAACTGATCGAGGGCGCTTTCCCTCTGACGGCGTCTGGTCAGGGCGCTCCACACGGCCCACAATAATGCCTCCGGGCGGCTTAATATTCACTAATTATCGTCCACGACTTGAGACCACACGTCCCCAGCTCGATTCCACAGCTGGCACGTCTGCACACTTCTCTTCTCTTAGAGATATATCACTAGGGGTTCCCTTCTGACGGGAGCTCAACGGAGCGCGGCTTCCCCCTGCGATGTCTGGCACTCAAGTGAGGTCAAGGTCCTCCAGAAGCGAGCCTCACGCCTCCAGCAAAATGTCCACATCTCCTAGCCCGTCATTTATCTATTTTCTTCTGCATTGCCCATAATCTCAAACTGTTACACATATCCAACCAACTATTTTACATATGCGTTATCACCTCAATACTTGCTAGACCTTCTAGTTAGGTTAGGCTTGCTGAATAACTCTCAAGAAGGGAGACTCGTTTCTCCTGCAGGCTGAGACCATAACAGGGAGCCTCCCCCACGCTCAGCTCCCACACAGGACCAGCTAGGGGGGGGGGGTGGTGCCTCCCCCACGCTCAGCTCCCACACAGGACCAGCTAGGGGGGGGGGGGGGTGCCTCCCCCACGCTCAGCTCCCACACAGGACCAGCTATGGGGGGGGGGGGGGTGGTGCCTCCCCCACGCTCAGCTCCCACACAGGACCAGCTAGGGGCAGGGGTGTGGTGCCTCCCCCACGCTCAGCTCCCACACAGGACCAGCTAGGGGGGGGGTGGTGCCTCCCCCACGCTCAGCTCCCACACAGGACCTGCTAGGGGCAGGGGGGTGGTGCTTCCCCCACGCTCAGCTCCCACACAGGACCAGCTAGGGGGGGGGGGAGCCTTCCCCACGCTCAGCTCCCACACAGGACCAGCTAGGGGGGGGTGCCTCCCCCCCGCTCAGCTCCCACACAGGACCAGCTAGGGTGGGGGTGACTCCCCCACGCTCAGCTCCCACATTGGACCAGCTAGGGGGGGGTGCCTCCCCCACGCTCAGCTCCCACACAGGACCAGCTAGGGGGGTGGTGCCTCCCCGACGCTCAGCTCCCACACAGGACCAGCTAGGGGGGGGGGGGGCTGGTGCCTCCCCCACGCTCAGCTCCCACACAGGACCAGCTAGGGGGGGGGGTGCCTCCCCCACGCTCAGCTCCCACACAGGACCAGCTAGGGGGGGGGGTGCCTCCCCCACGCTCAGCTCCCACACAGGATCAGCTAGGGGGGGGGGGTGCCTCCCCCACGCTCAGCTCCCACACAGGACCAGCTAGGGGGGGGGGGTGCCTCACCCACGCTCAGCTCCCACACAGGACCAGCTAGGGGGGGGGTGCCTCCCCCACGCTCAGCTCCCACACAGGACCAGCTAGGGGGGGGGTGCCTCACCCACGCTCAGCTCCCACACAGGACCAGCTAGGGGGGGGGGTGCCTCCCCCACGCTCAGCTCCCACACAGGATCAGCTAGGGGGGGGTGCCTCCCCCACGCTCAGCTCCCACACAGGACCAGCAAGGGGGAGGGTGCCTCCCCCACGCTCAGCTCCCACACAGGACCAGCTAGGGGGGGGGGGTGCCTCCCCCACGCTCAGCTCCCACACAGGACCAGCTAGGGGGGGTGGTGCTTCCCCCACGCTCAGCTCCCACACAGGACCAGCTAGGGGGGGTGGTGCCTCCCCCACGCTCAGCTCCCACACAGGACCAGCTAGGGGGGGGTGCCTCCCCCACGCTCAGCTCCCACACAGGACCAGCTAGGGGGGGGGGGGGTGGTGCCTCCCCCACGCTCAGCTCCCACACAGGACCAGCTAGGGGGGGTGGTGCTTCCCCCACGCTCAGCTCCCACACAGGACCAGCTAGGGGGGGGGGGTGCCTCCCCCACGCTCAGCTCCCACACAGGACCAGCTAGGGGGGGTGGTGCTTCCCCCACGCTCAGCTCCCACACAGGACCAGCTAGGGGGGGTGGTGCCTCCCCCACGCTCAGCTCCCACACAGGACCAGCTAGGGGGGGGGGTGCTTCCCCCACGCTCAGCTCCCACACAGGACCAGCTAGGGGGGGGGTGGTGCCTCCCCCACGCTCAGCTCCCACACAGGACCAGCTAGGGGGGGGGGGTGTCTCCCCCACGCTCAGCTCCCACACAGGACCAGCTAGGGGGGGGTGGTGCCTCCCCCACGCTCAGCTCCCACACAGGATCAGCTAGGGGGGGGGTGTGCCTCCCCCACGCTCAGCTCCCACACAGGACCAGCTAGGGGGGGGTGTGCTTCCCCCACGCTCAGCTCCCACACAGGACCAGCTAGGGGGGGGGGGGTGGTGCCTCCCCCACGCTCAGCTCCCACACAGCACAAGCTAGGGGGGGGGGTGCCTCCCCACGCTCACTAGGGGGGGGGGTGCCTCCCCCACGCTCAGCTCCCACACAGGACCAGCTAGGGTGGGGGTGGTGCCTCCCCCACGCTCAGCACCCACACAGGACCAGCTAGTGGGGGGGGTGCCTCCCCCACGCTTAGCTCCCACACAGGACCAAGTAGGGGGGGGGAGCCTCCCCCACGCTCAGCTCCCACACAGGACCAGCTAGGGGCGGGGGTGGTGCCTCCCCCACGCTCAGCTCCCACACAGGACCAGCTAGGGGGGGGGGGTGGTGCCTCCCCCACGCTCAGCACCCACACAGGACCAGCTAGTGGGGGGGGGGGCCTCCCCCACGCTCAGCTCCCTCACAGGACCAAGTAGGGGGGGGGAGCCTCCCCCACGCTCAGCTCCCACACAGGACCAGCTAGGGGCGGGGGTGGTGCCTCCCCCACGCTCAGCTCCCACACAGGACCAGCTAGGGGGGGGGTGGTGCCTCCCCCACGCTCAGCTCCCACACAGGACCAGCTAGGGGGGGGGTGGTGCCTCCCCCACGCTCAGCTCCCACACAGGACCAGCTAGGGGGGGGGGGTGCCTCCCCCACGCTCAGCTCCGACACAGGACCAGCTAGGGGGGGGGTGGTGCCTCCCCCACGCTCAGCTCCCACACAGGACCAGCTAGGGGTTGGGGGGTGGTGCCTCCCCCACGCTCAGCTCCCACACAGGACCAGCTAGGGGGGGGGAGCCTCCCCCACGCTCAGCTCCCACACAGGACCAGCTAGGGGGGGGGAGCCTCCCCCACGCTCAGCTCCCACACAGGACCAGCTAGGGGGGGGTGCCTCCCCCACGCTCAGCTCCCACACAGGACCAGCTAGGGGGGGGTGCCTCCCCCACGCTCAGCTCCCACACAGGACCAGCTAGGGTGGGGGTGACTCCCCCACGCTCAGCTCCCACATTGGACCAGCTAGGGGGGGAGGGGTGCCTCCCCCACGCTCAGCTCCCACACAGGACCAGCTAGGGTTGGGGCTGGTGCCTCCCCCACGCTCAGCTCCCACACAGGACCAGCTAGGGGGGGGTGCCTCCCCCACGCTCAGCTCCCACACAGGACCAGCTAGGGGGGGTGCCTCCCCCACGCTCAGCTCCCACACAGGACCAGCTAGGGGGGGGGTGGTGCTACCCCCACGCTCAGCTCCCACACAGGACCAGCTAGGGGGGGGGGGTCCCTCACCCACGTTCAGCTCCCACACAGGACCAGCAAGGGGTGGTGGTGCCTCCCCCACGCTCAGCTCCCACACAGGACCAGCTAGGGGGGGGGGTGCCTCCCCCACGCTCAGCTCCCACACAGGATCAGCTAGGGGGGGGTGTGCCTCCCCCACGCTCAGCTCCCACACAGGACCAGCTAGGGGGGGGTGTGCCTCCCCCACGCTCAGCTCCCACACAGGACCAGCTAGGGGGGGGCCTCCCCCACGCTCAGCTCCCACACAGGACCAGCTAGGGGGGGGTGGTGCCTCCCCCACGCTCAGCTCCCACACAGGACAAGCTAGGGGGGGGGGTGGTGCCTCCCCCACGCTCAGCTCCCACACAGGACCCGCTAGGGGGGGGTGGTGCCTCCCCACGCTCAGCTCCCACACAGGACCAGCTAGGGGGGGGGGGGTGCCTCCCCCACGCTCAGCTCCAACACAGGACCAGCTAGGGGGGTGGTGCCTCCCCCACGCTCAGCTCCCACACAGGACCAGCTAGGGGGGTGGTGCCTCCCCCACGCTCAGCTCCCACACAGGACCAGCTAGGGGGGTGGTGCCTCCCCCACGCTCAGCTCCCACATAGGACCAGCTAGGGGGGGGGTGCCTCCCCCACGCTCAGCTCCCACACAGGACTAGCTAGGGGGGGGGGTGCCTCCCCCACGCTCAGCTCCCACACAGGACCAGCTAGGGGGGGGGGTGGTGCCTCCCCCACGCTCAGCTCCCACATAGGACCAGCTAGGGGGGTGGTGCCTCCCCCACGCTCAGCTCCCACACAGGACCAGCTAGGGGGGTGGTGCCTCCCCCACGCTCAGCTCCCACATAGGACCAGCTAGGGGGGGGGGGTGCCTCCCCCACGCTCAGCTCCCACACAGGACCAGCTAGGGGGGGGGGGTGGTGCCTCCCCCACGCTCAGCTCCCACACAGGACCAGCTAGGGGGGGGGGGTGGTGCCTCCCCCACGCTCAGCTCCCACATAGGACCAGCTAGGGGGGTGGTGCCTCCCCCACGCTCAGCTCCCACACAGGACCAGCTAGGGGGGTGGTGCCTCCCCCACGCTCAGCTCCCACATAGGACCAGCTAGGGGGGGGGGTGCCTCCCCCACGCTCAGCTCCAACACAGGACCAGCTAGGGGGGGGTGCCTCCCCCACGCTCAGCTCCCACACAGGACCAGCTAGGGGGGGGGGGTGGTGCCTCCCCCACGCTCAGCTCCCACACAGGACCAGCTAGGGGGGGGGGTGCCTCCCCCACGCTCAGCTCCCACACAGGACCAGCTAGGGGGGGTGGTGCCTCCCCCACGCTCAGCACCCACACAGGACCAGCTAGAGAGGGGCCTCTCCCCACGCTCAGCTCCCATACTGGACCAGCTAGGGGTGGTGCCTCCCCCACGCTCAGCTCGCACACAGGACCAGCTAGAGGGGGGGGGGTGCCTCCCCCACGCTCAGCTCCCACACAGGACCAGCTGAGGGGGGGGTGCCTCCCCCATGCTCAGCTCCCACACAGGACCAGCTAGGGTTGAGGGTTATGCCTCCCCCACGCTCAGCTCCCACACAGGACCAGCTAGGGGGGGGTGGTGCCTCCCCCACGCTCAGCTCCCACACAGGACCAGCTGGGGGGGATGGTGCCTCCCCCACGCTCAGCTCCCACACAGGACCAGCTGGGGGGGGTGGTGCCTCCCCCACGCTCAGCTCCCACACAGGACCAGCTAGGGGGGGGGGGGGTGCCTCCCCCACGCTCAGCTCCCACACAGGACCAGCTAGGGGGGGTGGTGCCTCCCCCACGCTCAGCTCCCACACAGGACCAGCTGGGGGGGGTGGTGCCTCCCCCACGCTCAGCTCCCACACAGGACCAGCTAGGGGGGGGGTGCCTCCCCCACGCTCAGCTCCCACACAGGACCAGCTAGGGGGGGTGGTGCCTCCCCCACGCTCAGCTCCCACACAGGACCAGCTAGGGGGGGTGGTGCCTCCCCCACGCTCAGCTCCCACACAGGACCACCTAGGGGGGGGGGGTGGTGCCTCCCCCACCCTCAGCTCCCGCAAAAGACCAGCTAGGGTGGGGGGGGGGGTGCCTCCCGCAAGCTCAGCTCCCACACAGGACCAGCTAGGGTGGGGGGGGGGTGCCTCCCCCATGCTCAGCTCCCACACAGCACCAGCTAGGGGGGTGGTGCCTCCCCCACGCTTAGCTCCCACACAGCACCAGCTAGGGGGGTGGTGCCTCCCCCACGCTTAGCTCCCACACAGGACCAGCTAGGGGGGGGGGGGGGTGCCTCCCCCACGCTCAGCTCCCACACAGGACCAGCTAGGGGGGGGTGCCTCCCCCACGCTCAGCTCCCACACATGACCAGCTAGGGGTTGGTGCCTCCCCCACGCTCAGCTCCCACACAGTATCAGCTAGGGGGGGGGGTGCCTCCCCCACACTCAGGTCCCACACAGGACCAGCTAGGGGGGGGGTGCCTCCCCCACACTCAGCACCCACACAGGACCAGCTAGGGGGGAGGGGGTGACTCCCCCACGCTCAGCTCCCACACAGGAGCAGCTAGGGGGGGGGGGGTGCCTCCCCCACGCTCAGCTCCCACACAGGACCAGCTAGGGGGGGGGGGTGGTGCCTCCCCCACGCTCAGCTCCAACACAGGACCAGCTAGGGGGGGGTTGGGGCCTCCCCAACGCTCAGCTCCCACACAGGACGAGCTGGGGGGGGGGGGGTGACTCCCCCACGCTCAGCTCTCACACAGGACCAGCTAGGGGGGGGGTTGGTGCCTCCCCCACGCTCAGCTCCCACACAGGACCAGCTAGGGGGGGGGTGCCTCCCCCACGCTCAGCTCCCACACAGGAACAGCTAGGGGGGGTGCCTCCCCCACGCTCAGCTCCCACACAGGACGAGCTGGGGGGGTGTGCCTCCCCCACGCTCAGCTCTCACACAGGACCAGCTAGGGGGGGGGGTTGGTGCCTCTCCCACGCTCAGCTCCCACACAGGACCAGCTAGGGGGGGAAAGGTGCCTCCCCCACGCTCAGCTCCCACACAGAACCAGCTAGGGGGGGGGGTGCCTCCCCCACGCTCAGCTCCCACACAGGACCAGCTAGGGGGGGTGCCTCCCCCACGCTCAGCTCCCACACAGGACCAGCTAGGGGGGGGGGGGTGCCTCCCCCACGCTCAGCTCCCACACAGGACCAGCTAGGGGGGGGGTGGTGCCTCCCCCACGCTCAGCTCCCACACAGGACCAGCTAGGGGGGGTGCCTCCCCCACGCTCAGCTCCCACACAGGACCAGCTAGGGGGGTGGTGCCTCCCCCACGCTCAGCTCCCACACAGGACTTGCTAGGGGGGGGTGCCTCCCCCACGCTCAGCTCCCACACAGGACCAGCTAGGGGGGGGTGGTGCCTCCCCCACGCTCAGCTCCCACACAGGACCAGCTAGGGGGGGGGGTGGTGCTTCCCCCACGCTCAGCTCCCACACAGGACCTGCTAGGGGGGGGGGTGGTGCCTCCCCCACGCTCAGCTCCCACACAGGACCAGCTAGGGGGGGGGTGGTGCCTCCCCCACGCTCAGCTCCCACACAAGACCTGCTAGGGGGGGGGGTGCCTCCCCCACGCTCAGCTCCCACACAGGACCTGCTAGGGGGGGGGGGTGCCTCTCCCACGCTCAGCTCCCACACAGGACCAGCTAGGGGGGGGGGTGGTGCCTCTCCCACGCTCATCTCCCACACAGGACCAGCAAGGGGGGGGGGGTGCCTCCCCCTCGCTCAGCTCACACACAGGACCAGCTAGGGGGGGGGGTGGTGCCTCCCCCACGCTCAGCTCCCACACAGGACCGGCTAGGGGGGGTGGTGCCTCCCCCACGCTCAGCTCCCACACAGGACCAGCTAGGGGGGGGGGGTGCCTCCCTAACGCTCAGCTCCCACACAGGACCAGCTAGGGGGGGGGTGCCTCCCCTACGCTCAGCTCCCACACAGGACAGGCTAGGGGGGGTGCCTCCCCCACGCTCAGCTCCCACACAGGACCAGCTAGGGGGGGGGTGGTGCCTCCCCCACGCTCAGCTCCCACACAGGACCAGCTAGGGGGGGGGGTGGTGCCTCCCCCACGCTCAGCTCCCACACAGGACCAGCTTGGGGGGGGTGCCTCCCCCACGCTCAGCTCCCACACAGGACCAGCTAGGGGGGGGGGGTGGTGCCTCCCCTACGCTCAGCTCCCACACAGGACCAGCTAGGGGGGGGGGTGGTGCCTCCCCCACGCTCAGCTCCCACACAGGACCAGCTAGGGGGGGGGGTGGTGCCTCCCCCACTCTCAGCTCCCACGCAGGACCAGCTTGGGGGGGGGGTGCCTCCCCCACGCTCAGCTCCCACATAGGACCAGCTAGGGGGGGGGGTGCCTCCCCCACGCTCAGCTCCCACACAGGACCAGCTAGGGGGGGGGTGGTGCCTCCCTCATGCTCAGCTCCCACACAGGACCAGCTAGGGGGGGGTGTGGTGCCTCCCCCACGCTCAGCTCCCACACAGGACCAGCTAGGGGGGGGGGGTGCCTCCCCCACGCTCAGCTCCCACACAGGACCAGCTAGGGGGGGGGGGTGCGTCCCACACTCCTGTGCTTGCAACAGTCACTTGTTACACACATGTGAGCCGCCCTTGCAGGAGCCAGAACTGTCAGGTGTGCACCAGTTGCCTAGAGCAGCAGACCTCACATTCCCAGCTTGAGCAGCAGACCTCACATCCCCAGCTAGAGCAGCAGACCTCACATCCCCAGCTAGAGCAGCAGACCTCACATCCCCAGCTAGAGCAGCAGACCTCACATCCCCAGCTAGAGCAGCAGACCTCACATCCCCAGCTAGAGCAGCAGACCTCACATCCCCAGCTAGAGCAGCAGACCTCACATCCCCAGCTAGAGCAGCAGACCTCACATCCCCAGCTAGAGCAGCAGACCTCACATCCCCAGCTCGAGCAGCAGACCTCACATCCCCAGCTAGAGCAGCAGACCTCACATCCCCAGTATTGTCTGGGGAGTTGCGAGGTACGCGCACGATGCTCGTACGTGCACCACGTACTTAGGCAGGGCGAGGGAGCAGGACGTGCCAAGGACAGGAAGTTACACCATGCAGGTAGTCAGCAGCCGGCGGACGTGACTAACCTCCTCCCACACGTCACCTCACACACCACAGTCTCTGCCACACAACTTGACAACACAGCCTCACTCACTCAAGTATATTGTTAACTTCTTCCCACACTGGCCGCCTTACCCTTGTCATCTTCATAAGTTAATTATTAATTTTCTCATGTGGGGCGAGTTTATTGGGCAGCGCCACTCATCCTGTGAGTGGACACACCGCCATAGTGACAGTATTGGTCAGCGTCACTCATCCTGTGAGTGGACACACCGCCATAGTGACAGTATTGGGCAGCGCCACTCATCCTGTGAGTGGACACACCGCCATAGTGACAGTATTGGGCAGCGTCACTCATCCTGTGAGTGGACACACCACCATAGTGACAGTATTGGGCAGCGCCACTCATCCTGTGAGTGGACACACCGCCATAGTGACAGTATTGGGCAGCGCCACTCATCCTGTGAGTGGACACACCGCCATAGTGACAGTATTGGGCAGCGTCACTCATCCTGTGAGTGGACACACCGCCATAGTGACAGTATTGGGCAGCGCCACTCATCCTGTGAGTGGACACACCGCCTTAGTGACAGTATTGGGCAGCGCCACTCATCCTGTGAGTAGACACACCGCCTTAGTGACAGTATTGGGCAGCGCCACTCATCCTGTGAGTGGACACACCGCCATAGTGACAGTATTGGGCAGCGCCACTCATCTTGTGAGTGGACACACCGCCATAGTGACAGTATTGATGTTCAGATTCAGATTCAGATGTTTATTCAGGTAAGGTATATACATACAAGTGATGTTACATTAATGGATTGATATATAGATAGAGCTAGTACATACAATGCCTAAAGCCACTATTACGCAATGCGTTTCGGGCAATTGGGCAGCGCCACTCATCCTATGAGTGGACACACCGCCATAGTGACAGTATTGGGCAGCGCCACTCATCCTGTGAGTGGACACACCGCCATAGTGAGAGTATTGGGCAGCGCCACTCATCCTATGAGTGGACACACCGCCATAGTGACAGTATTGGGCAGCGTCACTCATCCTGTGAGTGGACACACCACCATAGTGACAGTATTGGGCAGCATCACTCATCCTGTGAGTGGACACACCGCCTTAGTGACAGTATTGGGCAGCGCCACTCATCCTGTGAGAGGACACACCGCCATAGTTTTTTTTTATTATTATTTTCTACCAGAGACGTGGCCACACATTTACAATGCTAACCAGCATATATACATTTTCTTCTGTCCTCCGTGGACAGGGTTAGAGAAGTGTTAAACATATAGTTGAAGGGTTTATTGAACACTCAACCACAGAAGGTGATTCGGTGCTTTTAAAATGCTAAGCTAACCTACATACGTAAATACATAGATACACAGATTTACGTATGCCCTACATAAAGTGTTTGATATGTCTTTTACATAGTGTCATTAATGTACATTCTCAAAGGTGAAATGTAATTCTGATCAGCTTCCATATATACTTTATACCCATACATATACATACACACACATATACATACATATATACACACACATGCATTCACATACATTTGTCTCATTTACTCTGATAGGGTGAGATAGCTGATAAAGAAACTAGTGTGCAATTAAGCACTTAATCACTGAAGGTGATGAAGGTGCTTTTACAAGCTCAGGTTATATAGTTACTTCATATATATATACATTGTATAATTGATATTTTACATGGTCAATCTTGGATACAAGTCCAATATATCATCAAGTGTTCCAGTACTCATATAGTAATTACAGAGTTCAGCATACCTTAGCCCAGGAAGGCGAAAGTCAGTCAGGATGGGACATTCTACAATATAATGTTCAAACAAGTGCATGTTTTCTCTTTCACAAAGTTGACACATTGTGTACTCGACATTTGGGTTTTGAGAAAGCTGCCAGATACGTCTATATCCCAGGCGTATTCTGGCCACTATAACATCACATTGCCGGGTTCTTGTTCTATTAGTCCCATATGTGAATGTCTCCTCACGATATCTATCATAATATTTAATGCTACAACTTTCAGGTCTTTGTGAATTTGTTAGGTCGGTGAGATCTTCATTAGATATTTGTTTAAGTATTCTCTTTGTCACTGCTAATGAAACACCCATATCAATTTCTACCACTGGTTTTCTGCAGGCTGTCTTTGCAAGCATATCAACAGTGTCATGCCTTAAGATGCCAACATGTGATGGTATCCATAGGTATTTAATCTCAAATCTGTTTTCTTTAGCAGCTAAAACATTCATTCGAATATCACTGACTATTTTCTGGGTGTCACTACTATGTGCGTTCAATGCCAGGAGTGCACTCTGCGAGTCACAGTATATAAGTCCACTGCCTTTGTCTTTTAAAAATTCAGTGGCAAGGTATATGCCTGCAAGTTCGGTTTGAGTTGTACTTGCCCAGTCATTGACGCGCTTCATTGCTGTATGTACGAGAGAAGATTGTTCAAATATGTTACATGAGCCGTCGGTATAGCACTGATACACATCGTTATCCATACTCTGAGTACTTTCAGTGATGCTTTTCAGTGTTAACTGTTTTAATAATGTAGAGTGCACACTATCTTTCTTGGGCGCATTTACAAAATCAACTGATAGATCCCAGTAATTGGCTGATTAATCACTAGTTGAGTTGGGTACATATTTAATATTTTGATGGAGTTGGTTACCTTGTAGAACCAATATACATAATCAGATTTCGTTCTTCTACTGTAGACCTCAGGTGAGTGCATCATATTAGAAAGATTAGCTTGAAACTTCATGTGTTGTCTAGATCTACTCAATGCCTTCACCCCGAAAACTGTGCTAATAGACAAAATTCTCTCACTTATGGTAGGTAATTTTAACTCTGCTCTCATATTAACTATTCTCGTGGACTTTGGAGCCCTAAGGATGATGTGGGAACCGACCTGTGAGATTTATATATATTTAATTTATATGAATTTATATAGAATTTATATTTACGTTAATTTATATATTTCGATAGCAATTTGTATGATGGGACTGTATTTCTGCAATAATCTCACAAATCGATCCACTACACATTAGGGGGGAGGTTTATATTGAATTTATATATATGCAGTCAATCAAACTACAGTATTAAACTACATATATTGTTAAACATTGAAGAGGTTCCTTATCTTATTTGTACAGCAGGCCTTAGTCCACCAGATATAACTAGGATGTAGACACCAAATTGCTTCCATCACCCTGGTAACTGATACACAAAGCATGCTTCCTCTTCTTCACCTGTCAAAAGGGCGCTAGGTATGAAGCCAGAATCCTAATATATGACAGTTATATCAGAGAAAATACTGTACAATGAACCATAAAGACCAAGGCTTAATTACCTTTTGTATGAGGCGATTTCGCATTCTAACTGGCTCGCCCTTATCTACCTAACATTTAACTGGCCAGAAATGATTAGATAAATGGGTTTCGGCAGAACACTTTCCTTGTATTTGTTGACAGCGTGTTGATGATGGTACACCTTTGGTTTCCATAACACTTCGTCCAAGAGAAATTAACAGGAGCCGAATTTGCTCCCGTGCGCTTCTGGTCTGAGAACAATAACAACAATGGCTGACCACTCCCTCCTCACTACGCTACTGGCCTACATTGTCCAGATATCAGAAAGTGATAGAAGGGTCACATTTACTCTATTTTAATATTGATAATTAAGTTAATTTATATGAGATGTTTTTATGATGGTAAAGTCCAAAGACTAATGTATTTAAGAATAATTCCCAGCAGAATAGCTGGTGAATTTATAATAGTATGTGGCAATGATATCCCGTTTTCTATACACGGAAAATTCCACTACAAGTTACATTTCTATGGTAACTTGTGTATACAATGGCAGCAATATTATCTGCCTGTATGATATTATTAATTGGTTTCGGATTTTCCGACATAATTCCCCGGGGGCTGCTCACGGGTCGAAGTCCTATTTAGAACAGACGAACACCGATACTCCTCCTTCGAATTATTAGATTAATTTGATGTTAGTAGTTAGTAATCACACATTTGTGCATCTGTTCGTACAGGACAGATGTCCTGTACTCGAGTTGCAGGGGTTAGAAGTCTAGTGCGATTTCATTTCCCTGTTAACTCTTGAGCGGCTAAAATTCAAGCCTAAATACATATTATTTAACCCAGAAGACTGAATGTGATCATGTACTACAGTCAAGTATGATTCAGGGACTGCAGTGAGATCAGTGGCATTAAATATAACTTAAAGCTTGTTCAGGTAACTGGTCATTGATATATAAACACTGAGGCCCATGGAATTCATCTTGATTAAATAATAAATGTATCAAAATTAGTCATCAGATTTATTTGAGTTTAATTTAGTTAATTGATTCAGAGGATTGAATAGCCCATCATTAAAGTAAAGAATGGTTCTGAGAATGCAGTGGGTTCAGTGACATTGGTCGCAGTGACTTGTAGCTGTTTAGGCTACTGTTCACTGATTTGCCACTGAGGCCTCTTGAACTCCTCTTCAGCTTTAAATGATGATATTAACATCAACCTCTGTTACTATAGTCAGCTGTAATCTCCTTAGTATAATGCTACTGGAGAAATATAATCAGCTGACAAATTTAGATTTCTACTGGTATTGTTTATCTGCAGCCATAGGTCTCCTCAGGCTTGATACTGGGCCTGAGAGTAATTTACCTCCTGCAGAATTTAACATGGTTACGCCCTGATATTCAGTAGGGCTACCAATGAATCGATGGCAATAGTCTGACCCTACAAGGAGACCGAAGTCGGTGAGGGGATCAGACTTAATATTATCTGCCAATTTTATTCCTCTATTTCTCAGGAATTTGGCTGTTGCTCTCAGACCTTCAACTTGAAGGTCTACTGGTATTTTGTCCACCACAATGGCTTGTACTCGACAGACGTACCTGCCTAAACGTACTGATGGTTGTACCACCTGGTAGACTTGAGGTCCTGCATCTGTTACAAACCCTGAGATGTTGAATGACGTCTGGGCTATAGGCCTTAATTGTAGTTCATCTGCCAACATTTTAGTGACATGTTCTCTGGGACCCTTGGTCAAACAACCCACGGGTATGGACCTTGGCCCTCTTATTCAGGATGGTAATTTTGGCAGTAGGCAAAGTCGTATTACCTTTAGACTTTGCCGATTGGACACTCTTCGTTTGTTGCACCTTGCAGTACTGTACTGTGGTGGGAATGCTATCTTCCACCTTGGGTCTTGAATACGTTAATTTCGTATGTTTGCACAGTGCTGCATGGTGCCTACCTCTTCTACACCTGTTGCAGATGTTGAATTGGGTATCACAATAGTCTATGTTGTGTGACTTGAGACACCTTGAACATCTCCCTAATTCCTGGAGTCGCTCAATGCGAGTGTCTCTGGTTGGATAATTAGCACAACAGTATGTTGAATGTTTCTTTTTGCAGAACATACATGTCCCCCAGCCTACTGCACGTTTGGAAGTTACAGGTTTGGGTGAACTAGTAACAGTAGGCTTGGAGGATTCTGCTGCATTGTCAGATTTTCTCCAACTAGATGTGAGAGTACTTGGCTGATGTTTATTTGGGGTAGTTGTTTTACCCTTTAATTGACTATTATTTTCTATTTCTGAAGGCTCGCATGAGGCTTTAACTTCCTCATTTGCTCGTCGTTTGTTTATGATGGAACGCAAACCTTCAGTGTTGTCCTGTACTGTCAGGATGGTGTTATGTTGATGCGTGTATAATTCATCTAGTATATCGCTGGACAATTTTTGTTGAAGGACTACTTTGGTCATCCATTCACTAGTAGTTATATCAACCTTAAGACTGAATGTTCTTAGTAGCGACTCAAACTCCATGCTGAAGGATTGTAATGAGTCAGCAGTCTGATCAGGTTGAGGTAAGTCCAGCAATTGTAGTACAAGATGTATGACAGTTTTCTCGTTGCCAGCATTATTCATATTGCCTAGTTGATAAAGCCTTGTGGGACTTGTATTGGGGCTGCTCATAATACTGAACAAGGACTGATGGTAGCCTAGGGTAAAATTCTGCACTCACTAGGCGATAATCCTACCTCTACTAGAGGTTAGCACTTAAAATTAATACACATTATGTATATATATATATATGTATATATATATATATAATCATACACACTAATGATTTGAGTGATAAACCAGTGTCACTGGAAGTACCTTTAGGTTAGCTCTTCTATATCACCCTAGTATGGTATAGACACTAATTAATCACTCAAAGGTGTTATGATCATAAGTAAATTATTATATATACAACTCAACTCGAGTTGATAATAATTACACCCAAAATAGGGTCTGGACCATTCATTAATGGTGCTAGGTTGTTTAATATAGTACAACTAGACTATGGTAATAATGGGACTAGAATGAACAATAAATAGTTCAACTAGTCAATGGTAATATCCTACCCTGTTGTGGGATGGCAATTGGTAAATATTATATTGTGAACACTAGTGCAATATATATTAAATAATTCTCTATTTTGGAGAAATAATATACACAATTATTGATAATAGCCTCTTAATTGCCTCTATGAAACTTCTAATATTATCAAGAATTATTAAATATTATTAGTGACCTCGCGAAACAAACTCCACAAAATTCGTGGATAATCTCTCGCGAAATTAACACCACGAAATCCGTGAACAATTTCGGGAGGACACAGCCACTAATTTGGCTGGCTTCAATATAAGCGCTGTCACGGAATAAGAACCCACCAAATCTGTGGTTGACCATGAAACGCTGACTGAGGCAGAACTGAGTTGGGTGCTCTTGAACTCGTTCGAGGCAACGCCGGCGTCTTTGACTGCTGGCTTTGTTGTTCACTGTACTAGTATATTTAATGAATCCACAGGTTAACTGGTTCATCTGGAGCTAAGATGACCAAATAATCTGTCATCCGACTCGAAGATGACCAAAAATGTGGTTTCGAAAGACCAAATAATTTGGGAACGACCTGTGAGATTTATATATATTTAATTTATATGAATTTATATAGAATTTATATTTACGTTAATTTATATATTTCGATAGCAATTTGTTTGATGATAAGTGGACTGTATTTCTGCAATAATCTCACAAATCGATCCACTACACATTAGAGGGGGGGGGGGGTATATTGAATTTATATATATGCAGCCAATCAAACTACAGTATTAAACTACATATATTGTTAAACATTGAAGAGGTTCCTTATCTTATTTGTACAGCAGGCCTTAGTCCACCAGATATAACTAGGATGTAGACACCAAATTGCTTCCATCACCCTGGTAACTGATACACAAAGCATGCTTCCTCTTCTTCACCTGTCAAAAGGGCGCTAGCTATGAAGCCAGAATCCTAATATATGACAGTTATATCAGAGAAAACACTGTACAATGAACCATAAAGACCAAGGCTTAATTACCTTTTGTATGAGGCGATTTCGCATTCTAACCGGTTCGCCCTTATCTACCTAACATTTAACTGGCCAGAAATGATTAGATAAACGGGTTTCGGCAGAACACTTTCCTTGTATTTGTTGACAGCGTGTTGATGATGGTACACCTTTGGTTTCCATAACACTTCGTCCAAGAGAAATTAACAGGAGCCGAATTTGCTCCCGTGCGCCTCTGGTCTGAGAACAATAACAACAATGGCTGACCACTCCCTCCTCACTACGCTACTGGCCAACATTGTCCAGATATCAGAAAGTGATAGAAGGGTCACATTTACTCTATTTTAATATTGATAATTAAGTTAATTTATATGAGATGTTTTTATGATGGTAAAGTCCAAAGACTAATGTATTTAAGAATAATTCCCAGCAGAATAGCTGGTGAATTTATAATAGTATGTGCAATGATATACCGTTTTCTATAGACGGAAAATTCCACTACAAGTTACATTTTCTATGGTAACTTGTGTACACAATGGCAGCAATATTATCTGCCTGTATGATATTATTAATTGGTTTCAGATTTTCCGACAGATGAGACGCATAGCTTCATTTTGCAAGGTTTCAAGAGATTTCAGCTCTTTGTCAGTATACAGTGTGAGATGTAGGGCATTGCAGTCAATCACAGAGCGTATAAATGATACATAAAACATTCTAGCAAGTCTCACGTTAAGTCCATAATTGACACCAACAAGGACCCGCAAGGGCTTTAATCTCTCCCAAAGTCTCCTCTTGAGAGAAGAAAGGTACCCAGGGTCGTTAATGGGGACACCAAGGTATCTGTAAGACTCGCAGTTCTCAAGTGCTCGCCCATCTATATGATAATTGGCTGGTGGACTACCACATGGAATGAGGGCACGAGTTTTCTGTACAGAGATAAGGAGGCCACATTCCTCAGCTCTAGTAGCAAAAGCGTCGAGCAGAACTTGCATTCTAGGCTCGGTGGCAGCCTGTAAACATATATCATCAGCATAACAAATGAGTGTCTTCATTATTAGTTGGAAGATCTTTAATAAGTTTATGCATCAGAACGTTGAACAACATGGGACTGAGGACTCCTCCTTGTGGAGTTCCCAGTTCAAAGTGTTTGCTCTCTGTGCTTTTAACACCATTAAACAAAACATGTGCTGTTCGATTAGACAAATAGCCCTTGATCCATTTCAGTAATTTTCCTTGTATTCCCAGCTCGGCAAGCTGTTCCAGTATGATTTCTCTGTTTGCTGTATCAAAAGCTGCTGCTAGGTCGATGAAGACTGTTTGAGGGGAAGCTTCAATATGTGCGAAGTACTCAGCAAAACAGTGTTGTGTACTGAGCCCAGGCATCAATCCAAACAGTTGAGGTGACAGGTGCCCCTGTATACGATACATGAGTCTGTTAAGAACAATACGTTCAAGCACTTTCCAAACATACGATGTTAAAGATATGGGTCTATAATTATCTGAGTGTGGTTTGGGGATGGGAACAATGACACTCTTTGTCCAAGCATCAGGTAATACTCCTTCACGTAAACTCATTCTGTACAACACTAATAGTGGAATACCTGGTACGTGTGAGACTAATCTCAGTAGACTGTAAGTAATACCATCCTCTCCAGGAGCAGTTGATTTTCCCATCTTTAGTGCATGATTTAATTCCCATTCAGTTTCATCATTAAGGTCCGACACATCGATAGCTGTACAGGCAAGATTGATGGTTCGTTGTCTGTTGGGGCGTGTGTCATCACGTTTGTGCTGTATGTTAATTGGGAGTGAGTCGTAGCTCGAAGTTAGTGCCCATTGATCAAGGAGGATGTTTGCTTGTTCTAGTGGGCTGTGGTGCAGCGGTTTGGTTGGGCTGCTTCTAGAGATTTTTCGTATCTTTTCCCAAACTTCAACAAGTGTTGTTTGCTCATTTATACTTTGTAGGAACTCTTCCCAACGTTTATTACGTATAACGTTGCTCATGTCTCTCACCTCTTTATTTGCAACTAAAAATGCATGCAAGTCACCTTGTGCTTTGGTTCGTTTGTACGTATCTCCAAGTTGCTTTACTCGTTCATGTTCTTTAACAAATACGGAGTCAAGGACCCACTTGGGTGGTGGTAGGTGTTGCCCACTTCTGCTAGGCTTACGACCTGTTCCCCAACACACCCATGTGTCGTAGTAGGTAGTAATCGTATCAACGAGATCTCTGGAGAAGGCTTGTACATTCGTTATTGTGTAATCTTGATACCATTTTGAAATACAATTAATAAAGTTGTCATGCAAGCCATATGGGATATTCATTTTCCGTCTCTGATGTCTATTAGATACATCCATAGTGACAGTAGTGGGCAGAGCCACTCATCCTGTGAGTGGACACACCGCCATAGTGACAGTATTGGGCAGCGTCACTCATCCTGTGAGTGGACACACCGCCATAGTGACAGTATTGGGCAGCGTCACTCATCCTGTGAGTGGACACACCGCCATAGTGACAGTATTGGGCAGCGCCACTCATCCTGTGAATGGACACACCGCCATAGTGACAGTATTGGGCAGCGCCACTCATCCTGTGAGTGAACACACCGCTATAGTGACAGTATTGGGCAGCACCACTCATCCTGTGAATGGACACACCACCATAGTGACAGTATTGGGCAGCGCCACTCATCCTGTGAGTGGACACACCGCCATAGTGACAGTATTGGGCAGCGCCACTCATCCTGTGAGTGGACACACCGCCATAGTGACAGTATTGGGCAGCGCCACTCATCCTGTGAGTGGACACACCGCCATAGTGACAGTATTGGGCAGCGCCACTCATCCTGTGAGTGGACACACCGCCATAGTGACAGTATTGGGCAGCGCCACTCATCCTGTGAGTGAACACACCGCCATAGTGACAGTATTGGGCAGCGTCACTCATCCTGTGAGTGGACACACCACCATAGTGATAGTATTGGGCAGCGTCACTCATCCTGTGAGTGGACACACTGCCATAGTGACAGTATTGGGCAGCGCCACTCATCCTGTGAGTGGACACACCGCCATAGTGACAGTATTGGGCAGCGCCAGTCATCCTGTGAGTGTACAAACCCGCTGGGTTGTTCATCTTGTCACTTGTACACAGGCACAGCTGGGACTTGCTTAACTGTCCCAAGTTAACAGCTTATCAAGCAAGAAGATTAACATCTGTCAACCCTTAAAATCTTACGTTATCTTGCGTTTGCAAAATGGGGAAATCTTTTTAAGAGCAGTATCAATATTTCACAAATAGTGTTTTCTTAACTTAAACAATGTGGGGTTTATTATTCTACACATATTTCTAATGTCTCTTAGATGTTCACATTCTCTCAGGTAGTGGTCAAGGCGGTGTCCATCACTCTCATCACAGATTCTGCAACTCCGCGGCTCAGCTGTTGTTTCCATTCCAAATCTCTATTGATATTTGTATTAAAGACAGATTCTCGCTATTACCGATTCTCTCCCGCGGCCACATCCTCTTCGTTCGTCTATAATGATTGGGATTGCCAGCTGCAACTATGTTGTACCATCATACAGATTCGCTGATTTGTGCTTCTATCCTCCTTTCCTCAGTTACCTTGGCACGGTGATGTTGCCTGACAATACCCAGGGTCATTGGACTTCGGTATGGGAAGAATTATTGCGTATTTCCATTATGTGGGCAGCACTCCGCTTAGGAATGACTTGCTAAACAGGTGGAATAGTGGTTTCCCAGACACCTCACACAGTGCATTATGTCGCAGGTGACGCCATCTTCACCAGGTGCTGTACTTTTACCCTTTTTCATAGCCCCCCTTACCTCCTGGGCTGTGGTTGGTTCCCCTTATTCGTCATCACTAGATTGTGCTCTTGTTATCCTAATTCTTCTGTCATCATGTCGCAGGAGCTGTTCCCTGCTGATTTCCGCAGGGAGGGAGGAGGAGGATGCTGCATCACTCCTTTGTGAATTAGTTCCTCAGCCTTACCCTGGGGGTCTTTGTGAGCCGCAAGCCGGGTTCTGCCCCCATTAGCTATCTGAATTTTTGCCCACACTTGTCTTGCAGATGTTTTTCTTCCACTTTAGATAGTAAAGTCAAGCCATTTTCTTTCCTGCTCTTTAATCTTCTCTTCTCTGGCAACTTAACACACAGTTTTAAACAGCTCTTGGTTGCTTTCAGTGAGATATCTCCAATACTCTCTACTCATGTCTCTTACATTTGCATTGAGCATCTTTATGTAATCGTCCTCATATCATTGTATTTTCTTACTTTGAGGGTTACTTCGCCCAGTCGTACTGCTCGGAACTCTGAGACAGCTCTCAATTTGTTTATTAAGGTCATCAACAAGTGTATCAATGTCTTCTGGGATTTGGCATTCCGTGAACCAGTCACTCATCTTGCTTATGAAGTGCGGCCTCATATCCGGTCCTAGTGATAACCTTTTTCTTTTATTTGTCTCTATCCTTCTCTACTCATGTCGTTGGTGGTAATCAGTGCCCAGTGAAACAGAGTGACAGTTTCCGTCCATTGACATTGGGCTGATGGCAGTTGGCACCAAAGTGTGGGTGTCTGGCATTAAGGTCACCGACCAGCAAGGTAGGTTCTTCATGAACAAATTTAGGCAGTGTGTCAAGGTCAAGTTTAGTCTGTGGCACATATAGGTTGATTATATGAAGGAAATTATTGTTTAAGTGAAGGGTTACCCCCAATGATTCATACTCATCCCACATGTGGAGGTCATCAATAATCTGTGCGGGAATGTTGTTGTTTACAAAAGTGATGAGACCCCGTTTTCTTCCCCAGAGGGCAGGGAGAACTTGCGATAACCGCTGAATCTTTGGTTGAAGTCATCACCCACCAGCGTCTCCTGTAGCACTATGACGTCAGTTTGGTGTTCACGGACGTACTGTATGATGTCATTAAATCTATTCCGAACTACATTGCAGTTCCATTGTAGTATAGTGAGATGTTCTTCGAAGTGATTATCCATTTTGAGGTTGTTTGTCATCAGATGCGCTATGCGTGTAATTATTATGTTCACGTGTGTTATCGTGTATTCCATGGTGTTTGGTGTTGCTGTCTGCACTGGTGTTGCTGCGTACGCTGTTGTGTTGGTGTCCTTGTTGTGTCTGCTGACGTACCTCGGCAGCATGTGTTGCATCATCTTGCACCAGGTTCTGGCTTCCAGACCTCCACTTGACGAACTCTGCTGTTGCAGGATTTTGAGCATTTGGTCCTAAGTCGTCTTAATCTGGCAGAGGGCTTTCTCAAGTTCCGTTTGCTTTTGTAATATTTGGCGGACGACTGGATGAGCTTGTATCATATGGTTTAATATTGCTTTGACACAAGCCAGAGTGACGACCTCCTGGGGGTCAGGATAGGGGTCAGGATGGAGGTTAGTAAGTGGGGCAGTGGCAGTGTGGGTGGCGGGTGTGCCTGGAGGGGGAGACGGTTGGGAGACAGAGGAGAGGTCTAGTTCATTGGTAGGGGTTCGGGGGTCGGGTGGTGGTGTGACACCGTGGGTAGACCTTCACAACATTCCTCTCATGGCACCGGTAGCAGCAGCGCGTGGCGCTCACAGAGAGATCTAGGCGGTACGCTGTTTGAGCGCCCCGCACCTGCAACCACCTGCCCCTGCATATTGCTGTTTCATGGGACCACCGTTTAGAACTGTCTGACATCACAACCATCACTGTGATCAGCAACATGGCTTCAGCACAAGTAGCACCTGTTGCTAACTTGCGACGCAGCGGTCAGCCGCCGCATGGTCGGCCCCCACATGCATACTCTCATGGTAACTATCTGGGGCCACATTCTTAGTGTGGTAACTATCTGGGGCCACATTCTTAGTGTGGTAACTATCTGGGGCCACATTCTTAGTGTGGTAACTATCTGGGCCCACATTCTTAGTGTGGTAACTATCTGGGGCCACATTCTTAGTGTGGTAACTATCTGGGGCCACATTCTTAGTGAGGTAACCCTATCTGGGGCCACATTCTTAGTGTGGTAACTATCTGGGGCCACATTCTTAGTGTGGTAACTATCTGGGGCCACATTCTTAGTGAGGTAACCCTATCTGGGGCCACATTCTTAGTGTGGTAACTATCTGGGGCCACATTCTTAGTGTGGTAACTATCTGGGGCCACATTCTTAGTGTGGTAACTATCTGGGGCCACATTCTTAGTGAGGTAACCCTATCTGGGACCACATTCTTAGTGTGGTAACTATCTGGGGCCACATTCTTAGTGTGGTAACTATCTGGGGCCACATTCTTAGTGTGGCAACTATCTGGGGCCACATTCTTAGTGTGGTAACTATCTGGGCCACATTCTTAGTGAGGTAACTATCTGGGGCCACATTCTTAGTGTGGTAACTATCTGGGGCCACATTCTTAGTGTGGTAACTATCTGGGGCCACATTCTTAGCGTGGTAACTATCTGGGGCCACATTCTTAGTGAGGTAACCCTATCTGGGGCCACATTCTTATTGAGGTAACTATCTGGGGCCACATTCTTAGTGTGGTAACTATCTGGGGCCACATTCTTAGTGTGGTAACTATCTGGGGCCACATTCTTAGTGTGGTAACTATCTGGGGCCACATTCTTAGCGTGGTAACTATCTGGGGCCACATTCTTAGTGAGGTAACCCTATCTGGGGCCACATTCTTATTGAGGTAACTATCTGGGGCCACATTCTTAGCGTGGTAACTATCTGGGGCCACATTCTTAGCGTGGTAACTATCTGGGGCCACATTCTTAGTGTGGTAACTATCTGGGGCCACATTCTTAGTGTGGTAACTATCTGGGGCCACATTCTTAGCGTGGTAACTATCTGGGGCCACATTCTTAGTGAGGTAACCCTATCTGGGGCCACATTCTTATTGAGGTAACTATCTGGGGCCACATTCTTAGCGTGGTAACTATCTGGGGCCACATTCTTAGCGTGGTAACTATCTGGGGCCACATTCTTAGTGAGGTAACTATCTGGGGCCACATTCTTAGTGTGGTAACTATCTGGGGCCACATTCTTAGCGTGGTAAGTATCTGGGGCCACATTCTTAGTGAGGTAACCCTATCTGGGGCCACATTCTTATTGAGGTAACTATCTGTGGCCACATTCTTAGCGTGGTAACTATCTGGGGCCACATTCTTATTGAGGTAACTATCTGGGGCCACATTCTTAGCGTGGTAACTATCTGGGGCCACATTCTTAGTGTGGTAACTATCTGGGGCCACATTCTTAGTGTGGTAACTATCTGGGGCCACATTCTTAGTGAGGTAACTATCTGGGGCCACATTCTTAGCGTGGTAACTATCTGGGGCCACATTCTTAGTGTGGTAACTATCTGGGGCCACATTCTTAGTGTGGTAACACTATCTGGGGCCACATTCTTAGTGAGGTAACTATCTGGGGCCACATTCTTAGTGTGGTAACTATCTGGGGCCACATTCTTAGTGTGGTAACTATCTGGGGCCACATTCTTAGTGTGGTAACTATCTGGGGCCACATTCTTAGCGTGGTAACTATCTGGGCCACATTCTTAGTGTGGTAACTATCTGGGGCCACATTCTTAGCGTGGTAACTATGTGGGGCCACATTCTTAGTGTGGTAACTATCTGGGGCCACATTCTTAGTGTGGTAACTATCTGGGGCCACATTCTTAGTGTGGTAACTATCTGGGGCCACATTCTTAGCGTGGTAACTATCTGGGCCACATTCTTAGTGTGGTAACTATCTGGGGCCACATTCTTAGCGTGGTAACTATGTGGGGCCACATTCTTAGTGTGGTAACTATCTGGGGCCACATTCTTAGTGTGGTAACACTACCTGGGGCCACATTCTTAGTGTGGTAACTATCTGGGGCCACATTCTTAGTGTGGTAACTATCTGGGGCCACATTCTTATTGAGGTAACTATCTGGGGCCACATTCTTAGCGTGGTAACTATCTGGGGCCACATTCTTAGTGTGGTAACTATCTGGGGCCACATTCTTAGTGAGGTAACTATCTGGGGCCACATTCTTAGCGTGGTAACTATCTGGGGCCACATTCTTAGTGTGGTAACTATCTGGGGCCACATTCTTAGTGTGGTAACACTATCTGGGGCCACATTCTTAGTGCGGTAACTATCTGGGGCCACATTCTTAGTGTGGTAACTATCTGGGGCCACATTCTTAGTGTGGTAACTATCTGGGGCCACATTCTTAGTGTGGTAACTATCTGGGGCCACATTCTTAGCGTGGTAACTATCTGGGGCCACATTCTTAGTGTGGTAACTATCTGGGGCCACATTCTTAGTGTGGTAACACTATCTGGGGCCACATTCTTAGTGAGGTAACTATCTGGGGCCACATTCTTAGTGTGGTAACTATCTGGGGCCACATTCTTAGTGTGGTAACTATCTGGGGCCACATTCTTAGTGTGGTAACTATCTGGGGCCACATTCTTAGCGTGGTAACTATCTGGGGCCACATTCTTAGTGTGGTAACTATCTGGGGCCACATTCTTAGCGTGGTAACTATCTGGGGGCCACATTCGTAGTGTGGTAACTATCTGGGGCCACATTCTTAGTGTGGTAACTATCTGGGGCCACATTCGTAGTGTGGTAACTATCTAGGGCCATATTCTTAGCATGGTAACTATCTGGGACCACATTCGCAGCGTGGTAACTATCTGGGGCCACATTCTTAACGTGGTAACTATCTGGGGCCACATTCTTAGCGTGGTAACTATTTGGGGCCACATTCTTAGTTTGGTAACTATTTGGGGCCACATTCTTAGCGTGGTAACTATTTGGGGCCACATTCTTAGTGTGGTAACTATCTGGGGCCACATTCTTAGCATGGTAACTATCTAGGGCCACATTCTTAGCGTGGTAACTATATGAGGCCACATTCTTAGCGTGGCAACTATCTGGGCCCACATTCTTAGCGTGGTAACACTATCTGGGGCCACATTCTTAGTGTGGTAACTATCTGGGGCCACATTCTTAGCGTGGTAACTATCTGGGGCCACATTCTTAGCATGGTAACACTATCTGGGGCTACATTCTTAGTGTGGTAACTATCTGGGGCCACATTCTTAGTGTGGTAACCCTATCTGGAGCCACATTCTTAGCGTTGTAACACTATCTGGGGCCACATTCTTAGCGTGGTAACTATCTGGGGCCACATTCTTAGTGTGGTAACCCTATTTGGAGGCCACATTCTTAGCATGGTAACTATCTGGGGCCACATTCTTAGCGTGGTAACTATCTGGGGCCACATTCTTAGTGTGGTAACCCTATTTGGAGGCTACATTCTTAGCATGGTAACTATCTGGGGCCACATTTATTCGTTGCCTTGCGGGGTTGAATGTAGACACAGTAGGCTCTTCTGTATATTTATTGACTGAGACAAAAAGACGTATATCTGGCCAGCCGAGGTCCACCTACTCTGAGTCTGTCGGGAGAACTGGGCTGCTGCTGGGAGCATGGCTGGTGACTGTCTGTCTGGCATGACATCAGAGGCCTACTTGCCTGTGATTGGTTATGTCTCAACGGACATTCAATTTGAGTATAACACCGCTCGGACACGCTATCAAGTCGACGGCCCTTGTCGACAAGCTCTGGCTAGCTATATAGTTACTATGATACTGAAGGGACCTCGGTGGCATTCAATAATGACTTACATGTGAAATTTGCATAATAAACATTAAAAGAAGATCATGTGTGCATAATACTAACACCTCGGCATATGCACCAAAAAAAAATTGATCATAATAGGTGAAAATCCTGGTAATAATGCTTTAATTAAACTAGAGCATTAAGAACATGTGTATGTCTACTGATCAGATATGAACAATACAACTCAAGGTATTGCCTAAACAAAATTATTAACTTGTGTCAATGGCATGTGCTTGAAAACCATACAAAATTAAACAATTATTACATTAATGGAACAAAGTTCTGACCTGACAACCACAAATGAATTTTAAGATTAGATAATGTGGATTTTGTTTTGTTTTTTGCTAATGTACAATATATTTACAAAACCAATGTACAATATATTTAATGTTCAATATATTTACAAGCATATACAAGACCTGGAACAAGAAGACTAACATCTGCGTGATAGCAGTCAGGATTCACTGGCCACAATGTGGTTGCTAGAACATTAATAACTCTTATGACAAGCACTGTAAAAATACAAATGGTAGTAGACTTAACAATGGCATCTAATTTATAACAAAATAAAGTTGAGAAAAACTATACATTATATCAAATGGTAATAATAAGACACATATGGTAGAAATACTGCAAATGATTTTTTTTTTCAAAACAAACAGAATAACTGCAGAGTGCACTCAATTATAAATTCTGCGGATATCTACACCTAGCTCATCCAGAGCACTATACAACTCTGGCTCTGACTGAAGGTCCGGAACAGTTGACACTTCATGTGACAAACTATCATCTTGAGAGGTAACCTCGTTAACATCTAGCCAATGGACATGTGGTGAGTGTACGGTTGAAATGAGAGGTCTAGATCTAAGATTATAGTTGTTAGTATGGGGGTTGCTGAACATCCAGTGGTCTGTCAACCACAGAAGGTGGTGTCCGAGTAGGAGGATCTGTCTGAGTAAGTTCATTGTCATCTTCCTCATCAGTCTCGTCAACAGTCATTTTAGCTAACTTCATATGGTCTAATTGTTCATTTATATACTCTCCTCTTACTAAGTTCTTAAGTCTGTATTTGTTACCTTTGATAAGCTCTGTTACCTTATATGGACCCAAAAATTTCTTAGTTAACTTGTACATATGACCAGACCTGTGTTGGTTAAGTATCATTACTGTCATGTTCACAGAAAATGGTACCATCCGTTTTCTATGTGTGGTGGAGCAGACGCCAGAGAGAGTGAAGGTAAACAAGAGCATACAGGACGCCCGCCAAGCTTGGTAGCTACTAGTCATGTAATCATATTAAGTATTAAAGTCAGTAACCAAGTCATGACTTTACATCACCCTACAACCAAGACTTCCTCAGTAACACACAAACACCACATTGGCGACGAGGATGAACTGTGAACGCAGGTATTTGTTCAGTTTCAAACACAAGAGAGAAGCATGCTGCCTGGAGGAGGAAGAGAAGCTGTGAGCGCCATACCCGATGCTGTATGCTAACCGATGCTGTGTGCTAACCAATGCTGTGTGCTAAACGATGCTGTGTGCTAACCAATGCTGTGTGCTACCCAAGCTGTGCTGAAGAAACTGTGTACTGAGGAATCTGCCGACGTTGTGTACGAAACGACGCATTGATGTGTACAAAACCTGATGTTTTGGTTACGAAACGATGCTTCGTGCTACAAAATTCATCACACTGAATTGACTGCTGTACCAACTGCTGCACCAACTGCTGCACCAACTGCTGTACCAACTGCTGTACCAACTGCTGCTGTACCAACAGCAGTTGGTACAGCAGCAGTTGGTACAGCAGTTTTGGTTGCTGTGCTGCTGCTGTGAGTAGGAACAACACATGTACACAAGGGCTAGGTAAGAAGTCAGTTGCTGCTATATTGTGCACTGTTGTGAACTTTTGCATTAAAATGCTTGTGTGCTTTGCAAAATTAAAGTAATTACAGTGAATTCTTGACTAACATATACAGTGCAGTAAGTGTTTAATATTCTGAGGAACATTTAAGTGATAAGTTACATTTATTCAGTAAAAATGGCAAATATACCTCAGTTTCCTGCATTTGATCCTGACTGTGACCAGACAAACCTGTCACAGAGGTGGGTCAAATGGCTTAAAAAGTTTGAAAATTTGTTGATAGTTTCTGACATCAAAAGTGCTGAAAGAAAGCGTGCCTTTCTACTTCATTATGCAGGTGATAGAGTTTGTGACATCTTTGACACACTGAAAGACACTGGTGGTGCCAAAGATTATGACACTGCCAAAGCCAAACTAACAGAGCATTTCAAACCAAGGCAAAATACTGCTATGGAAATTATGCATTTCAGGAGAGCAAAACAACTCTCTAATGAAACTGTGGATCAATACCACACACGTCTGCAGGGTTTAGCAGCCCATTGTGAGTTTGCTGATGTTGACAAAGAAATCAAACAGCAAATAATTGAAACATGCACATCTACACGTCTCCGTCGAAGAGCTCTAGAACTTGTTGATGATGAAAGTTCTCTTACCAAGATACTGGATATTGCTCGTCGAATGGAAGATGCTGCACGTGATGCTCGTCTCATGGAGTGCAGTGCCAATAACGGTGCTGCCACTGTTACTAACAGTGATGAGGTACGTAAGGTTCAGGGAGGACACCGTGATCAAAGAAGATATCATGGCAAACCTAACAGTAAATTTAGCCGAGAACCACGTCACAACTGGGGTCAAGGAACAAGGCTCAAGCAGTCACAACGACCCACATCAGAGGGTGTCAACAATAAATGTTACAATTGTGGAGGAGACTACCCACACCAAGATAATGTTTGTCCTGCTCAAGGTAAGAAGTGCTATGAGTGTGGAAAACTAGGTCATTTTGGTGCTATGTGTCGTTCCGCACTAAAGAAACCACAGTCAATGAATAAAAGCACTGTACGAGGATCAGGTCATAGGGGTCGAGGTGGTAAACACAATATTGCACCTCATATCCAGAATGTTAATAATGTACAAGACAACATTTCATTACAACCAGTCTCAGATGACAGTGAATGTGATTATACTTATGGAGTTCAAGCAATCACAGAATGGAATGATCTTCCAAACAACCCAGAGACATGTGTATACATTGCTGGTATTTGTCTCAAAGTTCTTATTGACACTGGATCAAACATTGACACCATGGCTGAGTGCCACTATGAAAAATTTAGAAAACAGTTCCCAAAGCTAGAAAAATACAATGGTAAAGCCACTGCCTATGCTTCGAAGTTAGCCTTGCCAGTGATTGGAACTTTCACTGCAGAGATTAAGTCAAAGAATGCAATGCTCATTACTACATTCCATGTTGTTAGGAATGCAAAGGAGTCTTTACTCAGTTACAAGACTTCAACCAAATTGGGGCTACTTCAGCTTTCTAATGCTGTAGCAGTGGAATCTGCAAACAATGTTGATGGTATTGTTGCTGAATTTTCTGATCGATTTAAATCCATAGGTTGTTATACTGATAGCAAAGTACATCTGCATATCAACCCAGATGTAATTCCAGTTGCCCAACCACATCGCCGACAACCATTCCATACTCGCAAGAAAGTCGATGCCGAACTGGATAGGCTGATAGAACTAGATATCATTGAACCAGTAACAGGCCCAACACCATGGGTAAGCCCAATTGTCACTCCACCAAAGCTGAAGAATCCAGATGAGATACGCATTTGTGTGGACATGCGTGTTCCCAACAAGGCAATAATGCGTGAACGCCATCCTACACCCACTGTAGATGATATGATCTACCGCTTGAATGGTGCAACTATATTCAGCAAGTTAGATTTAAACAAGGGCTATCATCAGCTTGAACTTGATGATGAGAGTCGCTTCATCACAACGTTTACGACACATCGAGGTCTGTATAGGTACAAGCGCCTGAGTTTTGGTATTAACAGTGCTGCCGAGGTATTCCAGCACATCATCAGCCAGGTATTGCAAGACATACCTAATGCTGACAACATGTCTGATGACATCATTGTTTATGGCCGTACCCAAGCTGAACACGACAAAGCTCTTCGTGCAACATTGCAACGCTTACGAGAAAAGAATTTGACGTTAAGCCGAGCAAAGTGTGAGTTCAATCAACATAAAATTGAATTCTTTGGACATGTACTTAGTGACAAAGGTCTGTCTCCAGATCCTAAGAAAGTTGCAGATATCAAGAATGCTGCACCTCCTTCAACGTCCACTGAAGTACATAGTTTTCTGGGAATGGCAAACTACTGTTCTCGCTTCATTCCAGATTTTGCTACCATTACGAAGCCTCTACGTGAGCTCCTGAAGAAAAATGCATCATGGTACTGGAGCGATATCGAGCAAAATGCATTTGATGCTGTGAAAGATGCACTAGTAGAGAATGCGACTGCTGCATACTTTGATCCATCAATGGACACTGAATTAACGGTGGATGCTAGTCCTGTTGGTTTAGGTGCTGTTTTAGCCCAACACAAACCTGGTCAACCAGATTCCAGAGTAGTAATTGCCTACGCCAGCCGTTCTCTCACAGATGTTGAGCAACGATACAGTCAGACAGAGAAGGAAGCTCTTGCTCTTGTATGGGGCTGTGAACACTTCAATGTGTATCTGCTTGGTGCACCCTTCACCACGATAGTCACTGACCACAAACCGTTGGAGACCATCTTCAATAATCCAAAGTCCAAACCACCAGCTCGCATTGAGAGATGGGCTCTTCGTCTGCAACCATACAACTTTACGGTGAAATACAAGCCGGGTGCAGGCAATCCCGCTGATTACATCAGTCGACATCCTGCCAACAGTTTCACCATCACCAAGCATCAGCAAGTTGCCGAGGAATATGTACACTCTGTAACCTGTGATGCAGTCCCTAAGGCTCTTACTCTTGATGAAATCCGTACTGCAACCCTAGAGGACCCAACTCTGCAAGTAACAGTGGATGCATTGACTAAGAAAAAGTTTCCACGCATCCCACCCTCAGGAGTTGACCAAGATGCATTCAAAGCACTTGAACGCATCCAGACAGAATTAAGTGTTACGCAACAACGCGACACTGTGCTGCGAGGTACTCGTATCGTGATTCCAGCTGTTCTCCAGCAACGTGCTCTGAAGCTTGCACATCAAGGACACCAAGGTCTTGTTAGGACGAAACAGCTGCAACGAGAAAAGGTGTGGTTTCCTGGCATTGATCGTCAAGCAAAGGATATGCATGATGCCTGTGTCCCTTGCCAAGCTGCAGTGGATACTTCAAGACCAACACCTCTACAACCTTCACCACTACCTGCTGCACCATGGACGGAAGTATCAATGGACTTCTGCGGACCACTACCAACTGGAGAGTACTTGATGGTAGTCATTGATGATCACTCACGTTATCCAGAAGTAGAAATCATCAATTCCACATCTGCAAAGGCCGTCATCCCGAAACTTGACAAGATCTTTTCAAACTTTGGCATTCCTGAAGTTGTCAAGACGGACAATGGACCGCCATTCAATGGACAAGACTTTGTCAACTTTTCTGAGCATATTGGATTCAAACACCGCCGTGTGATGCCACTACATCCCCAAGCAAATGGAGAAGTTGAGAGATTCATGCAACCTCTCATGAAAGCGGTACGCTGTGCTCATGCCGAAGGACGATCCTGGAAACAAGCTATGTATGCTTTTCTCAGGAACTACCGTGCAACACCACATGGAACACTGGGCAAGTCGCCTGGCGAACTTTTATTTGGACGTCCTATGAGAATCGCACTACCCGTCATGCCAGCCGAGGTAACGGATAAACGTCTCGCTCAGAAGGATGCACTAGCCAAGGGCAAAATGAAAATTGCTCACGATCAACGTGCAAAGGAACAGTTCATAAAGGTTGGAGACACTGTTCTCGTTAAAAAGAAAAAAGAGGGAAAGTTAGATATGCCGTATGATACAAAACCATATAAAGTGATTAGTGTAAAAGGAACTATGGTAACAGCTAGTAATAGAGATCATAGTATAACACGTAATATGGCTTATTTCAAAGTGATTCCAACTAGTGTAGAAAATGATGAAGTGCAAAGTCGTGCAAAAGAAAAAGAAAAAATAGTTATAACCTGACAAACAATTCATCAAGGGATGTTATTGCATTTAAGGACTCTCGTCCTAAACGTCATGTTAAACGCCCTATACCGATTTGATGATTAATTGTGTTCCTATGTAATGAAAAGTATTTACTGTTTATGCTAAACTAAATTTAATAGTGTTTGAATAATGCAGATATCTCATTCAATATTTTGTAACTTTGTATTACAGTTTCTTTCATGTTTGTTTAACATTGCATATGTATTTTTAACATTGAAATCCTTTGTGGAAAAGATTAAGTTGTTTAAATTCTTTGTGTGCTTAATTAATGTTAAATGTATGCAGTATCTCTTGATATGGTAATAACTTACTTTGTGTCAATAACTTTGCTTTGTGCTACAAGCATGGTAGACATCCTGTATTCATTCTTTTTAAAGAAAAGGAGGGATGTCATGTTCACAGAAAATGGTACCATCCGTTTTCTATGTGTGGCGGAGCAGACGCCAGAGAGAGTGAAGGTAAACAAGAGCGTACAGGACGCCCGCCAAGCTTGGTAGCTACTAGTCATGTAATCATATTAAGTATTAAAGTCAGTAACCAAGTCATGACTTTACATCACCCTACAACCAAGACTTCCTCAGTAACACACAAACACCACAATTACTACAGATCCGATAGTTATTTTACTGGGTTTAGCTCGTGCATTCCTTGCTAGAGTGAACTCGGCTGTTGCTTTGGACAGTTGTTCTCGTATTTTCTTGAATACTAGTTGCATTTGTCTACGCTTCACTTGGACAAAATCATCTACGTTATATAAGGGAGTAGGAGGTACGTTAATCAATTCATTAGGGAGGATATTATCTGTACCATAAAGAATAGCGTGAGGTGTGTATTATAGACTCGTGGGTTGGTTGGTGTTGTCGTCGTCGATCCTTCTCTATGGACAACCCAACCCACAACTCGGCAGAGTGCTTATACTAGGAGATCACCCTTGGCGCTTCTGGCTCTTGGAGAGGGGCTCAACATCACACGTTTAGGGGATGCGGCTCCAACACTTAGCCTCGTTGTCACGTGCACACACCCACTCGAGCCGCTGTGACTCCCCACTCTCTCCTTATGAGATATGATCTCCTCAATCCCCTATGACTTACTAGTATTACCTCTTACCCTGTCCACAGCAGTGGTTCTTGGTTCTTTCTCTCTCTCTCTCCTTCTTCACTACTTCCTGGGAAGCCTCACTAGGACAAGGGCAAACACCAGCAAATTGTGACACATTTACTGGACAAAGCACATACACGATACATACACACATATAATAATAATGAATCCTATACTCTATAATATCACAATCAGGTTGCACTCCAACACCATCAGAACTCTATTATCAGCTTATCAAGTGGTATCCTATCTCCTGGTTCACCACCTGATACTATTAACCTCCTCAAGTTGGTCAAGCCTACATACACTGTTGCACTATCAGCAAGATAATGTATATATAGAAAATCAGCATTTGAATGCAATAACATATACCAGTATAAATGTTCATTGATACTTCAGTATAAAAACTCCTTGACGTAAGAATGCCAACAGTCACTCACCTCTCACTGCGTCTTGCACGCTAATGACAACCAAACACTATCAACTCCCTACAAGTAATCCACCAGAACTTCCCCCTTCCACCTCTGGAAGTTCACAACCCTAATATCCTTAGGTTCTTCCGGGCTTCACTACCAGGATCCTCTGCAGCTCCTCCAGGCTGCTATCATGAAGTTTCCTTGAGTAACTACGGTGCTTCACCCTTCTGCTAGGTTCCTCCACAGCTCTCTTGGCTGCTACACCATGAAGTTTCCCCGAGCAACTATGGTGCTTCTCCACCTCTGCAGAAGCACGTGACACTCCTCTTCACTGCTGCTTCTCCTCACAGCTCGAGGTCCTCTGCTCCACTACCTTGGAGTCTCATCAGCTACTTCATCTGCTGGCTTCGAAGTGCTCAGCAACTTCTTCCCCAAAGACAAACCTGCAACCCATCGACACTCCAATAAAATGTTCCCTTTAACACATAAACAAAAAATATTCACACAATATGTTTGCCTCAAACCTCTATCTGTTCTGCTACATACAGTGAGAGTGGACTCCCCCGTTTTGGGCAGGTCCATACTCCACCTCGCCTGGCGGCGGTCCTCACTCGCTGGGAGGGTCTTCCTCCATCCGGAGCCAGGCTCCCTCAGTCGTCCGCCA
Source organism: Procambarus clarkii (assembly GCF_040958095.1). Lineage (NCBI taxonomy): Eukaryota > Metazoa > Arthropoda > Malacostraca > Decapoda > Cambaridae > Procambarus > Procambarus clarkii. Next base: position 12,737,776 of record NC_091195.1, on the reverse strand, counting down.
GCACTCAGAGGGGGCGGACGTCGCTCCGTGTTCCTCCCGTCTCCACTCTCTTATTTCAGGCCTTCTGCCTTATTAAAACATGTCTAACTTATAAATAAACATCGCTACTGTCGCTGGGCACACGACCAAATATAAGCAATCACTATGAACTGGCGTATATCGTGCTTACCACAGATTAACTGATCGAGGGCGCTTTCCCTCTGACGGCGTCTGGTCAGGGCGCTCCACACAGCCCACGAAATGCCTCTGAGCAGCTTATTAAACTCTCCTCGCCGTCCAAGACTTGACACCAACAACGTTCTCAGCTCAATTCCACAGCTGGCACGTCTGCACACTTCTCTTCTCTTAGAGATATATCACTAGGGGTTCCCTTCTGGCGGGAGCTCAAACGGAGCGCAGCTTCCCCTGCGATGTCTGGCACTCAAGTGAGGTCAAGGTCCTCCGGAAGCGAGCCTCACGCCTCCAGCAAAATGTCCACATCTCCTAGCCAGTCATTTATCTATTTCCTTACTTACTGCCCATAATCTTAAATTGTTTTACATATCCAAACAGCCATTTTTCATATGGGTTATCACCTCAATATTTGCTAGACCTTCTAGTTAGGTCAGGCTTGCTGAATAACTCTCAAGGAGGGAGACTCGTTTCTCCTGTAGGCTGAAATCATAACACTCCCTCCCCTTATTTTTGAGAGTTATTTCAGTGGCAAAGCTCGGGATAATACTTCCGCCACCACACTGTCTCGTTCTTCCACCCCATATACTCTCTTAGGAGTCTACAATTAATTCGTTGCACCTTGCAACATCTGACTCACAACTCTCCAGAAACATGGTCTTCTCATAAACGATTTGACTTCTCTGGCACCTCTTGGCTAGGCTGTCCTCCTTGGACGCCTGCAATCCATTGTCCACTCTACTTACTGTCTCCACCCTCCGTTTCCTCGTCTTCTTCTCTTCCCGTCCAGAGTCAGACATCTACTGTCTGTACCTCCTCTGTCGTCTTCACTCTTCCATCTACTGCCATCATACTTTCGTCTCCTGTCATCCATACTTCACTCCATCGTCTTCACCGACGCTCCTCCTTTTCGTCTCCTCATTTATCTGAGACCTCATCCTGTTCGACTCCCACCGAGTCCTCGGCTTTCCTCTATTCCTCCATGCTTGTATCATCTTCCTCTTCCCACACTTTTCACCCTCTATACAACTCCATTTCTTCTCCTTCAACTCTTCTTCTTTCTCTAAAGTTTCTTCGAGCCACTGTACTACACTCAACAGCACTCGACCGTACATGTCGCTTTACCTTTCCTAGAGTGCTCGTAAGCATTTCTCCACACATACTGTCTCTTCTCCTTTCATTTTCTCGACTATCACTCTTCTTCATTATTTCTCCTCCACGTTGTCTGTGAAAACATGCCAACTCTTGACATCTCAAACAACTTAACTCCACTATCCCTATGGCCTCCGTGCTCGTGGACCACTTGACGCTCTATTTCCGTCCTCAGTATGTCCACATCCTTCCTCATTCCTACTCAGCACAGTTGCATTCGCCTTCCGACTCTTAATTTCAGCAGTCTGGGCTCTACTCAGGTCCGCTCTCTTCACATGATTCTTCTTCGGCTGGGTCATCCTCACTTTCGACCTCACCGAGACTTCATTTTCCTGGGCTGGACCTTCATCAAACAGCCACGCTATGTCTACGTCGATATCTTCCACCGGCTGAATCGACACTGTCTCACCTTCTCCAGTGTCTCCCTCGTCGGCCACCTCTGTCTTCATCACTACCGAGACAGGGTACTCAATGGCTTGGCGGTCTCCTGACTCATCTCCTCGGATGTCAGTCAGGTTCACACTCTCAGGTGTCCCACCCGTGCCATGGCCTTCTGGGCACTCCTCTGGCACAGTCTCCGCTATGACTCCTTGGCAACACCTTTGTCCCGCACAAGTCATTCCCCAGATCACTTCGACTCCTGGAATAGGTATGTCGGGGCATACTCCCAACATCACCTCTGCCGACACATATTCTGACCTTAGCTGGACAGTACAAACGGGCATGTCACTCTCAGACAATAACCCATATACTTTCATCTTCCCCACTGCCAGCTAACCGTCGATCATTCCCAATCAGGCTTCTCGTAATCAAGCTCTGATTAGCTCCGGTATCTCTTAAGATAACCAACTTCTACCTCAGGTTGGCCTCCTACACTGATCCAACCTTTGCTCATGAACGGGCCCTATACCTCTCGTTCACTAAGTTCGCTCTCTGTGGTTTGTCTTGGAACACATTAATATATTTGCTTCGGGGGTCACACATGGCCAGGGTCACAAACTCTCTTGCCCTGCCGACAATCTCGCATCACGTGACCCAATCCGTTACAATTGTAACATCTCATCTGGGAAAAAATCTCTTCTATATGTACCAAAAGCGGCTCTGACTTTGTCCCACTCACATGAGAATTCCTCGGGCCAGGTACACTACTTGCACTCTGTGGGGTTTTACCGGACTCTCGATTTCCTGGATAACGATTAGCTTCTCGTTTAGCTCCTCCATCCTCACTTTCAGACGAAGTGCGTGACCTACTCTTCTGAGTTTTAGGGTACTTACTTTATCTGCCCATTTATCAAAATTTTTCTCACCCCAAACTCTTCTGGGTCTTTCATAATTTCTTCCTCCCCAGACTCCATTGGGTCTGCCATTGCTGCATCTCGCCTCACTTCTCACTCTGTTCTCCCTTAAGCTCTTGTACGCTTCAGTAATCATATCCGCCCTATCTGCGGCATCTTTCACCTCCATTATCCCTGCTTCTTGGATCTTGAACTTTGTTTCGGGATGCATCATCTCCAAGAACTTCTCCATGACCATCAGTTGCTTCAGGTCAGCGTAAGATCCAACTCCAGCAGCCTCAATCCACTTCTGGAATCGTCTTTCCAGATCTCTTGCTGTCTCAGCAAACGTACACGCTCCAAACTTTGATCATCTCTCTGAAGCGCTTCCTATAAGCTTCTGGGGTTAACTGAAACGAGCGCAATATGCTGCTCTTTACTGTGGCATAATCCTGGCACTTCTTCCAGTGACAATTGGGTGTATGCCTCCCTGGCTGCACCGGTCAATCTTAACTGGACCAGCTGGGCCCATTACTCCTGTGGCCACTCCTTGATGCTGGCTACTTTTTCAAAATGCTCGAAGAAGCTCTCCGCCTCTTCGGGAACAAACAAGGGAATGTCCTTCTCCCTAACCCTAACATCTGGTGGGTGTGATACCTGGGTGGTGCTCTCTGGCAAACCCATGTTCAATCCTTTGCTCAGCCAAGGTTCTATTCGCTTCTATCTGCATTTGTTTTGTTCTCTCTTTTTCTTTTTCGACCTGGGCTCTTTCTTTTTCGACCTGGGCTTTTTCTTTTTCTTTCTCCTGTTCCAACTCCAGTTCTCTTACTCTGGTTTTCTCTTTTTCTATTTTCCAGTCTGGTTTTCTCTTTTCCTTCTCGGCTTCATTCTTCATCTGGAGTTCCAATTTCATCTTTTCCAGCTGGAACTGTCTCTCCTCACGCTGTTGTTGGATCTGGAGCCTCTAACTGGAATCTCTCCAAGCTCTATTTCGGCTACTCCTACTACTGCGGCTACTCTTGCTGCTCCTACTCGATCCCGGGATCTCACGTCATCCTGCCCTCATCCTCCTTTCCACTTTCAGCTCCTTTCTGGGCTCCTTGTTTCTGCCGCTTCATTTTTGGCTCTTAACTGCCTCAGGATCTCATCCTTCATCCCAGCTACTTTAGATGCTTTCAACCTGATGCCAACATTTTTTCTGCTATTTGTTTCAATTGATCCCTCGTGCAACCTTCCAAGTCCTCAGGCTTGCCTGACTCCACAAACGCTTGCACCTTATCCATCTTTGTCCTGTGAGTCTTCCCAAGAGAGAGAGTATACACCTGCGGTCACACAGTTTATCTCAGCAGGGGTGTACAAATCCACTCTTGGACAGGGTGTTGGGTGTGTCAGTTCACTCTCCCGGATACAGGCCCCCAATTTATTATAGACTCGTGGGTTGGTTGGTGTTGTCGTCGTCGATCCTTCTCTATGGACAACCCAACCCACAACTCGGCAGAGTGCTTATACTAGGAGATCACCCTTGGCGCTTCTGGCTCTTGGAGAGGGGCTCAACGTCACACGTTTAGGGGATGCGGCTCCAACACTTAGCCTCCGTTGTCACGTGCACACACCCACTCGAGCCGCTGTGACTCCCCACTCTCTCCTTATGAGATATGATCTCCTCAATCCCTATGACTTACTAGTATTACCTCTTACCCTGTCCACAGCAGTGGTTCTTGGTTCTTTCTCTCTCTCTCTCCTTCTTCACTACTTCCTGGGAAGCCTCACTAGGACAAGGGCAAACACCAGCAAATTGTGACACATTTACTGGACAAAGCACATACACGATACATACACACATATAATAATAATGAATCCTATACTCTATAATATCACAATCAGGTTGCACTCCAACACCATCAGAACTCTATTATCAGCTTATCAAGTGGTATCCTATCTCCTGGTTCACCACCTGATACTATTAACCTCCTCAAGTTGGTCAAGCCTACATACACTGTTGCACTATCAGCAAGATAATGTATATATAGAAAATCAGCATTTGAATGCAATAACATATACCAGTATAAATGTTCATTGATACTTCAGTATAAAAACTCCTTGACGTAAGAATGCCAACAGTCACTCACCTCTCACTGCGTCTTGCACGCTAATGACAACCAAACACTATCAACTCCCTACAAGTAATCCACCAGAACTTCCCCTTCCACCTCTGGAAGTTCACAACCCTAATATCCTTAGGTTCTTCCGGGCTTCACTACCAGGATCCTCTGCAGCTCCTCCAGGCTGCTATCATGAAGTTTCCTTGAGTAACTACCGTGCTTCACCCTTCTGCTAGGTTCCTCCACAGCTCTCTTGGCTGCTACACCATGAAGTTTCCCCGAGCAACTATGGTGCTTCTCCACCTCTGCAGAAGCACGTGACACTCCTCTTCACTGCTGCTTCTCCTCACAGCTCGAGGTCCTCTGCTCCACTACCTTGGAGTCTCATCAGCTACTTCATCTGCTGGCTTCGAAGTGCTCAGCAACTTCTTCCCCAAAGACAAACCTGCAACCCATCGACACTCCAATAAAATGTTCCCCTTTAACACATAAACAAAAAATATTCACACAATATGTTTGCCTCAAACCTCTATCTGTTCTCTACATACAGTGAGAGTGGACTCCCCCGTTTTGGGCGGGTCCATACTCCACCTCGCCTGGCGGCGGTCCTCACTCTCACTCGCTGGGAGGGTCTTCCTCCATCCGGAGCCAGGCTCCCTCAGTCGTCCGCCAGCACTCAGAGGGGGCGGACGTCGCTCCGTGTTCCTCCCTCTCCACTCTCTTATTTCAGGCCTTCTGCCTTATTAAAACATGTCTAACTTATAAATAAACATCGCTACTGTCGCTGGGCACACGACCAAATATAAGCAATCACTGTGAACTGGCGTATATCGTGCTTACCACAGATTAACTGATCGAGGGCGCTTTCCCTCTGACGGCGTCTGGTCAGGGCGCTCTACACAGCCCACGAAAATGCCTCTGAGCAGCTTATTAAACTCTCCTCGCCGTCCAAGACTTGACACCACAACGTTCTCAGCTCAATTCCACAGCTGGCACGTCTGCACACTTCTCTTCTCTTAGAGATATATCACTAGGGGTTCCCTTCTGGCGGGAGCTCAAATGGAGCGCGGCTTCCCCCTGCGATGTCTGGCACTCAAGTGAGGTCAAGGTCCTCCGGAAGCGAGCCTCACGCCTCCAGCAAAATGTCCACATCTCCTAGCCAGTCATTTATCTATTTCCTTACTTACTGCCCATAATCTTAAATTGTTTTACATATCCAACCAGCCATTTTTCATATGGGTTATCACCTCAATATTTGCTAGACCTAGTTAGGTCAGGCTTGCTGAATAACTCTCAAGGAGGGAGACTCGTTTCTCCTATAGGCTGAAATCATAACATGTGTCACCCGTAGAAACATTAATTGAAGAATTTATAGCACACTGAATTAAGGGTATAAAATCATCCCAATTGTTGTTATCAAAATTCAACGTGACTCTCAAGGCATCTAACACTTTCCTGTTAGTACGTTCGGCTAGTCCGTTGCTAGCTGGATGATAGGGCATAATACTACATTTTTTAATGTTATATAAATCGCACGAGCTAGTTAAAATACTATTACTGAATTCTGGACCATTATCTGAAAGGATTACTTTAGGCATACTATATCAACAAATTATTTGGTCATGGAATGCACTGGCTATAGTTTCTGCTGTTTTGTTCGGGATAGGAACTAGTTCGCAATACCGTGAAAAATTATCGACCATTACAAGCAAATGTTTGTTCCCTTTCTCCGTTTGAGCAAAATTTGTCAACAAATCCATCGATACTCGTTCCCAAGGAGCTTTAGTTGCTGGGTACACCTGAATTGGATTAGATCCTGAAACACGTCCCTTGTGCTGTAAGCAAGTTAAACATCTGTCAACATAATGAGCAATCTCCTTCGTAATTTTTGGCCAAAAATACTTCAATCGACCTTGTTGGAGTGTACGATCCTTTCCTGGATGTGCACTTGCAGGAGCATCATGGATAACTTTTAACACAGTTGGTACCAAGACAGCTGGGACAACTAACTGACAACATTTCCTCGGGGCTGTCCCTAGCTTTACTACTCTTCACAGCAAATTGTCCAACATAACTAATTCTTTCAGTGGTACTGGCGGTTTATGAATCGGGCGAGTGTCTTGCTTAGTCAAAAATTTAATGATGGGTGCCCATATGGGGTCTTGTCTTTGTTCCGTCTCGACTACTGTAGCATCTAATGCTGGGTAATTTAACTGAATTGCAGCTACGTGTCGAGAAAATGCATCGGCTACAACATTTTGCTTTCCTGGAATATAACCAAATGTGGGATTGAATTCTTGAATTGTGAGCAAATATCTAGCAAACTTTCCAACTGGATTCTTATTTTTGAACAAAGGAATTAATAGTTGGTGATCTGTAAGAACATGAACTGGGTAATTATAAATTGTATCCTTGAAATGTTTAAGTGCCCAGACAACTGCCAAGGCTTCTCGTTCTGTTGCACTATAATTTTTTTCTTCTTTAGATAAAGTACGGCTAGCATAAGCTATTGCGTGATCTCTGTGACCTGTTTGAAGTACTGCAGCACCTAAACCTATGTCACTAGCATCTGTAACCAACGTAAAAGGTTTAGAAAAATCTGGGTACCTAAGGACAGGTGACGAAATCAAGGCTGACTTGAGTTTTTTGAATGACTGATCCTGGGCCTCTCCCCAAACAAAGGGTTCATCTTTTCTTTGCAACTTGTAAAGCGGAGCGGCTATAATAGAGAATCCAGCAATAAATGAATGATAAAATCCTACAAGACCTGTGAACTGTCTTACGGCTTCTGCGGTACGAGGCGTTGGAAAATCACGGGCAGCAATAATTTTTGATTCATTCAATGTAATACCTAAAGGTGTAACTGTATGACCTAGAAAATTAATCTTCTCCTTTAAAAATGAACATTTTGCAAGCTTTATTTTTAAATTAGCTTCAGCAAGCTTTGCAAGTACTTTCTCAAGGTTCTGGAAATGAGTCTGAACATCTTGCGACATGATTATGAGATCATCAAGGTAAACTAGAAGCGTACCTCCGATCAATCTACGAGACAGATTTGTCATGAGCCGTGAAAAGGTTATTGGACTACTCCGCAAACCAAATGACATTCTTTTGAAATGAAAATGACCATTGGGAGTACTAAAGGCTGTCAATTGTTTACTTTCCTCATCAAGGGGGATTTGCCAGAATCCCTGCAACAAATCTAACGTTGAGAATACTTTATTTCGACCAATACTTGGCAACAAATCATTTAGAACTGGAAGTGGGAAACTATCAGGTATTGTTACTCCTAACCTTGAGGTGCTTCCGGGGCTTAGTGTCCCCGCGGCCCGGTCGTCGACCAGGCCTCCTGGTTGCTGGACTGATCAACCAGGCTGTTGGACGCGGCTGCTCGCAGCCTGACGTATGAGTCACAACCTGGTTGATCAGGTATCCTTTGGAGGTGCTTATCCAGTTCTCTCTTGAACACTGTGAGGGGTCGGCCAGTTATGCCCCTTATGTGTAGTGGAAGCGTGTTGAACAGTCTCGGGCCTCTGATGTTGACAGAGTTCTCTCTCAGAGTACCTGTTGTACCTCTGCTTTTCAACGGGGGTATTCTGCACATCCTGCCATGTCTTCTGGTCTCATGTGATGTTATTTCTGTGTGCAGGTTTGGGACCAGCCCCTCAATTATTTTCCACGTGTAAATTATTATGTATCTCTCCCGCCTGCGCTCAAGGGAGTACAGATTTAGGCTCTTTAGTCAGTGCCAGTAATTTAGATGTTTTACTGAGTGGATTCTAGCAGTAAAGGATCACTGCATGCTCTCCAGGTCAGCAATTTCTCCAGCTTTGAAAGGGGCTGTCATTGTGCAGCAGTACTCCACTCTAGAGAGCACAAGCGTTTTGAAAAGTATCATCATCGGTATAGCATCTCTAGTGTGAAAAGTTCTTGTTATCCAACCTGTCATTTTTCTTGCAGTTGTGACGGCTACTTTATTGTGTTCTTTAAAGGTAAGGTCTTCCGACATGAGTACACCCAGATCCTTTACATTGCCTTTTCGTTCTATGTTATGATTTGCCTGAGTTTTGTACGTGGTTTCTGTTTTTATATTTTCAATTTTTCCATAGCGCATGAGCTGGAACTTATCCTCGTTAAACACCATATTATTTTCTGTAGCCCATAGAAAGACCTGATCTACATCTGATTGGAGGTTTGCCGTGTCCTCTATGTTGCCAACTCTCATGAAAATCCTAGTGTCATCTGCAAAGGATGATACAGTGCTATAGGTTGTGTTCTGGTCTATGTCCGATATGAGGATGAGAAAAAGTACTGGAGCAAGCACAGTACCCTGGGGGACTGAGCTCTTCACGGTTGATGGGCTGGATTTTATTTTGTTGACTATTACACATTGGGTTCTGTTAGTCAGGAAATTGTAGATCCATCTGCCTATTTTCCCAGTAATTCCTTTTGAACGCATTTTATGTGCAATAACACCATGGTCACATTTATCAAAGGCTTTTGCGAAATCTGTGTAAATTACATCAGCGTTTTGTTTGTCTTCCATAGCATCTAATGCCATATCATAGTGGTCCAGCAACTGCGACAGGCAAGAGCGCCCTGTTCTGAAACCATGTTGTCCGGGGTTATGGAGATGCTGTGATTCCATGTATTTTGTGATCTTACTTCTTAGCACTCTCTCAAAAAATTTTATGATGTGCGATGTTAGTGCTATCGGTCTGTAATTTTTTGCCTCTGCCTTATTTCCTCCTTTATGGAGTGGTGCTATCTCTGCTGTTTTTAGTATGTCAGGAATAACGCCAGTATCTAGGCTGTCTCCACAGAATGTGAAGGGCCTGCGATAGTGGTTTTTTACAGTTCTTGATGAATATGGAGTTCCAAGAATCCGGGCTTGGTGCAGAGTGCATAGGCATACTGTTTATGGCTTCTTCAAAATCTAGTGGGGATAGGGCGACGTCTGATATATGATTTGATGTTGGTATCATATCCATGAAAAATTCATTTGGGTTATCAATCTTTAGTGCATTTAATGGCTCGCTGAAAACAGAGTCGTACTGCTTCCTCAGTAACTCGCTCATTTCTTTGTTGTCATCGGTGTAAGTTCCATCTCCCTTTCGCAGGGGACCGATACTAGATGTGGTTTTTGATCTTGATTTTGCATAGGAGAAAAAATATTTCGGATTTCTCTCTATTTCACTGATGGCCTTTTGCTCTCTTTGCCTCTCCTGGGTTTTGTATGATTCTTGTAGCTTCCGTTCAATTGTTTCTATTTCTCTACCTAACCGTCTTCGCCGTTCTTGAGATAGGGTGTGACTCTCAAGTTGTTCCGCGATTCGTTTTCTTCGCCTATATAGGGAACGACGTTCCCGTTCCAATCTGCATCTCTTTCTCTTTTTTCTTAGGGGTATGCGGTTTGAACATATTTCTAATGCTACTGAGCTTATTTTTTCCAGACACTGGTTTAGGTTTGCATTTTCTAGCTATTCTTCCCAGTTTATTTCTGTGAAGTCCTGGTTTATTTGCTCCCAGTTTATGTTTATTATTGAAGTTGAATTTGCTGAAATCTCCTCCACCGGGAATCTGGACTGGTTTTGGAGGTCCATTCCCCATGGTTGTCAGGACTTCAATTAAGTTGTGATCTGAGTAACAGGTAGTTGTAATCATTATGTTCCCGATCAACTCATCATTATTAGTGAAAATGAGGTCCAGCGTGTTCTCCTTCCTAGTTGGTTCTACTATTTGCTGGTTTAAAGCAAACCTATCGCACATCCGTAGCAGGTCATTTGCATGTGCCTGTTCATTTAGGCTACTTCCTGGTATTCTTTCTGATATTACTGTATTAGCCAGGTGCTTCCATTTCAGGTGCCGTAGGTTGAAGTCCCCAAGCAGGATGATGTTCGGAGCTGGATTTGCGAGGTTTTCCAAGCAGTGCTCTATTTTCATTAGTTGGTCTTTAAACTGCTGAGGGTTTGCCTCCGGCGACTTATATACAAGGACAACAACTACATTTAGGATCTCTATTTTGACTATTAGCACTTCCACCATATCATTTGAGGTGTTTAGCAGCTCGGTGCAGATGAGTGTGTCTTTGATGTAGAGGCTGACCCCACCCTGAAGCCGGTGTTTCCTATCACATCTGAAAAGATTGTACTCCGAGATCCATATTTCACCATCAAGGTAGTCCTTTGTGTGAGTTTCCGTTAGGGCTGCAAACACTGCATTTGCCTCATGAAGGAGACCATCTATAAAGTGAACTTTGTTGGATTTGCGTGTTTTTATACCCTGGATGTTGGCAAATATAAATGATGTTATCGTGTTAGTGGAAGTGCTGGAAGCCTTACTTCGTGTTAATATCTGAGGCTCTGGTAAGGAGGCCACTGTGTTTGCGTCCTCTCTAGCATTTGACCGAGTTGGTGGTAGAGTCTGGTAATTTTTAGCCATTCTTCTCCTCCTCCTCTTGCTAAAAAATTATCCCGGTCGATGGAGTAGTGGCTGTTTTCATAGTGGCAGTCTGTCGGTTTTATTCGCCTGGTACCTCTTATATGAAAAGCTGGCCATTCAGCATTGAAGCACTCTTTCCTGTCCAAAGAGTTCTTGCAAATTTCTGGGTGAAAGAATTCACAGCTTTTGGTACATTTACCTGTATTGAGGAGGTTTCTGCACTATCTAGGGTGATCGTATGTACATGTTCCATTTATTCTTCCCGATTCCCCATGCTTACAGGTAGCCCATCTGTAATACCAACAGATTTTGGGGCCTTGTTTTGTTTGTTTCCCTTTGCCAGGGACCCCACTCTGCTGCGGCGTCCCAGACACTGTGTCCTGCTCCAGGGCCTGTGACACCGCGCTCTGCTCCGGGGCCTGTGACACCGCGCTCTGCTCAGGCGTCCCCGACTCCGCGCTCTGCTCAGGGGTCCCCGACTCCGCGCCCTGCTCAGGCGTCCCCGACTCCGCGCCCTGCTCAGGCGTCCCCGACTCCGCGCCCTGCTCAGGCGTCCCCGACTCCGCGCCCCGCTCAGGCGACCCTGACTCCGCGCCCTGTTCAGGCGTCCCCGACTCCGCGCCCTGTTCAGGCGCCGCTGCCACCGAGCTCTGTGCCACATCTGGTTGTACCTTGGTGTCATGTACAGTTTGTTTGAAGACATTAGAAATTGCTATGCAGGCATTAATTAGTAATTCTCTGTTTTCGGCGGGAGTTTTATCCAGGATTTCCATCAAATTCAAAAAAGTTACATCATCCTTTTTGCAGAGCCAGTACACAGAGTGGTCACTGGGACCATTTCTTCTTGAATTGTTAGTCATGTTGGCACATTTTTTGTGTATGGCTGCTGAACAGAGTTGGCATTGGAAGCTCTGTTGGTAATCTACCTTCATGTTGCATTCTATGCACGTTTTTATCAAAGCCATTTTTTGAACACTTCTGTTCAGTGGTGATGGTCTTACAAGGTCTTACAAGGTGGGGGGGTTGACCGTGGGTGTTGACCGAGGGTGCTGGCCGTGGGTATTGACTGTGGTGTTTACCAACTTGAGACAGGCCTGGAGGAGGCTGAATGGATGGCCAGTGTTGCTACCACGTGTCGCACTCTTAATTTGTTTTGTTCACTTGTGAGATTACATTACTTGCTTTTTCCCACTAGTTACCTTACAGCGGAGGCGTCTAGTTTCTGTGTCTGGGCACTAGTTACCTGAGTACGTTACACTATTTGAAAGAATACACACACAGAGAGTACTGGGGTGGGCCTACCTCCAAATGGCCCTTGTTTACATACACACGACCGACTTATTTTGTGTATAATTTTTCACTTGATATTAAAATGTTATATTAATTTGTTATAATAGACACAGGTTTTGCAAAGAGAGCTTAGCACTATGGGCACTGATTACTTGATGTTTCAATAGCGAGAGATGTGATTTATTGACGACTTGGCAACTATCGCCTAAGGCCTCCTGGCACCACGAGGGCAGGCCTTGACTACACACGAATTTCACTTATTTTTTTCTTGAACACAATCGGTCGGATGGTAATCACTATGATATATTGGTTAATATGTTGAGACACACTTTAAAAGTTATCTGACTGTGTTTAGTTTCTGTATCACTGAAATATCCCTAGATATTTAACAGATACTCTGTTAAGCTTCCGATAATCGATTACAGGTCTCCAAGTCCCATCTCGCTTTGGTACAAGAATCAATGGAGCGTTCCATGGCGAATTACTCGATTCAATTACATCACTCTGTAACATTTCCTCTACAAGTCTATCGGCTTCTGCTCTCTGAGAATGGGGAAGACGGTAAGCTGGTACATAAATAGGCATAGTTCCTTGTTCAAGGGGAATTTTATGTGTAATAAGAGGAGTGAGACCTAACTTTCTCCTGGTAGAGCAACAACGGCTCTATACCTGTTCAAAATTTCCAAAAGCTGAGCCGCAGAGTCAGGAAAATCAGTTGTGGGAACCGACCTGTGAGATTTATATTTATTTAATTTATATGAATTTATATTTACGTTAATTTATATACTTCGATAGCAATTTGTATGATAATGAATGGACTGTATTTCTGCAATAATCTCATAATCTCACAAATCGATCCACTACACATTAGGGGGGGGGGGTTTATTAATTGAATTTATAGATATGCAGCCAATCAAATTACAGTATTAGACTACATACATTGAAGAGGTTCCCTATCTTATTTGTACAGCAGGCCTTAGTCCACCAGGTATAACCAGGATGTAGACACCACATTTTCCCTCTTTGAGGTAGCTTCCATCACCCTGGTAACTGATGCACAAAGCATGCTTCCTCGTCTTGACTTGTCAAAAAGGCGCTAGCTGTGAAGCCAGAAACCTAGTATATGACAAGCTATATCAGAGAAAACACTGTACATGGAACCTTAAAGACCTGGCTTAATTACCTTTAGTATGAGGCTATCTCGTGCTCTAACCGGGTCACCCTATATAATGACATTAATGGCCACAAATGAAAGATAAATGGGTTTCGGAAGAACACTTAACTTGAATTTGTTGACAGCGTGTTGAAGATGGTACACCTTTGGTTTCCATAACACTACGTCCAAGTAAAATTAACAGGAGCCGTATTTGCTCCCGTGAGCCTCTGTGGTCTTAGTATCAACAATGGCTGCCACTCCTTCCTCACTCCTGACGCCTGGCTTACATTGTCCAGATGACAGAAAGTGATAGAAGGGTCACATTTACTCTACTTTAATATTGATAATTAAGTTAATTTATATGAGATGTTTTATGATGGTAAAGTCCAAAGACTAATGTATTTAAGTATAATTCCCAGCAGAATAGCTGGTGAATTTATAATAGTATGTGGTGATGATATCCCGTTTTCTATAGACGGTAATTCCACTACAGTTACATTTTCTATGGGTAACTTGTTTATACAATACAGTAATTATTATCTGTCTGTATGTTATATTAAATGGTGTCGGATTTTCCGACATCAGTAGGACTGAGGTGTAGCGCTTGCACCTCTGGCTGAGTGCCTGTTTTCTCGGGTATGCTACCACGACAATGATCTGACAAACCTACGCTAGCAAGGCGGGTGTCAACAAAATTAACGTAGTCTGATTGAAGGTTGAACTCATGGCCCTGTCGATACATGCTACACAAGGGTATGACGTGGTCTTTGATACTTATGCTCCAACGATGGGGAAACAATGCAATATTTTCATCAATCATGGTATACAGACCTAAGAGAATGTCTCCAGGAAAATGAATAATGTCAACAACTAAACATGTTATAGACAATGTGACATCATTTAACTTGAGTGGGAGGTCAATTTCACCCTGAACTTTTACTTTATTTCCTGAAACACCACTTAGAAAAGGTATGGGGCACTATAGTAGGGTGCCTACTTTCAATGTCTCTAAGAGCTGAGGGCTTGACCATATTAACTTTTGCACCTAAGTCAAGAAAAACTTTTAAAACTCTACCATGTACAATGGCTGTGACAAGGGGACCATCACTTGAGACTGGACAAGTTACTACTCGTGACTTATGTTGTCTGGGATATCTGCGTCTTGTCTGGGTTAAATTCACTGTGGTTCCGTCAACATCTACAACTGGTCTAGAGTCAGTGTCCTCCTCTGTCAAGTGTCCAAATCTATTTTGGGTAGCTACTGAATACACAGGGAGGGCACTAGGATTGGCTAGCTTGAATTGGTTAGCGGATGGCCTTGGGGGTTTCCCGACGACATGGAGTGAACATTCTGAACTCCAGCATTCTGTGTCCGAGTATTATAATTCGAAGTTGCATTATAGCTGGGCTGGGAGTTGTAATTACGCGAGTTCTGATAATGTCTTGGACGCTGCCCAGCAAACATTTTCATGTTTTTAAAACATCCTAAAAACGACATTTCATTGTTTTCAGCACGTTTATAATTACGTTTAGAAAAGGTTTTTTGAGAACTTTTATATACAACCTTAGAACGTAAATAATTAACATTTCTAAAAACTTTTTTATAATCTTTTAATTACCTACATTAAAACGTTTAGGGTAAATTAGGGTATAATAATTTTGTAATTCATATCTGAAATAGAAAGGGAGAGAAAGAAAGACATATCTGAGAAAGAAATGGACATCCTATATATGTATGTGCAAATTACAAATAAATAGGGTACAAAAAGAGAATTAAAATATTATATTTATTTAATTAAGAGTGAGTAATACAACAAAATATATGTAATAGCTCAAAATATAGACTATATCTATAACAGAATATAAAAGTAAAAATTTAAAACTCTATAAAAATCTATATATGCAATATGTGAACACAATAGATTTTGTGATCAAGCAGCCTGTGATTCATGTCATGCTGAGATCAGTCTGACGTTACAAGCAGTTATTGTTACTTAAAACTAAAACAAGTAAAATTTGCCGAGTATACATATAACACTATAGTTTTTCTATGACTAATAATAAAAATCTATTAATCAAAAGTTTAGGACTAATTAACTAAAAATAAAAATCTACAAGTGAATGTAAACAGTCAAGTATAATATTCATGTAGAAAGAGAAAGAAAAAGAGAGAGAGAAGGAAAGAAAGAGAAAGAAAGAAAGGGAGAAAGAGAGAGAGAAAGAAAAGAAAAAACAGTCATGTATAATATTCATATTAGCACCATGCAATATAACTTAGATTAAGTAAAAATCTCAGACATTTTTAAATCAAATGAAATATGAGAGCCAGAGAGAGAGCGAGAGCCAGAGAGAGAGCGTGAGCCAGAGCCAGAGAGAGAGAGAGTCAGAGCCAGAGAGAGAGAGAGAGCCAGAGCCAGAGAGAGAGAGAGAGAGCCAGAGAGAGAGAGAGAGAGCCAGAGAGAAAGAGAGAGCCAGAGAGAGAGAGAGAGAGCCAGAGAGAAAGAGAGAGCCAGAGAGAGAGAGAGAGAGCCAGAGCCAGAGCCAGAGAGAGAGAGAGCGTGAGCCAGAGCCAGAGAGAGAGTGAGTCAGAGCTAGAGAGAGAGTCAGAGCCAGAGAGAGAGAGTCAGAGCCAGAGAGAGAGAGCCAGAGCCAGAGAGAGAAAGAGAGCCAGAGAGAGAGAGAGCCAGAGAGAGAGAGAGCCAGAGAGA